>NC_089840.1:124557583-124921333 GCF_035609145.1 Eleutherodactylus coqui | reverse complement strand
ATATATACACACATATACACACACACACACACACACCTGTATGCAGCCCAGTACTACCAGCACAACATATACAAGCCCTGTGGTGTGCAGGATGTATCCTGGGCACTATATATACACACACCTGTATACAGCCCAGTACTACCAGCACGGCCCATCACTACACTACATATACAAGCCCTGTGGTGTGCAGGATGTATACAGCCCAGTACTATATATACACCCGTATACAGCGTATTACCAGCACGGCCCATCACTGTGTATACCTCCCAGTACTATATACACATACCTGTATACAGCCCAGTACTACCAGCATGGCCTGTTATTGTGTATACAGCCCTGTGGTATGCAGTATGTACCCTGTGCACCATATAGACCTGTATACAGCCCAGTGCTATATATACCAGCATACAGCCCCGTCCCCATGTCTACAGCCCCGTGGGGAGCCGCTCCCCGTAGACATACAATGGCCGCCGCTAGCACTACTCACAGGCTGGTGATGCCCTCAGGTAGCGGCGCTGCAGGCAGTCTCGCCAGTCTCCTCCGGCTGCAGTCCAGCATCCTGCCGTCACACACACAGGGAGCCGGGCAAGAAGCGTCCGAGGCCGCGGCGGCCGCCGTCAGCAGCAGCAGGACCCCCGGGATGAGCCACACAGGACACGCCATCTCCAGTCCTCCCGACTCCTCGGCCGCAGCCCTTACAGCAGCGCAGACGCGGGCAAGAAGCGGGAAACCCCGTCGGCTTGTGCGGCCCAGTATCGCCAGGTCGCCCCGACTCTCCGTAGTCCCGCCTGCCGCTTCACGAACGAGTCCCGCCGTCATGCCGTGCCCCGCGTCATTACCTCACGGACGTCAGTGAAGCCGCGGCCTCCATCTTGGTGAAGGGCGAGCAGCTCCGCCTGCCGCTCCTGTCACGGAGTAGTCAGTGCGTCGAGTGCTCGTTCACACCGGGGGAGCGCACTGTGGCCGCGGGAATACACGGTGTATTACCTGACTGCGGATCTGTGTTCGCCAGGGAAGAATGTGCAAAATCCTATTGATTTTGTGTGTAATTCCGCAGCGGGCGCGCAGCTTTCCTGCATATTTTGCGGATATTTTCTCACACGCGATGGGCTATAATGGTGCATAATATCACCACAATAGGACATATCATGTATTTCTTCACACCAAGTGAAAAAATGCGCTCGTGTCAACGAACCAATTGTAATCAATGGTTCCATTCCCTGCGTGTTATGCACAAAAATTGTACGCATAATACCCATCACAAATATGTGCTTGTGAGCCCTGAGGCCGCTCGCACACTGGCGGTCTTTACAGAGTTTAGCGCGGCGTTCTGAGCGCCCTCTAAAAACGCTATACTGAGCCCCCCTTGATTTATATGGGGTTCTCAGACGAGCCTTTAATGCGGCGTCTGTAACGCCATACTTTTCGAGTGCTGCCTGTTCTATTTTAGTGCGTTCCAGCGATATATTACGCACCACATCACCCATTGCATTGATGGGGTGCGTTAAAATCGCTGTCGAACGTGTTTAAAAACGCCACGTTTTTACTAACGCCTGCCCGAGGCTGCCTAACGCTATTTCACAAGGGGCCTTTTATCATTCACACGAGCCTCTTTTTAGATCGCTCGCAAATTGTTCGGTCGTTCACATTCACTGTACTAGAGAATGTGAACGATGAAGCGACCGCTGTTAACACGTGCGAACGATTATTTTTATTCCTACAAAAACAAGAAGCGAACAAATGCTTGTTTACCGTTCATTCGCTGGCCGTGTTTACACTGAGCGATCATCATTCAAATTCACATGATCCAACGATTTTTGTGAAGCTCACCATGCACAGTGCAGAGCCGACACGTCTCTGGTAACGCTACAGTGTGAGCTGATGCAAGGCTAGCACTGAAATGGGGCATGCTGCAATTTTGTTACCACGCCGTCAAATCAGGGCTGTCTGCATAGGATTGCATAAACGAATGCAATCCTATGGCAGCGTGCAATGGTGGAAATTCTGTGCGGAATTTCCGCCCATGTGCATTCCCTACTGATCCTCCTCGACCTCTCTGCAGCATTCGACACTGTCGACCACATTGGACTAAATGACACTGCCCTCTCCTGGTTCTCCTCCTACCTATCCGACTGCTCCTTCAGTGTCTGCTTTGCTGGCTCTACCTCCCCTCCTCTTCCCCTTGCTGTTGGGGTCCTCCAGGGTTCGGTCCTCAACCCCCTCCTCTTTTCCATCTATACAGCCCCCATTGGACAGACCATCAGGAGATTTGGTTTCTGATGATACCCAGTTATACACCTCCTCCCGGGACATCACAGCAACATTCCTCCAGAACACCACCGAGTGTCTGTCTGCTGTCTCTAACACTATGTCCTCTCTCTACTTAAAACTGAACCTCTCAAAAACTGACCTACTGGTGTTCCTGCCCTCTACTAACCGACCTCATCCTGACATCTCCATCTCAGTGTGTGGCGTCACCATAACTCCCAGACTGCGCGCCTGCTGCCTTGGGGTCATATTCGACTCTGATCTCTCCTTCACTCCCTACATCCAATCTCTCGCCCAAACATGTTAGCTGCACCTCAAGAACATAGCTAGAATACGCCCTTTTCTCACTGTGGACACGGTAAAAATGCTCACTGTTGCGCTCATCCACTCTCGGCTCGATTATTGCAACTCGTTGCTGATCGGCCTCCCCTGCTCCAGACTTTACCCTCTCCAATCCATCCTGAATGCGGCAGCCAGGCTGATCTTCCTGTCCCGCCGCTACTTGGACGCCTCTGCCCTGTGCAAGTCACTGCACTGGCTGCCAGTCAAATACAGAATACAATTTAAACTCGCTACCCTCATCCACAAAGCAATCCACAGCACCGCCCCGCCCTACATTGCCTCCCTCATCTCAATTCACCACCCAGCCCGCTCCCTCTGCTAATGAAATCAGACTGAGTGCCCCTTTAATTCGAACCTCGCATTCCCGCCTCCAAGACTTCTCTAGAGCAGCACCAGTCCTCTGGAACTCGCTACCAAAAAATATCCGGCAATCACTGACACACTAAACTTCAGGCGTGCTCTAAAAACGCACCTCTTCAGGGAGGCATACCATATCTCCTAAACCAAACCCCTCGGTACTTCGCCTGATAACATGCTCCCTGTCCCACAGACTGCAATCCCTGCTAGCCGTAATCAACTGGCACCTGCAGTCATCCTGATTCAGCCACTATGCAGCCTGGCTATTGCCTGTGTGTATAGCATCCCTCACTCTCCACCTCGCCATACCGTGCACATTTCCAGCCACTTTATCTTCTGTACCACCCAACTATTTGTAGTATGTAAACTCGTTGGAGCAGGACCCTCACCCCTACTCTTTTTATCAATTGATTACTTCATGTAACCGTTGTCTTGTGTTATTTCTCCTGTATTGTAAGCGCTGCGGAATGTGTTGGTGCTATATAAATACTGATTATTATTATTATTCAGCCTTATTGTTCCTCTACTCACTGTCAAAGCTGACTCTCCTGTTACTCATGGTTTCTCTGATTTCTCGCATTTCTCCCTGTTCCTCTGCTTTCTCTCTTTCTTCTCCTGTCTCTCTCTTTGTCTTGCTCTTGTTTGTTCTGCTCTGTCACTGCTGCTCTCTCTCTTGTCTGGCAGTTCCTTTCTCCTCCCTGGCACTTCTCAGCCTGGTGCTTCTCCTTCTGGTTATTCTCTCCTTGGCATTACTCTTTTCTCACTACTCTGCCTCCTGCGACCATTGTATGGTTATTTATCGCCTCTGTCACCTGACCAGTTTGTCTGCAGCTAATCACAATCTGAGTCTCTAAGCATTTTTTCTAACCTGTGCAGCTGAATAAAACGACTGACTGGTTGCTAGGTTACCTGCATCTGCTGTGTAAAATGACTCAAATTAAATCCCCAAAGGCCGGTTATTATATTACCGGTCCACTCAGCTAAACAGTGCTATGTAGTGCCTTTTTTCAGGCCGCTACATCTCCCCCTTGTTTGAGAACAACCGTCCTCGGCGATTTTTTTTCTTCAAGGACGGAGTAGGTGGATGGCAGGGGAATATGACAAAATGTCTGGATATTAAAGTTGACTAGAATATAGCAAGGGATTTTAAGAGGGGCAAAACCACCTACTTCAAAAGAGCTATGGGGCCCCTACACGTATTTTTCCCCCACAGTCAACTAATAATGCTTTTCCAAAGTTTCATATATAACAACATTATGCATAAAAACATTTGGCATATTTAGACATTCTTGATACGATCCATATGGTGAGAGCAAAAATTGGGTTTATGCAGGCATGTAAATCAAACATTACAATCTTTGTTCTTGATTCAGCTTCTTTAGAGTATTGGTTCTTCTAGTTGTAGTTGGAAAAACAAACCTAACCAGGGTTCAGGCAGTCCCTATAAGAACCTTGGTAGACAGCTATGCTACCACTGGCTAAGGGTATCGTCCTCAGGCACAATTTGGGGCGCACAGTCCATAACATGTCGCGTGTACTGGCTGTAACAAGTCATGAGAAGCAGGATGTGTGAGATAGTCTTTGGAAAAACAGGGCATAACGAATCTATGAATAGTTCTTCGGGGTACCAAAACTCAAATGTTACTATTAACTTTGAGTCTTCTCTTGAGTTTTAAACACTTGAACAAATTAACTAACTAATAGCGATGGTAGCAGTGTCTTATGGCTTCTGTTTTTTTAGTAGTCCTCATCTTTAAAACGAATTGGAGGCTTTCCAAAGTTATTCCTTTGGGAACGTCTAGGGATATTGCCAGCCTCATTTTCTGAGTCTTCGCTAGAACTTTGTACATCTGGAAACCTACATGTTGTTCATACTGGAGTTTCATTCACATTGGGTGATACTGCCGGGATATAATCCAATGGGCTTGGTCCAACCAATGTCATCGCAGGATTAAGTACCATGTTATGGGGTTGTTGATGTCAAATTCACCAATGTTTCTTTCTTTTTTTTTTTTTAAACATTAGATTTTTATTAGGGATAGAAGATAGTGAAATATACATATTATATTTTCCATCATGTAATACCACAGTAATCTAACATATCAGATAAAGTTATATCGTAATCTTCAGTACATCTGATCAAAATATCCCAAACATATTTTTTTTGTATTATTAGCAGAAAATACAAAACGAAGTAGCAAACTACATAGCAATAATCCTTGCGTAAATTGAGAAAAAGCTTGCATATTGTAAAAAGGAAGAGGAAGAGAAAAAAAAGAGAAATAAAGAATAAATTGAACCAGAACTTTGCTATTTATCCTGAATTTTTTTTTTAAATCTTTAAGTTTTAGGAAATTTCTCCACACATCCCAAGACTCTCCATATTTTCTCATAGAGTTATCTCTAAATGCCAACCACTTTTCAAACACACTTTGTTCAGCCATACAGTCTTTGAACTCTCCGAATGACGGAGGAGTGGGCTCTCTCCAGTACCTGGCTATCAACGACTTTGCCAGCATTAGAGCATGACCAATTATGTATCTACTGTTCATTGGGTACTCGTCTAGATCTATTAATAGCAACATTAAAGGGGTTGTCCCGCGCCGAAACGTTTTTTGTTTTTTTTCAATAGGCCCCCCGTTCGGCGCGAGACAAACACAAGGGATGGGTTAAAAAAAAAAAAACAGTTTAGTACTTACCCGAATCCCCGCTCTGCGGCGACTTCTTTCTTACCTTAGCAAGATGGCCGCCGGGATCTTCACCCACGATGCACCGCGGGTCTTCTACCATGGTGCACCGTGGGCTCTGTGCGGTCCATTGCCGATTCCAGCCTCCTGATTGGCTGGAATCGGCACACGTGACGGGGCGGAGCTACGAGGACCAGCTCTCCGGCACAAGCGGCCCCATTCACCAGGGAGAAGACCGGACTGCGCAAGCGCGTCTAATCGGGTGATTAGACGCTGAAATTAGACGGCACCATGGCGACGGGGACGCTAGCAACGGAACAGGTAAGTGAATAACTTCTGTATGGCTCATAATTAATGCACGATGTACATTACAAAGTGCATTAATATGGCTATACAGAAGTGCTGAACCCCACTTGCTTTCGTGGGACAACCCCTTTAATCTTTCTTTGTATACGGATTTTCAACATATCGTCTAATAGATTAGGGATATTCAGCCAGTAAGCCTGCAGTTTAGGGCATGCCCAAAAGATGTGTGTAAGGGAGCCCCTCAGTCCGCAATCTCTCCAACATCTTCATTTGCATTTCTAAAATGCCCAAACCTTTTGTAGAGCATCCTGTCAAACGATAAGATTTCTCCCACTTCTCAACAGGGAAGCTCTCTCCCAGTTCCTTTTCCCAACTTAACATATGTGTCTTTTTAGATAACTGGTTATTGCCTGTCAGGATGTTATAATATAATCCACTTTCTGATTTCTCTTCCATAGGTTCCAAAGCTATCTTTTTTATGATTTCGACAGGGATTTTAACTTCATGTATAGGTATTTTTTTTAGGAAAGAGCTCACTCTAGAGTAATAAATATATCCTGCGATAATCTAAATTTTGAGCAAAGTTCATCAAAAGCTATTATGCCATCTTTAGATAGCATATCGCTATGTTTCTCAAACCCCCCTTTTTCCACTGTTTTAGTGCCAGTTCTGGGATATATAAATTCAATATTTCAAGGGACAGAGAGGGTAGTCTAAGATGGTCATCTAGTATCTTTAACTCCGGAGACCCCGACATATCTTCCAAGGATGCCGCATATAATATTTTACCAGTAGAAATTTTTGCAAAACTATTTTCCATACCTACCCATCCCACTTCTTGTCTTTGTTTAGCCCAATATCTAGTTTTATTCAGAAGCGTAGCTTTGGAATATTTATCTAAATTGGGGATGTCCACTCCCCCATTCCTGCAGCGCATGGCTAGGATTGACAGTGCCAAACATGTTTTTTTACCCACCCATACAAAATCAGTTTTTGTAGTTTAACTAAAGTAGTTTTGGCAATTGGGATCGGCAATACCCTGAAAAAAAAATAGAATTTTAGGCAGGATCTTCACTTTGTACGTCATTATTCTGCCAAACCACATAAGGTTTAATTTCGATAAGTAGTCCATGTCTTTTTGAAAAGAATCAAGCAACACTAAATAATTACTTTTTTCTAAATTGTGGACATCCGGTGATAAAGAAATTCCCAAATAGGGGATAGAATTATTGCTCCACTCGAAAGGAAATTCCATCTGGATTGTTTTCTTCAACTCATATGAAACATTTATACCAAGCATCAATGATTTATTTTAGTTTATATAAGGAAACTTTGCTAAACTCTTCTATAGCCTGTCGAGCCACTCTCAGAGAGTGAAGCGGGCATGTCAATGTCAAAATTATATCATCAGCAAATAAACCAATTTTATACTGTCGGGAGTTTAGAGGGATTCCTTGTAATTCGTAGGAGGATCTAATTAATTCTGCCAATGGTTCCATCATGAGAACATCCAAAAGTGGAGAAAGCGGACATCCCTGCCTTATGCCATTTGTGATTTCCAAAGATTCAGAAAGCATTCCATGTATTAAAATTCTAGCTGTGGGGGAGGAGTCCAAGGCCCGGAAGGCACGTAACAACCCTTCTCCAAATCCAAATTTTTTAAGAGTTTTGAAAGCATAAGCCCAATGAACTCTATCAAAAGCTTTTTCTGCATCCAAAGCCAACATAACTGCCAGGAATTTAGAAATTTTCAATGAATGTAGAAGATTAAGAATTTTTCTCGTGCTATCCAAGGCTTGCCTCCCCTTAACCAATCCCACCTAAACTAAATGGACAATGTTAGGAAGGATTTTCAGTAAACGGCCTGCAAGAATCTTGGCGTAGATCTTTACATACGTATTAAGCAAAGAAATCGGTCTAAAATTTGCGGGTTCATTTGGCTCTTTACCAGGTTTAGGTAACACCACTATTGTGGCTTGAAGCATTTCTTTAGGAAAGTCCCCCCTTAGCATAATTGCATTGAAAGCTTTTACAGGATGCGAGGATAAGCACCCAAGACACAACTTGTAATATTCGGCCGAGAAACCATCCTGGCCAGGAGCCTTTTGATTTTTCATAGAAGTTACCATATCCACAATTTCAGATGTAGTTATTTGCTGGTTTAATGAATTGGCATGTAGCGAACTCAATGCTGGAAGATTGATTTTGCTCAGGAATTCATCTATGGCTTCACTATTTGTTTGCTTTAGTTGGGTGTCATCTTTTAAATTATATAATTTACTGTAGTATACACGAAAAGCGTCCGCAATTTGATTTGGGTGAGTTAGTTTAAATTCCTTTTTTCCTGAATTCCCCACATAAGGAATGCTAGCTTTAATCACTTTGCGTTTTACTAAATTGGCCATCCACTTAGAGGGCTTATTTAATGACGCATAAATATTTGCACGGTGGGCTGTTATTTCTCTATCATAATCACCTAGCAGCACCTTGCGGAGTTCAAATGTAATGTTGTCACTGTTGGGGCGTGGTCTGACCTTGTAGCTGTACCGATTTCAGATTTGATAACAGATATTATAAGATGTTTGTCTACTAGAGATGAGCGAACGTACTCGTCCGAGCTTGATACTCGTTCGAGTATTAGCGTGTTTGAGATGCTCGTTACTCGTAATGAGTACCACGCGATGTTCGGGTTACTTTCACTTTCATCTCTGAGACGTTAGCGCGCTTTTCTGGCCAATTGAAAGACAGGGAAGGCATTACAACTTCCCCCTGCGACGTTCAAGCCCTATACCACCCCCCTGCAGTGAGTGGCTGGCGAGATCAGGTGTCACCCGAGTATAAAAATCGGCCCCTCCCGCGGCTCGCCTCAGATGCGTTGTGACATAGCTGAGGGAAAGTGCTATCGTGTTGGAGCTGCTGTAGGGAGAGTGTTAGGAGTTATTGTAGGCTTCAAGAACCCCAACGGTCCTTCTTAGGGCCACATCTGTACTGTGGAGGCTGCTTTTGCAGTGTTGCACATTTTTTTTTTTTGGTATATCGGCCTTGCAGAGCATTGCGCCTTGCAGTAATACTCCAGGGACAGAAGTGCTTAGGCAGGGAGAGCGTTAGGAGTTATTGTAGGCTTCAAGAACCACAACGGTCCTTCTTAGGGCCACATCTAACCGTGTGCAGTAGTGTGGAGGCTGCTTTTTGCAGTGTTGCCCATTTTTTTTTTTTTTAGTATATCGGCCGTGCAGAGCATTGCGCCCTGCAGTAATACTCCAGGGACAGAATTGTGGAGGCAGGGACAGAAGACATATATTATTGATTGAATATACGCAGTGGGCCTTTTGTAAAAAATATTGGGCAAAAAATCTATTTGGCCTGCCTGTCACTGTGTTCAGTGTTCTGGGTTTCTGCTGGGTGTAGTAGTTCTACAACAAAATCATACGCAGCCAGCTAAGTGTTACAGCAGGCTTGCGCCAAATTATTTCCTGGCTCTGAAATCACCGCTCTGTTGCAGTTAATAACAGTGCAACACTCTGCAGTTCTGTGACACAGTCCAGGGACAGAATTGTGGAGGCAGGGACAGAAGACATATATTATTGATTGAATATACGCAGTGGGCCTTTTGTAAAAAATATTGGGCAAAAAATCTATTTGGCCTGCCTGTCACTGTGTTCAGTGTTCTGGGTCTCTGCTGGGTGTAGTAGTTCTACAACAAAATCATGCGCAGCCAGCTAAGTGTTACAGCAGGCTTGCGCCAAATTATTTCCTGGCTCTGAAATCACCGCTCTTGCAGTTAATAACAGTGCAACACTCTGCAGTTCTGTGACACAGTCCAGGGACAGAATTGTGGAGGCAGGGACAGAAGACATATATTATTGATTGAATATACGCAGTGGGCCTTTTGTAAAAAAATATTGGGCAAAAAATCTATTTGGCCTGCCTGTCACTGTGCTCAGTGTTCTGGGTCTCTGCTGGGTGTAGTAGTTCTACAACAAAATCATACGCAGCCAGCTAAGTGTTACAGCAGGCTTGCGCCAAATTATTTCCTGGCATTCCGTAAACGAAGTCAGCCTCCAACCACAGGCCAATAAGCGGCACATTTAATTACAGCGTTCTGTTTCTGCACTACTGGTAATACACCATGCTGAGGGGTAGGGGTAGGCCTATAGGACGTGGACGCGGGCGAGGACGCGGAGGCCCAAGTCAGGGTGTGGGCACCGGCCGAGCCAGTGCGGTGGCCAGGGGTAGAGGCAGGGCCAGACCGAATAATCCACCAACTGGTTCCCAAAGCGCCCCCTCACGCCATGCCACCCTGCAGAGGTCAAGGTGCTCTACGGTGTGGCAGTTTTTCACAGAGATGCCTGACGACCGACGAACAGTGGTGTGCAACCTTTGTCGCGCCAAGATCAGCTGGGGAGGCACCACCACCAGCATGCGCAGGCATATGATGGCCAAGCACCCCACAAGGTGGGACGATGCCCGTTCACCGCCTCCGGTTTGCACCACTGCCTCTCCCCCTGTGCCCCAACCTGCCACTGAGATCCAACCCCCCTCTGAGGACACAGGCAGTACCGTCTCCTGGCCTGCACCCACACCCTCACCTCCGCTGTCCTCGGCCCCATCCAGCAATGTCTCTCAGCGTAGCGTCCAGACGTCGCTAGCGCCACTGTTTGAGCGCAAGCGCAAGTACGACGCCACGCACCCGCACGCTCAAGCGTTAAACGTGCACATAGCCAAATTGATCAGCCTGGAGATGCTGCCGTATAGGCTTGTGGAAACGGAGGCTTTCAAAAGCATGATGGCGGCGACAGCCCCGCGCTACTCTGTTCCCAGTCGCCACTACTTTTCCCGATGTGGCGTCCCAGGCCTGCACAACCACGTCTCCCGCAACATTGTACGCGCCCTCACCAACGCGGTTACTGCCAAAGTCCACTTAACAACAGACACGTGGACAAGCACAGGCGGGCAGGGCCACTATATCTCCCTGACGGCACATTGGGTGAATTTAGTGAAGGCTGGGACAGAGTCAGAGCCTGGGACCGCTCACGTCCCACCCACCCCCCGAATTGCGTGCCCCAGCTCGGTGGTGGTATCTGCGGGGGTGTATGCTTCCTCCACAAAACCACCCTCCTCCTCCTCCTACGCAACCTCTATCTCGCAATCAAGATGTGTCAGCAGCAGCAGCACGTCGCCAGCAGTCGGTGTCACGCGGCGTGGCAGCACAGCGGTGGGCAAGCGTCAGCAGGCCGTGCTGAAACTACTCAGCTTAGGAGAGAAGAGGCACACGGCCCACAAACTGCTGCAGGGTCTGACAGAGCAGACCGACCTCTGGCTTGCGCCACTGAGCCTCCAACCGGGCATGGTCGTGTGTGACAACGGCCGTAACCTGGTGGCGGCTCTGCAGCTCGGCAGCCTCCCGCACGTGCCATGCCTGGCCCATGTCTTTAATTTGGTAATTCAGCGCTTTCTGAAAAGCTACCCACACTTGTCATACCTGCTCGGAAAGGTGCGCCAGCTCTGCGCACATTTCTGCAAGTCCCACACGCACGCTGCCACCCTGCGGACACTGCAACATCGGTTTAATCTGCCAGTGCACCGACTGCTGTGCGACGTGCCCACACAGTGGAACTCTACGCTCCACATGTTGGCCAGACTCTATGAGCAGCGTAGAGCTATAGTGGAATACCAACTCCAACATGGGCGGCGCAGTGGGAGTCAGCCTCCTCAATTATTTACAGAAGAGTGGGCCTGGTTGGCAGCCATCTGCCAGGTCCTTGGAAACTTTGAGGAGTCTACCCAGATGGTGAGCGGGGATGCTGCAATCATTAGCGTCACCATTCCTCTGCTATGCCTCTTGAGAAGTTCCCTGCAAAGCATAAAGGCAGACGCTTTGGAATCAGAAACGGAGGCGGGGGAAGACAGTATGTCGCTGGATAGTCAGAGCAACCTCATGTCTATATCTCAGCGCGTTGAGGAGGAGGGGGAGGAGCATGAGGAGGAGGGGGAAGAGACAGCTTGGCCCACTGCTGAGGGGACAGATGCTGCTTGCCTGTCATCCTTTCAGCGTGTATGGCCAGAGGAGGAGGAGGAAGATGGGGAGGAGCATGAGGAGGAGGGGGAAGAGACAGCTTGGCCCACTGCTGAGGGTACAGATGCAGCTTGCCTGTCATCCTTTCAGCGTGTATGGCCAGAGGAGGAGGAGGATCCTGAAAGTGATCTTCCTAGTGAGGACAGCCATGTGTTGCGTACAGGTACCCCGGCACACATGGCTGACTTCATGTTAGGATGCCTTGCTCGTGACCCTCGCGTTACACGCATTCTGGCCACTATGGATTACTGGGTGTACAGACTGCTCGACCCACGGTATAAGGAGAGCCTTTCCACTCTCATTCCCGAAGAGGAAAGGGGTTCGAGAATGATGCTATACCACAGGGCGCTGGTGGACAAACTGATGGTAAACTTCCCATCCGACAGCGCTAGTGGCCGAAGGCGCATTTCCGCGGCCCAGGTAGCAGGGGAGGCGCAGAGATCAGGCAGCATGTACAGCGCAGGCAGGGGAACACTCTCTAAGGCCTTTGACAGCTTTATGGCTCCCCAGCAAGACTGTGTCACCGGTCCCCAGTCAAGACTGAGTTGGCGGGAGCACTGTAAAAGGATGGTGAGGGAGTACGTAGCCGATCGCACGACCGTCCTCGGTGACGCCTCTGCCCCCTACAACTACTGGGTGTTGAAGCTGGACACGTGGCCTGAACTCGCGCTGTATGCCCTGGAGGTGCTTGCTTGTCCTGCGGCTAGCGTCTTGTCAGAGAGTGTGTTTAGTGTGGCTGGGGGAATCATCACGGATAAGCGTACCCACTTGTCAACCGACAGTGCCGACAGGCTTACACTCATCAAGATGAACAAAGCCTGGATTTCCCCAGACTTCTCTTCTCCACCAGCGGACAGCAGCGATACATAAACAATACGTAGGCTGCACCCGCGGATGGAAGCATCGTTCTCTATCACCATCCAAAACAGGGACCTTTTTGCTTCATCAATCTGTGTATAATATTCATCCTCCTCCTCTTGCTCCTCCTCCTGAAACCTGACGTAATCACGCCGAACGGGCAATTTTTCTTAGGCCCACAAGGCTCAGTCATATAATTTTTCTAAACAATTTTTATACGTTTCAATGCTCATTAAAGCGTTGAAACTTTCACCTCAACCAATTTTTACTTTAAGTGGGCTGCCTCCAGGCCTAGTTACCAATTAAGCCACATTAACCAAAGCGATTAATGGGTTTCACCTGCCCTCTTGGTTGGGCATGGGCAATTTTTCTCAGGTACATTAGTACTGTTGGTACACCAATTTTTGTGGGCCCTCGCCTACAGTGTAATCCAATTAATTTTTTGCCCACCTGCATTACAGCTGACGTAACATCAGCTGTGATGGGCAATGCAATGGGATATTTTTATGTACCGCCGGTGGGTTCCAGGGAGCCACCCATGCTGTGGGTCCACAGGGAGTTGTAAATGCATCTGTGTCCACTTCTAAAGAACCCCAGTCTGACTGGGGGATGCAGTGTGGGCCGAAGCCCACCTGCATTAAACATGACATTATTACTTCAGCTGTGATGGGCAATGCAATGGGATATATTTATGTACCGCCGGTGGCTTCCTGGCACCCACCCATGCTGTGGGGCCACAGGGAGTTGTAAATGCATCTGTGTCCACTTCTAAAGACCCCAGTCTGACTGGGGCATGCAGTGTGGGCCGAAGCCCACCTGCATTAAACATGACATTATTACCTCAGCTGTGATGGGCAATGCAATAGGATATTTTTATGTATCGCCGGTGGGTTCCAGGGAGCCACCCATGCTGTGGGTCCACAGGGAGTTGTAAATGCATCTGTGTCCTCTTCTAAAGAAATCCAGTCTGACTTGGGCATGCAGTGTGGGCCGAAGCCCACCTGCATTTCATCTGACGTTAGCTCTGCTGTCCAGGGCACTGCAATGGGATACATTAATGTACAGCCGGTGGGTTCCAGGGAGCCACCCATGCTGTGGGTGCACACGGAATTCCCATTGCGGAGTTGTACCTGCCTGTGACTATTTATAAAAAAACGCGGTCTGACTGGGGCATGCAGACACCTTGACAGAATGAATAGTGTGTGGCACATAGGTTCCCCATTGCTATGCCCATGTGTGCAGCTCCTGATGGCGGTGGCACAGGATTATATTTCTCATTATATTTCTCATTGCTACTGTACAGCATTGTGGGCTATCGCCCCGCCCCTTTTAAAGACGGTCGCTGCCTAGCCGTGCCAACCCTCTGCAGTGTGTGCCTGCGGTTCCTCCTCATGGCAGACGCACTTATAAATAGACATGAGGGTGGCGTGGCATGAGGGCAGCTGAAGGCTGGGCAGGGACAGTTTGGTGTGCGCTGTGGACGCTGGGTCGTGCCGGGGGGGGGGGGGGGTGGTTGGTCAGCATGTAACCCAGGAGAAGTGGCAGCGGAGTGTCATGCAGGCAGTGATTGTGCTTTGTTGGAGGTAGTGTGGTGCTTAGCTAAGGTATGCATTGCTAATGAGGGCTTTTCAGAAGTAAAAGTTGTTGGGGAAGGGGGGGCCACTCTTGCCGCTATTGTGGCTTAATAGTGGGACCTGTGAACTTGAGATGCAGCCCAACATGTTGCCCCTCGCCTGCCCTATCCGTTGCTGTGTCGTTCCCATCACTTTCTTGAATTGCCAAGATTTTCACAAATGAAAACCTTAGCGAGCATCGGCGATATACAGAAATGCTCGAGTCGCCCATTGACTTCAATGGGGTTCGTTACTCGAAACGAACCCTCGAGCATCGCGAAAATTTCGTCCCGAGTAACGAGCACCCGAGCATTTTGGTGCTCGCTCATCTCTATTATCTACCAAATATAAATCTATGTGGGAAAAGGTTTTGTGTCTGGTGGAGTGAAAAGAAAATTCTTTTGAGGATGCATTCAGAGTTTCAAGAGTTTCGTAGCCATTCTTGTAGTAGAGGTAGCTGAGTTCAGGAATGCGGGAAGCAAGGATATTGGACAATACCTATTAAAACATAACAACAACAAAAACCAGCAAAGACTTCGCCAGACATTTCAATCATATGCTGCAATGAACCGGAGATAAATTCTTTGCTTAATAAAACCAACAATTGTTGCGCTGAGTCAGAGATAGAAACGAGATTGATGTAAACATGTTTTTTTACAAAATATTTCAAACGTTTTGTGAAGAGTCAGAAATAACAGACCTTCTATGAAAAAAATAAAAAGGATGGCAAACACCAAAAAAAGTTCCAACCAGCTGGCGCTTGTTTATGCATTTGGGGGTAAAAGTTCACCAGAGTAGGCAGACGCTCATTTAGGGCTCTTACTTTTTAACGCTGCGATATTGCTGCATTCTTTTAACGCGATTGTCAAAGGGCTTTCTTGGTCCTGTAATGATGAATGCGGACGATAATGTTTCTAGGGGTGTTCTCCTTATGGAACTTCGGGAGAGGCAATCTGTCAGCCCTGTCGATTTTTAATTCTTGGTTAGGGAGACTGGGGGGGAGTTTGCGTAAGAGGCGCGTAACAAAATCCAAAGTTTCTGAATGGGAGATTTTCTCAGATATACCACATATTTTAACATTATTATGCCTGTTGCTGTCCTTATTATGCCTGTTGCTTATTTTGTACTTTGGTGACAGTCCCCTCCAGATCATATTGTGCATCTATCAGTTCGTTAGGTGATTTGACTAATGTTTTGTTTTGGCCACACACTGCATTTTCTCCCAGCTCAGCATCTCCCGACAGCTTCTGCCTTTGTTTTTCAGGGATGTCAGTAGGGGAGGGGCTGCTCTGCAGAAGTGTGCTCTGCGCCATCTTGGAGCCCAAACATCCCTGTTCAATGTCCACCTCCAACTCTGTTCTCTCCTCGACCACCTCCCCTTCTGCCTGCTGGGCTAGAATAATTATGCTCACATCTCCTCCATTGCTTCCCCGCTAACCTCCTCCATCTAGCAGGGGAACCAGAGCCGCCACGAGCTTCTTGCCGGGAAGCCGTTGGTGGGCGTGTCTTCTGTGGCCATCTCTGCATAGGGCCCGCACGCCACAAAGAACTCCTCTAGCCTGGTCGGCTTTGCTCTGGAGGGTTTCCTTCTGGACATCTCTGGGCTCCAGGGGTGTTCCCACAACTGGTAGGAAAGTTGCAGCTTGTATAGAGTTGCTTGGAGATATCATTGAGTGTCCTTGCTGGACAGAGCCTAATCCACAGCAGCCGTCTCGGTGCCTTTTCAGGCAACGTCCTCCAATTCACCAATGTTTCTTGTACTTTCTGTTCTCTTTATTAGGTTTGGTGTAGTTTTGTGTTTTTCTGATGTGTCTTTCAAAGTAGGATCTAGTAAACAAAGTTTTAGCCTGTATCGGTGAACCATTTTTGGGACTCTTCCGTCTTGAACAATTCAATACAGGTCTTTTTCTGGAAATGGTAATTCTATTATGGTGTAAGGCATTGCTTCCCATCTGTCATCTAGCTTTCCAGTTCGGTATTTTTTCCTTAGCCACACTTTTGTACCTTTTGTTAGTGGTTCAGCCTTGGCTTGCAAGTTAAAATCTTGCTCTTGTTTTTTATGAACTTGCTCCATGCGAGTGTCTACAATTTCTTTTGCTGTTTTTAGATATCTTTGTAGATCATGAATCCATTCTGTGGTGGGTAAAGAATTTGGATCTTCAGATACTTGTACTCCCATTGACAGATTAGCAGGCAATTTCCCTTGTCGATCAAACAAGAGATAATACGGAGTGTATCCTTTTGAACAATGGATGGTGTTATTATATACATAAATCTATTCAGGTAGTAAACCTGGCCAATCACTTCTCTTGGAGGTTGGCATGGTACACAATACATTTTGTATTGTCTGGTTCATTTTTTCACATTTTTTCACAGACTCCATTTCCCTGAGGATGATATGCTGAGATTTCCGCCGAGAATCCGCCCAGTGAGAACCCAGCCTTATAGTTTGATGTAAGACTTGTTGCTGGACTTGTAAAGCAGAAGGAACGGAGTTTCGTAAGGCTTCGAGCATTTCTCCATAGCAATTTCAAAGAATGTTCATGCTCAAAATGATGGCTGGAGCATTTCTCTCTGTTACATGTACGACTAAGATTCCTTGACGGGGCAGTTTTCTGGTCATCACGATAGCCTCCAGTAGCCTACTAAGGGAACATTTTTTCCATTGGTAGCAAAGGTATTTATAACCTGTTGAGGAGGTTGTACTAATTCTTCTAAGGACCAATACTTTTGAAATATGGCTCTGCATATGGTGATCACCTGAGATCCTGTATCTAATAGCGCTGGAAAAGGTATGCCATCGAGATAGACGATAACCTCTGGGCAGGGTCCCACATACTTCAAGAACCATCTGGGGACTTCAGGATCTAGTCTTAGTTTCCCTGAGGGACAGTCCTTAGCCTCAGGGGGTATCTGTTTAACTGCCAACAGTCATTTTCGGTATGCCCTCTCCTCTGGCAAATCCTGAAGATAACTGGTCCTGGTCTAGTAGGTCAAATTCTGGAAGGCATAGTAGCTGGATGGGAATTCCTCTTCTGTGGGAGGACTATTGAGTCCTCTTGCTTGTCTAATCTCGCCTCCAGTTATTCCATTTTCGTGCAGAGCGAGGATACACTACGGGCTACTGCTTTAACATCCTTCTGTACGATATTGAGGATCCCCTTCTCGTCAGACTGGCTCTGACACGCTTGTAACACTAGGACATTCTTCAGGGATTCTGTAGATAAATGTTCTTTTTTCTTATAGGGAGAGGCCTCTGTAGTTACGTCAATCCCTGTCAGGACTTCTCTTCCTAGCACCTGTATGGCAATTTCCTTAAAGTCTAGGAAAGAGAGACCCGTGTTCTGGACGTATAGCATGCGCAGCTGTCTTTTGACTTCTGTGTCCACGTAGCATCTGATATGCTCCTTTCGGTACTACTGAATCCATGTGGATCATGGCCTTCATGTCTTCCAGTAGCAACAGTTTCTGTGATTTCTGTCTCCTGTTAAAGAAACGCTGTTTTACTCCGGATGTGTTGCTGGTCTCAAAGATGTTCTGCAGTCTCTCAAAAGTCTGATCCACTGTCTTTCTATGTTCTCTAGGCCATGATTTGACCTCTCTAGCTGCAGCACCTTTTAATTGGCCCACTAACATCTACAGCTTTTGGTCATTAGTGAGAGGGCTCAGATGGTAAAGCGCTTTCATCTTCTGCTAGAAGTCGCTGAGCTGATATTGTTCTCCATTATATCTAGGCAGCCAAAAGGGCTCTCAGGTAATATGCCATGCTAAATGGCATTATGGGGGATGGAGGGAGATCTTTGCTTTCGTGCTGCTTTGCTGTTCATTGTCACTTGAATTTGGCATTTTCTTTTATTGACTTCAAGCAGAGGTACTATCAACAAAATGGCTGATGTTTAAATTTGAAATGGCAGTTGCAGGTAAGTTAGACGATGTGATCACTACTTGCAATGGCAATTGTAAATAATTATATGATGCAATCACTTGCAATGGCAGTAGTAAATAATTATACTATACGATCACTTGCAATGGCACTTGTAAGCAATTATACGATGCGATCACTAATTGCAATGGCAGTTGAAGTCACAGAGGATTTGATCCTGTTCGAAGACGCCACTTACGCTATGGTGAGTGCTATTTTTTTATTGTGGGTGATTAATTGTGATTAGAGATGAGCGAACGTACTCGGTAAGGGCGATTTCGCAATCGAGCACCGCGATTTTCGAGTACTTCACTACTCGGGTGAAAAGTACTCGGGGGCGCTGTGGGGCGGGGGGTTGCAGAGGGGAGTGGGGGGTAGCAGGGGGGAACAGGTGGGAGCCCTCTCTCTCTCCCTCTCCCCCTACTCCCCTCTGCAACCCCCCGCTCACCCACAGCGCACCCGAGTACTTTTCACTCAAGTAGTGAAGTACTCGAAAATCGCGGTGCTCGATTGCGAAATCGCCCTTACCGAGTACGTTCGCTCATCTCTAATTGTGATTTGTTTTCTCTTTTTGTTTTAGTCTAGATGCCAGTGCCCTTGGGCAGAATTTGTAGTTGTGAGTGGTGAGATGCTGAATAATACACATAGGCCCCTTGCACATGGGCGGAAATTCCACGGTGGGATTGCCCGCAGAATTTCCGGCCCTGGAAGCTGCCATAGGATTGTGTTAGAAAATGCAATACTAGGCAGACAGCCGCGATTTGTCCACATGAAATCACGTGCAGAAAACAAATCGCGGCATGCTCTATTTCTGTGCGGGAGAAGATCCGCAGCCGCGGGAGAGGTGAGGGCCACGCTGGTCCCTGCAGGGGCTCGGGTTGGGTCCCGCTGCGAGCCCCTGCAGGGTCGGGACACAGCTACTTATATAGGGAAAGTTTGACAGTCCTCCTGATCCTCTATACAAGAACCCCAACAGTCCTTCTTAGGGCTACATCTCACCGTGTGCATTATAGCTGTGGCTGTCTGGGAGCAGTAGTGCACCAACTTTTCTATTACGCATCTCGGCCTGTTCTCAGCCTTTCAGTTATAGCGTTCTCAGCCTGCAGTGCCTTACAACCAGCTCTCACTGTGAAACAGCACTCTAACATTTCCTAGCCTACTGCAAAGTATTTCAGTTATACTGTTCTGTGTGTGCAGTGCATAAGGCAGAGTGTAGGGACACAGCTACTTATATAGGGAAAGTTTTACAGTCCTCCTGATCCTCTGTACAAGAACCCCAACGGTCCTTCTTAGGGCTACATCTCACCGTGTGCATTATAGTTGTGGCTGTCTGGGAGCAGTAGTGCACCAACTTTTCAGCTGCCCAGCTGATCATGGTGTGACACAGGTTGCACACCACAGTTAGTCGGTCATCTGCGCTCTCACTAAAAAACATCCACACCTTTGAACACCTAGCCCTCTGCACTGAGGCTTGCCGCGAGGGGGTGCTTTGGGGAACAGTTGGGGGATTCTTCGCTCTGCCCCTGCCTCTACCCCTGGTCACTCCACTGCCTCTTCCAACCTGTCCTGCTGCTGCACTTGCCTCCCCCTTTGAATACCTGTCCTCAGTAGGCTTAGCAAACCAGGTGGGGTCAGTCACCTCATTGTGCAGCAGCTCTTCCTCCGAATTCTCTGTGCGCTCCTCCCTCGGACTTACTGCTCTTACTACTACTTCACTGACAGACAACTGTGATTCACCACGCCCAGGAACTCGGCCTCTGCTCACACCCTCACTTGGATGCCCGCGTCCTCGACCCTTACCCCTACTCCTCATCATGGCAGATTAAGAATAGAGCAGAGCCCAAATAAATTACTCCACTGTACAGCGCTGACAACTGTGGCTAATTCACCACACACAGAGACTTGTAGATAGCGGAGGCTCTATGCTGTGACTTGAAAAAATTAACCCGCTGTCTTGCGCTGATACCTAGGGGAGCCGTGTACATTGCCAAATTAATCAGCCTGGAGATGCTGCCATACAGGCTTGTGGAAACGGAGGCTTTCAAAAACATGATGGCGGTGGCGGTCCCACACTACTTGGTACCAGGCGCCACAATTTTTCCCGGTGTGCCGTCCCCGCCCTACACCAGCACGTCTCCCGCAACATAAATCGTGCCCTCACCAACACGGTTACTGGGAAGGTCCACTTAACCACGAACATGTGGACAAGTACTGGTGCGCAGGGCCACTATATCCCCCTGATGGCACATTGGGTGAACTTGGTGCAGGCTGGGACCGAGTCAGAGCCTGGGACCGCTCACATCCTACCCACACCCAGAATTGCGGGTCATACCTCAGTGCTAGTATCTGCGGCGTTTAATGCCACCTCCTCCAAACCCTCCCCCTACTCCTCCTCTGCCACCTCTACCCCTCAATTAAGAAGTATGAGCATGTTTCCAGCAGTCGGTAGCGTGCGGCATGGCAGCATAGCAGTGGGCAAGCGTCAGCAAGCCGTGCTGAAACTAATCAGCTTAGGTGACAAGAAGCACACGGCCCCCAAGCTGTTGCAGGTTCTGACAGAGTAGACCGACCTCTGACTTTCGCCGCTGAGCCTCCAACCGGGCATGGTCGTATGTGACAACGGCCGTAACTTGGTGGCGGCTCTGCAGCTCGGCAGCCTCACACACGCGCCATGCCTGGCCCACGTCTTCAGTCTGGTGGTTCAGCGGTTACTGAAAAACTACCCTCACTTGTCTGACCTGCTCGGCAAGGTGCGCCGCGTCTGCGCACATTTCCGCAAGTCCAACACGGACGCTGCCACCCTGACGACCCTGCAAAGATCTTTTCAGCTGCCAGAGCACCGACTGCTGTGCGACGTGCCCACACGCTGGAATTCTCCGCGGCGGAGTGGTAGTCAGCCTCCGAAATTCTTTACTGAGGAGTGGGCATGGATGGCAGACATCTGCCTGGTCCTCGGAAACTTTGAAGACTCTACCCAGATGGTGAGCGGCGATGCGGCCATCATTAGCGTTACCATCCCGCTGCTTTGCCTGCTGAGAAGTTCGCTGCTAAGCATAAAGGCCGACGCTTTGTGGTTGGAACAGAAGACTGGGGATGATAGTATGTCGCTTGATAGCCAGAGCACCGTCATGTCTATATCTCAGCGTGTTTTAGAGGAGGAGGAGGGGGAAGAGACAGCTGGCCACACTGCAGAAGGTACCCATGCTGCTTGCCTCTAATCTGTTCAGCGTGTATGGGCTGAAGAGGAGGATCCTGAAAGTCATCCTCCTAGTGAGGACAGCGATGTGTTGCATACTGGGACCCTGGCACACATGGCTGACTTCATGTTAGGCTGCCTTTCCCTTGACCCTCGCGTTAGACGCATTCTGGCCAAAATGGATTACTGGGTGTACACCTTTCTAGACCCACGGTATAAGGAGAACCTTTCCACTCTCATTCCCGAAGAGGAAAGGGGTACAAGAGTGATTCAATACCACAGGGCCCTGGTGGAAAAAGTGATGCTAAAGTTCCCATCTGACAGTGCTAGTGGCAGAAGACGTAGTTCCAAGGGCCAAGTAGCAGGGGAGTCACGGGAATCAAGCAGCATGTCCAGCGCAGGCAGGGGAACACTCTCCAAGGCCTTTGCCAGTTTTATGGCTCCCCAGCAAGACTGTGTCACCACTCCCCAGTCAAGGCTGAGTCAAGGGAGCACTGTAAAAAGATGGTGAGGGAGTACATAGCCGATTGTACCACCGTCCTCCATGATGCCTCAGCTCCATACAACTATTGGGTGTCAAAGCTCTACACATGACACGAACTTGTGCTGTATGCCCTGGAAGTGCTGGCTTGCCCTGCCGCTAGCGTCTTGTCAGAGAGGGTGTTTAGTGCAGCTGGGTAAATCATCATGGATACGCGTACCCGCCTGTCAACTGTCAGTGCCGACATGCTTACATTCATAAAAATGAACAAAGGCTGGATTTCCCCAGACTTCTCTTTTCCACCGGCGGAAAGCAGCGGAACCTAATGATTCTTTTCGCTGCAACAGGAGAAAAATGCATCCTCTATCACCACAAAAAAGAAGGAATTAGCTTTGTCAATCACTCTCGGATATTATTACTCCTCCTTCTCCTCCTCCTAAAACAGCACGTCATCACGATCAACTGCCAATTTTTCTGCGGCCCAAAAAGCTCTGTTTAAAAGTTCTTTACAATTTTTCAGTTTCAAAAGTATTTATACTTTAACAGAAACCAATTTTTTTCACAGTGCTGCCTCCAGGCTCTTTTACAAATTAAGCAGCAGCGAGCTGTATCTTTAGAAAAATGTTTATGGGTTTCACCTGCCCTCGCGGTTGAGCAATTTTTCAGGGGTACACTTGTACTCTTGGTACACAAATTTTTCAGTCTCTTGCCTATACTGTTATCTAGCTAATTTTTCAAGCTTTCGCCTACAATCTTGGTATACAAATTTTTTCAGGTGTTCGCCTATACTCTTGGTACACCAATGTTTCAGGGGTTCGCCTACACTCTTGCTACAGATATGTTACAGGGGTCCGCCTATACACTTGGTACTGAAAGGTTTGAGGGATTCAGCTATACTCTTGCTACAGAAATGTTACAGGGGTCCTGCCTATACTCTTGCTACAGAAATGTTACTGGGGTCCGCCTATACTCTTGCTACAGAAATGTTACAGGGGTCTGCCTATACTCTTGCTACAGAAATGTTATAGGTGTCCACTTATACTCTTGCTACAGAAATGTTACAGGGGTCCGCCTATACTCTTGCTACAGAAATGTTACAGGGGTCTGCCTATACTTTTGCTTCAGAAATGTTACTGGGGTCCGCCTATACTCTTGCTACAGAAATGTTACTGGGGTCCGCCTATACTCTTGCTACAGAAATGTTACAGAGATCCGCCTATACTCTTGCTACAGAAATGTTACTGGGGTCCGCCTATACTCTTGCTACAGAAATGTTACTGGGGCCCGCCTATACTCTTGCTACAGAAATGTTACTGGGGTTGGCCTATACACTTGGTACTGAAAGGTTTGAGGGGTCCACCTATACTCTTGCTACAGAAATGTTACTGGAGTCCGCCTATACACATGCTACTGAAAGGTTTGAGGGGTTCGCCTATACTCTTGCTACAGAAATGTTACTGGGGTCCGCCTATACTGTGGGTGCGCAAAGGTTTTCCGTTGCGGTGTTCAGCTGCCTGACACATACACAGAATGAAGTGTGTGGGGACAAATGAATTTCCAATAGCTATTTAACTCATGGCACCTTGGGTCACACAAGGTGGAGGCTCGGACCGAGCCTGACCCAGGGCCCGCTCATGTACTTCCCACACAGAGTATTGCGGGTCCTACCTCGGTCATGGTTTCTCGGCCTTATTATGCCACCTCCTCCTCCTGCTTGGGGTCTGGGCATCAAGGCCGAGGTCCTTGGTGGGGTGAAACTGTGCTATGTTTGGGCACTCTGATTGCTTCCTGTGTAATGCCATCTTTGTGCACCCACAGCATAGGTGAGCCCAAGGAACTCAAAGACTTCCCATTGCGGTGTTGAGCTATCTGACACCTACACAATGAATTGTGTGGGGGACACATGGATTTCTCATTGCTATGTAACTCGCGGCACCTTGGGTCACACAAGGTGGAGGCTGGGACCGAGCCTGACCCTGGGCCCGCTCACATGCTTCCCACACAGAGTATTACTGCACTGTGGAGATGTGCAGAAGTGCTGGCACCTGAGTCCCCTTTATGCCCATGTTTTCGGCTCCTGACAATTTTGTGACAGAGGTGGCACGGGATTGGAATGATGATCTGACGTCAATTTATCATCAATTCTCAACAGCATTGTGGGCTATCGCCCACACTTTCAAAGAGGGTCGCTGCCTAGCCCTGCCAACCCTCTGCAGTGTGTGCCTCCGGTTCCTCCTCATCCAGTACGCACTTATAAATAGACATGAGAGTGGTGTGGGTATCAAGTGAGCGTGTGGCATGAGGCCAGCTGAACGCTGCGCAGGCAAAATTTTAGGTGCGCTGTGGATGCAAGGTCGTGCGGGGGGGGGGGGGGGGGGGGGTTAATCAGCAATGCCAGCATGTAACCCAGGAGAAGAGGCAGCGGCGTCACCTGCAGGCAGTGATTGTCCTTGGTTGCAGGTAGTGTAGTGCTTAGCTAAGATGTGCCAGCGTGTGCCTTGCTAATAAAGGTTTGTCCCTAGTAAATTGTTAGGGGGGGGGGGGTGATCGCCAGGCTCTTGCCCGCATTTTCGCTTAATAGTGGGACCTGGGATCCTCAGATGCAGCCATGCATGCTGCCCCTGCCCTTCCCTATCCGTTTCTGTGGTGTTTCCATGACTTTCTCATGTTTTCTGGTGTTTCACAAGTCATCACCTATGCGAGTATCGGTCCCATACAAAAATGCTTGAGTCCCCCATTGACTACAATGGGGTTCGTTACTCGAAACGAGCTCTTGAGCATTATGAAAAGTTCGACTCGAGCAACGAGCACGCGAGCATTTTGGTGCTCGCTCATCTCTATTCTCTATCTCTCTTCGTATTTACATCCCTTTATTTCTTTATGTACCTCTCTTCATATTTACATCTCTTTTATTGTTCCTCTACTCACTGTCATAGCTGACTCTCCTCTGTTAAGGCCCTTTTAGACGCAAAGATTATCGCTTAAAATTCACTCAGAAGCCATCTTTTGAGCGATAATCGTTGTGTGTAACTGCACTTACATCGTGCAGTTTTCGTTATGCCATTGCTCATTGTTGTCTTTCAGCATGCTGAAAGACAGCAATGAGTCTTAGTAGGAATTCACAGCAGGATACAGCTGATACTATTGTTTCAGCTGTATCCTGCTGCCTGATGACAGGCTGGGTATGGAGAACAGAGAGGTCCAGCTGTGTTCTTCATACCCCGCACTGAGCGCTCGGCTGTATAATAGCCGGGCGCTCCGTGCAGAGAACATCTGGATACAGAAGTCAAGTAGGGCCACCCCGCTTGTCTTCTGAATCCTCCACTGGGAACGCTGAGCTGAATGACAGACGGGCGCTCCCAGCGGGAAACAGCTGGATGCAGAGAACAAGCAGCCCCCGGCTTGTCTTCTGCATCCTCCGCTGGGAGCACTCAACTGTATGACAGCTGAGTGCTCCCAGCGAGGAACAGATGGATACAGAAGACAAGCGGCCCCCCACTTGTCCTTTGCATCCTCCGCTAGGAGCGCTCGGCTGTATGACAGCCGGGCGCTCCTAGCGGGGAACAGCTGAATACAGAAGACAAGCGGCCCTGCTTGTCTTCTGTATCCCCCACTGGGAATGCAAGGTGATCGCTCAACTTTTGAGTGGTGTAAATGGATACAACGATTATCGCTCAACAGTCGCTCTAAAGACATCTTTTGAGCGATAATCGTTGTGTCAAAATGGGCCTTTACCCATGATAAGCAGACTGTTGAAAAGTAAAATACTGCTGTTTAAACTGAACGTCTCGCTGTTCAGTTTTCTGCATGCAGAAACGGAATAACTGAATAATTCTCATTAAGTCCTTGCATGTACACCAGGCAATTATCGTTTGTATTTTTGAGGGAGCACAGGAATCGGAACAATTCTGAACGATAATTGTCCCATGTAAAATAACCATAAGGTAAATAAGTTCTATATAATGTTAGGTGACATAGGGTAAGATAAGGTAAGATAAAGCCATATAATGTAATATAAGAAAATGTCAGACAAGATAAGGGAAAATAGAATAACATAACTTAATATAAGGTAACGTGATATAAGATACAATAAGGTAGGAAAACGTATGGTAAAATTAGGTAATATTAGACAAGGTAAACTAAAGTGTGTATTGTATAGGGTAAAATAAAGTGCTATAAGATACACTAAGGTAAAAAAAAAATTGTAAAATTTAATAACTTAAGATAATGCCATATAATAGAAGGTAAAATTACATAATATAACACATGGTAAAATAAGTTGTATTTAACCCCTTAGTGACAGCCCTATCGTAAAACTACGTCCTGCTGTTGCAGGACGTTATGGAGGGAGGTAGCGGCGCTATCTCCCTCCATACAGCGTGGGCATCAGGTGTTTATTACAGCTGACACCCATGGGCAATAGCTGCGCTCGGCCGTTCGGCCGATCGCGGCTATTAACCCTTTAAATGCCGCTGTCAATTCTGACAGCGGCATTTAAATCCCCTGCACGCCCCCCCCCCCCCCCCGCGCGGTGAGATCGGGGGAGCCGTGCAGGTGTCATGGCAGCCGGGGGCCTAATGAATGGCCCCAGGGCTGCCTTAGCAGACTGCCTATCAAGCCATCCACACAGGGTGGCTTGAAAGACTGCCTGTAAAAAAGCAGTATGATGTAATGCTATAGCATTACGTCATACTGCAGGAGCGATCAAAGTATCGCATGTCCCCCAGGGACTTTAAAGTAATGTAAAGTAATGTAAAAAAAAAATCAATAAAGTTTTTTTAATTGTTAAAAAAAAAAGTTATAAAAGTTTAAATCACCCCCCTTTTGCCATATCCATTATTAAAAAATCAAAATCATAAAATAAAAATATGTATTTGATATCACCGCATCCGTAAAAGTCAGATCTATCAAAGTAGTGCATTATTTTTCCCGCACGGTGAACGTCGTCTGAAAAAAAAAAAAAGAACGCCAGAAATACACGTTTTTAGTTACCCTGTCTCCCAGAAAAAACGCAATAAAAAGCGATCAAAAAGTCGTATGTATTCCACATTGATACTATCAGAAACTTCAGGACATCCCGCAAAAAATGAGCCCTTGCTCAACTACGTCGCCGAAAAAAAAAAAAAAAGGTATTGCGCGCACAAAATGACCACAGAAAATAATTGAAAAAAATTAAATATCTTAAAAAAAAAATTACTACAGCAAAAAAAATACTATACAAGTTTGGTATCGTAGCAATCGTACTGACCCATAGAATAAAAATATCAGGTCGTTTTTGTTGCAATTTGTGTGCTGTAGAAACAGGATGCACCGAAAGATGGTGGAATGTCATTTTTTTTTCCGTTTTTCTCCGCTAAGAATTTTTAAAAAGTTTTTCAGTAAATTATATGGTACAATAAATAGTGCCATTGAAAAATACAACTCATCCCGCAAAAAAATACAACTCAAGCCCACATACAGCGACGTCGATGGACAAATTAAGGAGCTACGATTTTTTAAAAGGGAGTAGGAAAAAACAAAAATGGAAAAAAGCAAAAAAGCTCCGTCACTAAGGGGTTAATGGAATATAAGATCCGGTAAAATTAGGTAATATAACATACAGTAAGGTTTTAAAAAAGCTAAATTTGGTAAAATAATGTCATATAACAGCAGGTAAAATAAGATAAATATGATGGAATATAAGATAAGATATAGAGATGAGCGAACGTACTCGTCCGAGCTTGATATTCGTGTGAATATTACGGTGTTCGGGATGCTCGTTACTCGTAACGAGTACCACGCGGTGTTCCGGTTACTTTCAGTTTCCTCTCTGAGACGTTAGCGCGCTTTTCCGGCCAATTGAAAGACAGGGAAGGCATTACAACTTCCCCCTGTGAGGTTCAAGCCCTATACCACCCCCCTGCTGTGAGTGGCTGGGGTGATCAGATGTCACCCGAGTATAAAAGTCGGCCCCTCCCGCGGCTCGCCTCAGATGCCGTGTGAGTTAGTGAGGGAAAGTGCTGTTCTATTGGAGTTGCTGTAGGGAGAGTGTTTGTAGTGAGTGTAGGCTTCAAGAACCCCAACGGTCCTTCTTAGGGCCACATCTACGTGTGTGCAGGCTGCTGTTAGCAGTGGAAATGTTTTGTTTTTTTTCTCAAAATCGGCAGTGCAGAGCATTGCACCCGGTATTAGGGACAGAAGTGGTGCTTAGGCAGGGAGAGTGTTAAGAGTGAGTGTAGCCTTCAAGATCCTCAACGGTCCTTTCTAGGGCCACATTTAACTGTGTGGAGTACTGTGCAGGCTGCTGTTAGCTGTGTTGCTTTTTTTTTTTCTTCAAAAAATCGGCGGTGCAGAGCATTGCACCCTCCATTGATACTACAGGCACAGAATTGTGTAGGCAGGGCCACAACACAGTTATTAGTCATTGAATAGACGCAGTGGGCCTTTTCTTTTTTAACAAAAGGGAAAAAAGTATATTTGCCCTGCCTCTGTCAGTCCTAAGGGCTCTGGGTACGTGTGTGCTGCATGGAGAACGTAAAAAAATCAGACGCAACCAGCTACGGTTGAGTGCAGCCTTGCGCCAATTTCTTTCCTGCCTGGGAAATACCTGCTCTGCCACAGTTAATAACTCTGCAACAGTAAAGTTCTGTGACACTTTTGCAGGGCCGCAACACAGTGTCAGTTATTAAACTTATTATTCAGTGAATAGACGCAGTGGGCCTATCCTTTTAAACAAAAGGGAAGAAAGTATATTTGCCCTGCCTCTGTCAGTCCTAAGGGCTCTGGGTACGTGTGCTGCGTGGAGAACGTAAAAAAATCAGACGCAACCAGCTACGGTTGAGTACAGCCTTGCGCCAATTTCTTTCCTGCCTGGGAAATACCTGCTCTGCCACAGTAAATAACTCTGCAACAGTAAAGTTCTGTGACACTTTTGCAGGGCCGCAACACAGTGTCAGTTATTAAACTTATTATTCAGTGAATAGACGCAGTGGGCCTATCCTTTTAAACAAAAGGGAAGAAAGTATATTTGCCCTGCCTCTGTCAGTCCTAAGGGCTCTGGGTACGTGTGTGCTGCGTGGAGAACGTAAAAAAATCAGACGCAACCAGCTACGGTTGAGTGCAGCCTTGCGCCAATTTCTTTCCTGCCTGGGAAATACCTGCTCTGCCACAGTTAATAACTCTGCAACAGTAAAGTTCTGTGACACTTTTGCAGGGCCGCAACACAGTGTCAGTTATTAAACTTATTATTCAGTGAATAGACGCAGTGGGCCTATCCTTTTAAACAAAAGGGAAGAAAGTATATTTGCCCTGCCTCTGTCAGTCCTAAGGGCTCTGGGTACGTGTGTGCTGCGTGGAGAACGTAAAAAATTCAGACGCAACCAGCTACGGTTGAGTGCAGCCTTGCGCCAATTTCTTTCCTGCCTGGGAAATACCTGCTCTGTCACAGTTAATAACTCTGCAACAGTAAAGTTCTGTGACACTTTTGCAGGGCCGCAACACAGTGTCAGTTATTAAACTTATTATTCAGTGAATAGACGCAGTGGGCCTATCCTTTTAAACAAAAGGGAAGAAAGTATATTTGCCCTGCCTCTGTCAGTCCTAAGGGCTCTGGGTACGTGTGTGCTGCGTGGAGAACGTAAAAAAATCAGACGCAACCAGCTACGGTTGAGTGCAGCCCTGCGCCAATTTCTTTCCTGCCTGGGAAATCAAATCACTGGTAATACAGCATGCTGAGGGGTAGGTAGTAGTAAGGGCAGTAAGTCCGAGGGAGCAGCGCTCAGAGGATTCGGAGGAAGAGCAGCAGGACGATGAGGTGACTGACCCCACCTGGTGTGCAACGCCTACACAGGACAGGTCTTCAGAGGGGGAGGCACAGGCAGCAGCAGGGCAGGTTACAAGAGGCAGTGCGGTGGCCAGGGGTAGAGGCAGGGCCAGACCGAATAATCCACCAAGTGTTTCCCAAAGCGCCCCTTCGCGCCATGCCACCCTGCAGAGGCCGAGGTGCTCTAAGGTCTGGCAGTTTTTCACCGAGACGCCTGACGACCGACGAACAGTGGTGTGCAACCTTTGTCGCGCCAAGATCAGCCGGGGAGCCACCACCAACAGCCTCACCACCACCAGCATGCGCAGACATATGATGGCCAAGCACCCCACAAGGTGGGACGAAGGCCGTTCACCGCCTCCGGTTTGCACCGCTGCCTCTCCCCCTGTGCCCCAACCTGCCACTGAGATACAACCCCCCTCTCAGGACACAGGCACGACCGTCTCATGGCCTGCACCCACACCCTCACCTCCGCTGTCCTCGGCCCCATCCAGCAATGTCTCGCACCGCACAGTCCAGCCGTCGCTAGCGCAAGTGTTGGAGCGCAAGCGCAAGTACGCCGCCATGCACCCGCACGCTCAATCGGTAACCGTCCACATAGCCAAATTTATCAGCCTTGAGATGCTGCCGTATAGGGTTGTGGAAACGGAGTCCTTCAAAGCTATGATGGCGGCGGCGGCCCCGCGCTACTCAGTTCCCAGTCGCCACTACTTTTCCCGATGTGCCGTCCCAGCCCTGCACGACCACGTCTCCCGCAACATTGTACGCGCCCTCACCAATGCGGTTAGTGGCAAGGTCCACTTAACTACGGACACGTGGACAAGCACAGGCGGGCAGGGCCACTACATCTCCCTGACGGCACATTGGGTGAATTTAGTGGAGGCTGGGACAGAGTCAGAGCCTGGGACCGCTCACGTCCTACCCACCCCCAGAATTGCGGGCCACAGCTCGGTGGTGGTATGTTCGGCGGTGTATGCTTCTTCCACTAAAGCACCCTCCTCCTCCTCCTCCTCCTCAACCTCTGTCTCGCAATCTAGATGTGTCAGCAGCAGCAGGACGTCGCCAGCAGTCGGTGTCGCCCGGCGTGGCAGCACAGCGGTGGGCAAGCGTCAGCAGGCCGTGCTGAAACTACTCAGCTTAGGAGATAGGAGGCACACGGCCCACGAACTGCTGCAGGGTCTGACAGAGCAGACCGACCGTTGGCTTGCGCCGCTGAGCCTCCAACCGGGCATGGTCGTGTGTGACAACGGCCGTAACCTGGTGGCGGCTCTGCAGCTCGGCAGCCTCACGCACGTGCCATGCCTGGCCCACGTCTTTAATTTGGTGGTTCAGCGCTTTCTGAAAAGCTACCCACGCTTGTCAGACCTGCTCGTAAAGGTGCGCTGGCTCTGCGCACATTTCCGCAAGTCCCACACGGACGCTGCCACCCTGCGCACCCTGCAACATCGGTTTAATCTGCCAGTGCAACGACTACTGTGCGAAGTGCCCACACGGTGGAACTCTACGCTCCACATGTTGGCCAGGCTCTATGAGCAGCGTACAGCTATAGTGGAATACCAACTCCAACATGGGCACGCGCAGTGGGAGTCAGCCTCCTCAATTCTTTTCAGAAGAGTGGGCCTGGTTGGCAGACATCTGCCAGGTCCTTCGAAACTTTGAGCAGTCTACCCAGGTGGTGAGCGGCGATGCTGCAATCATTAGCGTCACCATTCCTCTGCTATGCATCTTGAGAAGTTCCCTGCAAACCATAAAGGCAGCCGCTTTGCGCTCGGAAACCGAGCCGGGGGAAGACAGTATGTCGCTGGATAGTCAGAGCACCCTCCTGTCTATATCTCAGCGCGTTCAGGAGGAGGAGGAGGAGCATGAGGAGGATGAGGAGGAGGGGGAAGAGACAGCTTGGCCCACTGCTGACGGTACCCATGCTGCTTGCCTGTCATCATTTCAGCGTGTATGGCCTGAGGAGGAGGAGGATTCTGAAAGTGATCTTCCTAGTGCGGACAGCCATGTGTTGCGTACAGGTACCCTGGCACACATGGCTGACTTCATGTTAGGATGCCTTTCTCGTGACCCTCGCATTCAACGCATTCTGGCCACTACGGATTACTGGGTGTACACACTGCTCGACCCACGCTATAAGGAGAACCTTCCCACTCTCATTCCCGAAGAGGAAAGGGGTTCGAGAGTGTTGCTATACCACAGGACCCTGGCGGACAAGCTGATGGTAAAATTCCCATCCGACAGCGGTAGTGGCAGAAGGCGCAGTTCCGAGGGCCAGGTAGCAGGGGAGGTGCGTAGATCGAGCAGCATGTACAGCCCAGGCAGTGCAACAGTCTTTAAGGGCCTGGCCAGCTTTATGGCTCCCCAGCAAGACTGTGTCACCGCTCCCCAGTCAAGGCTGAGTCGGCGGGAGCACTGTAAAAGGATGGTGAGGGAGTACATAGCCGATCGCACGACCGTCCTCGGTGACGCCTCTGCCCCCTACAACTACTGGGTGTCGAAGCTGGACACGTGGCCTGAACTAGCGCTGTATGCCCTGGAGGTGCTTGCTTGTCCTGCGGCTAGCGTCTTGTCGGAAAGGGTGTTTAGTGCGGCTGGGGGAATCATCACAGATAAGCGTACCCGCCTGTCAACCGACAGTGCCGACAGGCTAACACTCATCAAGATGAACAAAGCCTGGATTTCCCCAGACTTCTCTTCTCCACCAGCGGACAGCAGCGATACGTAAGCAATACGTAGGCTGCACCCGCGGATGGAAGCTACGTTCTCTCTCACCATCCAAAACGGGGACATTTCTGCTTCATCAATCTGTGTCTAATATTCCTCCTCCTCCTCCTGCTCCTCCTCCTGAAACCTCACGTAATCACGCTGAACGGGCAATTTTTCTTAGGGCCACAAGGCTCACTCATAATTTTTCTAAACAATTTTTATATGTTTCAATGCTCTTAAAAGCGTTGAAACTTTAACTTGAACCAATTTTTAGTTAAACTGGGCTGCCTCCAGGCCTAGTTACCACTTAAGCCACATTAACCAAAGCGATTAATGGGTTTCACCTGCCCTCTTGGTTGGCCATGGCCAATTTTTTGGATGTACATTAGTACTGTTGATACAGCAATTTTTGTGGGCCCTCGCCTACAGTGTAATCAAATGAATTTTTAGCCCACCTGCATTACAGCTGACGTTACATCCGCTGTGTTGGGCACTGCAATGGGATATTTCTGTGTACCGCCGGTGGCTTCCTGGCACCCACCCATGCTGTGCGTCCACAGGGAATTATAAATGCATCTGATTCCACTTGTAAAGAACCCCAGTCTGACTGGGGCATGCAGTGTGGGCCGAAGCCCACCTGCATTAAGCACGACATTACTACCTCAGCTGTGTTGGGCAATGCAATGGGATATTTTTGTGTACCGCCGCTGGGTTCCAGGGAGCCACCCATGCTGTAGGTGCACACGGAGTTTAACCTACATGTGTCCACTTGTAAAGAACCCCAGTCTGACTGGGGCATGCAGTGTGGGCCGAAGCCCACCTGCATTAAGCACGACATTACTACCTCAGCTGTGTTGGGCAATGCAATGGGATATTTTTGTGTATCGCCGGTGGGTTCCAGGGAGCCACCCATGCTGTCGGTCGACAGGGACTTCACAATAGGGAGTTGTACCTGCCTGTGTCTATGAATTAAAAAGCTCGGTCTGACTGGGGCATGCAGAGACACCTTGACAGAATGAATAGTGTGTGGCACATAGGTTCCCCATTGCTATGCCCACGTGTGCAGCTCCTGATGGCGGTGGCACAGGATTCTATTTCTCATTGCTTCTGTACAGCATTGTGGGCTATCGCCCCGCCCCTTTTAAAGAGGGTCGCTGCCTAGCCGTGCCAACCCTCTGCAGTGTGTGCCTGCGGTTCCTCGTCATGGCAGACGCACTTCTAAATAGACATGAGGGTGGTGTGGCATGAGGGCAGCTGAAGGCTGCGCAGGGACACTTTGGTGTGCACTGTGGGGGGGAGGGGGGGCGGTTGGGCAGCATGTAACCCAGGAGAAGTGGCAGCGGAGTGTCATGCAGGCAGTGATTGTGCTTTGTTGGAGGTAGTGTGGTGCTTAGCAAAGGTATGCCATGCTAATGAGGGCTTTTCAGAAGTAAAAGTTTTTGGGAGGGGGGGGCCCACTCTTGCCGCTATTGTGGCTTAATAGTGGGACCTGTGAACTTGAGATGCAGCCCAACATGTAGCCCCTCGCCTGCCCTATCCGTTGCTGTGTCGTTCCCATCACTTTCTTGAATTGCCCAGATTTTCACACAAGGAAACCTTAGCGAGCATCGGCGAAATACAAAAATGCTCGGGTCGCCCATTGACTTCAATGGGGTGCGTTACTTGAAACGAACCCTCGAGCATCGCGAAAAGTTCGTCCCGAGTAACGAGCACCCGAGCATTTTGGTGCTCGCTCATCTCTAATAAGATAATAAAAGATACAGCAAGGTAAAAAGTGGTAAAATTTGATAAGATAATGTCATATAAGAGCAGGTAAAATAATATAATATAATGCACAGTAAACTAAAGGTGTATATGTTGGAATATAAGATCAAGTAATATAAGATACAGTAAGGTATAAAAAATATGGTTACATTTGGTAACATAATGTCCCATAAGAGCAAGTAACGTAAGATAATATAACACACAGTAACATAAGATGTATGTAATGGAATATAAGATCAGGTAAAATATGTCAATAAAAGATAGAATAGGATAAAAAAAACATGGTAACATTTGGAAAGAATGTCATATAAGAGAAGGTAAAATAATATAACACCGTAAAGTAAGTTGTATATGATAGACTATAAGGTCAGGAAATATAAGGTGATATAAGGTACAGTAAGGTAAAAAAAAATAGTGAAATTTGTAAGATAATGTCATGAGCAGGTGAAATAAGATTACAATATCAGTTAAAGTTGGGTTATAATTAGGTTATAAGATACAGTAAGGTAAAAAAGATATGGTAAAAGGTAAAGTCATATACATTAAGATACTGTATGATAAGGGAATATAAGATACAGCAATTTTAGTTAAGATTTGATATACATAATGTAAGATAAGGTAAAATAAGATTATATGACACAAAAATAAAGTAAAATAAGCTGTATATGATGGAATGTAGGATCAGGTAAAATAAGGTGATATAAGCTACAGTAAGATAAAAAAAAAATTTGGTAACATTTGGTAAGATTAAGGGTGCCTACCCACTATCAATTTTTTTTTCTTGCCCTGTGAGAGCGAGTGAAAACACGCACCTCGCAGTGCAAGGAAAATGAGTTATCGCTAAATGCTTTCAATGGGGCTGGCAGCAGCGCCAGCCCCATTGAAAATATAAAGAGTATATCGTGGACTCCTGCCACAGCTGTCACAGCTATGGCAAAAGTCCAGGATGCTATCCCATTGCTTTCTATAGGGTCGGCACTGCTGTGGCCCCATTGAAAGCAGTGGGTTGCAGGCAACCCCTGCAGCGATGATTTTCGGGGAAGCTCTTGAGATATAAGCCCTTCCCTGAAAATCATCCCTAGCTGGTGAAAAAAAAATTATATACTCACCTCTCCGCTACTCAGGTTCGTCCTCCGGGTGGCCTCCCAGCACTGCTGTGAAGCTCTTTCAGCAGGCGGGGATATAAAAATCCCCACCTCCTAAAAGGGCTGTGCTGATTGGCTGAGCACATATAACCATTCTCTTGTTATATGTAAATAGCATTTATATAGATGATCTATTACTGATCACTATATGCGCCTCAATCTTCTTATATCCTCAATGTTAAGGCCCATTTAGACTCAACAATTCTCATTTAAAAATCGCTCAAAGCCGTCATTGGAGTGAGAATCGTTGGGTCTAACTGCACAGACATTGTGCAGTTTTCGTTAACAAGTCATTCATCGTTGTCTTTCAGCAAGCTGAAAGACAACAATGAGCCTTATCAGTGCTGTGCTGAGTTCTCAGATACCGCTAATACTATTGTTTCAACTGGTTTCCTGCTAGGAGAACACAGCCGGAGTATGAAGAAGACAGCACTCCAGCTGTGTTCTGCATACCCCGCTCGGAGAGCTCAGCTGTATACCAGCTGTGCGCTCCATGAACACAGCAGGAGTATGCAGAGGACAGTAGTCCAGCTGTCTTCTGTATACCTCGTTTGGAGCGCTCAGCTGTGCACCAGCTGAGCGCTCCGAGAAGACAACAGCTCTATGCAGAAGATAGCAGTCCCACTTGTCTTCTGCATACAGCGTGAGCCTTCATTTACACACTTATGCAAAGTGAATGCTCAAAATTGTCACTAAAACTGCTGTTTGAGCAAATTTTGAGCGATCATCTTGTGGTGTAAATGCACACAACGATTATCGATCAAAAGATGTCTTTTGAGCGACTTTTGAGTGATAATCGTTGTGTCTAAATAGCCCACTAGGCCTCGTTCAGACGAGTGCTGTCCGTACGCACTAGAGGTGCGCGCAGAACACGCTTCTATAGGAACCATCCAATAAAGATAGGACATGCGAGTGCAAACTCGCTTTTCAGCTCCGTGGTGCACGCAAAGATAGGACCTGTCCTATCTTTGCTGCATGCTTCCTATACACTGCTATGGGAGCTGGAAAGCACACAGCATGCACCTCGGATTGTGTGAACGGGCTACTTTCAAGTGGCTGGAATTAGCTCGTTCATGTGATCTTTAAAGCAGTATATCTGCAAGCTAGGCACACGGCTGTACTGAATGCAGACAGTGCTCGTGTGAAAGAGCCCTTACCCTGTATTCCCCAAACGCTTATCTCTGTATCAGGCCTGTAGGGGGCGCACAGTATTTAGATGTTCTTGGCCATAAATAAGGATAGTAAAATGTTGCAGCAGTTCTAGTGATGGGTTATTTAGCAGCTGTTTATTTACTCTCAGGGAATTCCTTTAGCACTTGCAGTATGATTTTACACTTTGCCTGTGTGGTCACTCATAGCACCCTTTTTCAGACAAGTAAGAAATACACATGATAAATGTGGCGCATACAGGTAAGGCAGATTTTTGACATAATTTGCACCAGAAGACTCATATATTGAACGCTATATAAGCCCCAGTGTATGCAGCGTAAGAACTGCTGAGTATCTTCGTTATTAGAAGCTTCTGCATAATAGGGATGCTGTAAAGTGGACAATATAATTCTGTGCTCTGACAGATGAGTACATGAGCCACATGTAAAAGTAATACATGCTACATCTGAATATCTCCTCTATTATAGTATTAGTGTAGGAATCCATCTGAATGAGGTCGCCGCGATGGGGCAGATAGGCTCGCACAATTTTAAAAAAAAATGTGCGCCAAGAACCTCAGATTTATACCTGTAGTCAGTGATATGTATAACTGTAGGGTAAGAGGTTTATTATTGCAAATCCTGCTCATATTAGAAGTGTAAAGTTACTTGGAAGAACTAGCTCCCGCATTGCATTGACGGTTCTACTGCCACCATCTGTTGACCAGAGCAGAAAACAGCTACTCTCCCTCAATGACTACTAGCCTGACGTAGGATAAAAGGACTCTGGTATGAATTAGAATCTCTCTAATTAGGAATAGTATTGTGGAGTGTTCTGGATCCTGTCATGTTCTTCGCTCAGTGAAGCTGTGTTCTAAATAGCATCACTTTACTCCTTGCTCCATCTCTCAGGACTAGGAGAAACAGGTCCAACGCCTGCAGCTTTATTTTAGTGGCAGGGAAAGTCTGATGATATCGGATAGGACCAGACGTAGTATGCAGCAGATCAATGGCAGAATGAATAGTGCCGCTGCGATGTATAGCAGTGGCCCCCAATCTTTCTTACCTCCACAGTCATTTTCAGCCACAAGAGATGGTCAGAAGCCACATTCAGCGCAAAGAGATCCCAGAAGCCATATAACAAGGAACCAACTGCTATCAGTTCCCCACACGCATCATTCAGTGTCAATTTCTTGTCATCCAGTGACAAGTATATTTTAAAGGGGTTTTCTGGGGCCTAAATAAATTCCTAGGCTCAAAACTGTGTAAAATAAATAAAACAGACATAATCAGCTCCTCCAATGGCTCCCACTCCGGTGCCCACCACTGAGAACCCGGAAGAAGCAGTCTGGTGGTGATATTTTAAGAAACTTGAAATTTACCAAAGTGTGGCAAATAGTAATAGTGCTCCCTCACAGTAATGATGCCCCTTAGTGCCCATGCACCTTTCATGCAGTAAAGATTTTCCCTTAGTGCACTCATACAGAAAATGTGACCCCAGTGCTACTGTCTATGATGCTCCAACATTAAAGGGGTGGTCTCGCGAAACCAAGTGGGGTTATACACTTCCGTATGGCCATATTAATGCACTTTGTAATATACATCGTGCATTAAATATGAGCCATACAGAAGTTATTCCACTTACCTGCTACGTTGCTAGCGTCCTCGTCTCCATGGTTCCGTCTAAATTCGCTGGCAGCTTGCTTTTTTAGACGCGCTTGCGCAGTCCGGTCTTCTCCTTTCAGCACGAGCCGCTTCAGTGTGCTCCCCGCTACAGCTCTTCTGCGCATGCGCAGATGAGCTGTCACTGCTCGGGAGCGCGCTGGAGCGGCCATTCTGTACCTTCCTCTGTTAGAGGAAGGTGCAGAGCCGCCCAGCTGTCCGGAGAAGCCGCCCAGCTGTCCTGCCGTCCAGGTAAGTGATGGGCCGGGGGGGGCTGTCGTCGCTGTCGCTGCGATGGGAGGGGGGGCTGTCGTCGCTGTCGCTGCGATGGGGGGGGGGGCTGCCGCTGCGATGGGGGGGCTATCGCTAGGCCGGGGGGGGGCTGTCGCTGCGATGGGGGGGCTGTCGCTAGGCCGGGGGGGGCTGTCGCTGCGATGGGGGGGCTGTCGCTAGGCCGGGGGGGGGGCTGTCGCTGCGATGGGGGGGCTGTCGCTAGGCCGGGGGAACTAGCGCTGGGCCAGGGGGGTAAGTGATGGGTCGGGGGTGATGTTCACTGACAGGTGAAGGCCCTGGAGCCCAGCGCTGGGCTCCGGGGCCTTCACCTGGGCTCCGGAACCTAGCGCTGGGCTCCGGAACCTAGCGCTGGGCTCCGGGGCCTTCACCTGGGCTGAGGGTCTAGCGCTGGGGAGCCGGGAGCGTAGCGCTGGGGAGCCGGGGGCTAGCGCCGGTTACCTGCTGCCTGGCGGTGGGTGACTGGTCGGCGGCTGCGCGGCGTCTGGTCGGGGCTGCAGGGCGTCCGGTTGCCATGGAGACACAGCTGGCAGCGTCTCGGGAGCGCGCACGTCGGGCTGCAGCGAGCGACGGGGAAAGAGCCGGCGGCCATCTTGGGGAAACTTTTATAAGTTGCTGAAACGCTGGAACGGTAAGTACAAACCAGCTAGGAAAGTCATTTACAGGGGTAATTAGTAATGTATGTTTAATTAGGGGGACTGGGCAAAAAAAAAAAATCACTGCTTCCTCGAGACATCTCCTTTAAACTTGCCCTAGTGATGCCCCCCATACACAGTATGATGCCCCTTGGTGCCCCCACATAGAAAAAGTGCCACCAATGATGCCCCTATAATGCCCTTCACGCACTATGATGACTCCTAAGTGTATCACCAATTCTTGTTTTTCTATTGTTAAAGGAGTTGTCCCGCGGCAGCAAGTGGGGTTATACACTTCTGTATGGCCATATTAATGCACTTTGTAATGTACATCGTGCATTAAATATGAGCCATACAGAAGTTATTTACTTACCTGCTCCGTTGCTAGTGTACCCGTCTCCATGGATCCGTCTAATTCTGATGTTTTCTTGCTTTTTTAGACGTGCTTGCGCTGTGCGGTCTTCTGCCTGGTGAATGGGGCCGCTCGTGCCGGAGAGCTGGTCACCGCGTCGTCATCGTAGCTCCGCCCCATCACGTGTGCCGATTCCAGCCAATCAGGAGGCTGGAATCAGCAATGGAACGCACAGAGCCCATGGTGCACCATGGGAGAAGACCCGCGGTGCACCATGGGAGAAAACCGCAGTGCATCCCTGGGAAAGGACCGGCGGCCATCTTAGGGAGAAGATTTTTATAACTCCATATTTCGTCGGATCGGTGAGTAGCAAGCAGTTTAAAAACCGCTTTAAATTGCTATTGTATGCCAGGGGGGTGACAGGGGGAATGGGGTAATGTCAAATTTTGATGTTTGCCGCGAGACAACCCCTTTAAGTGTACCCGTATCACTGCAGTTGATCTGCTCAACCACCTGCTGAGTGCCGGAAGGCAGCTGCTTAAAACAATAAGAAGTCCTAGTGCCACCTGACATTTAGCGCTGATCTTCATGTGGTTGAGCGGAACAACTGCAGCATGTACAGGCAGCCTAACACTGATTAATTATCAATATGATTGTTCTTAAACGAGTGAATCATGTTGAATTTGTGAGTGTAAATATGCCTTTAATGGGGGCATAGCCTGGCTTAGGGCCTAGGACAGTGTGAGCTGCAAATACAGCCCTGGGCATATCACAGAAACACTAAAAGGTTAGTGAAAGAGTTAATGGCCACAACCCTGGTGGTTTAAGGCAGTGAGGGGGTTAATAGAGCTCTAGTGGTCTAAGCAGAAAGGGTTAATCAACACATCCAGGGTGATCTAGCGTAGTGAGGGGTTAATAGGGTACATCTTTGGTAGTCTGCGGCAGAAAAAAGTAACTGTGCCTGGGGCAGAAGTCCCAGTTGCCCCCTACACCCATGCTACATCTCTGTATGAAAGGAGAGGACCATAACTCCCAGCATATCCAAGCCATTATGAAATACCATAGGAAAATACAGGGAAGGAATATGAGAACTACAGGTCCCAGTCTAGTGACCCAGTATTTCATCCTGTTTCCCACCATAAATGTCATACATGTTTGTCTTATGTTGATGCACTGTGCAAACCTGTCTTGTTATTTCCAATGTGCGTGTTGTAAAGCTGCAGCGCTAGAAGGGTCAAGTGTTTAATAAAATCAAAGCCTGCATGTCAATGTATCAAGTATGCAATGTCATGTGGTATGAGAGAGGAGATAAATATGAGTGATTGAGGGCGGGAAGGAGAGTCCATGTCTTCAGGAGTTTGGTGGTACAGGAGGTCTGGGTATATGTGGGCACCTCCAGCCCTCATGTACTGAAGCATGGAGGAGGAGAGGTTTCCCATGCTGCTATGAATGGATGCTAAATGGAGTGACCCCCAAAGAGAAAAAGGAGAGCATCAGTGAGTCTGTTGTGTTGTGCAAGAGTGCAGAGGTACTATTTGCTTATCTGCTTTTGCCTATGCATCCGTCTAAAGTCTGGATCAACGCATAGAGGTTCAACCTTCATGTCTGACACACCCATGCATCTCCGGGGTGGAGGTACTACGAGTCAATATTCTACAAGTCAGTAAACTCTGAAGTTTACTTAATTGCCTGCACTGTGAAGTCTTTTATTGAGCTGCCTTATATTGTTACACTCATTGTCACAAGTAAAGTTTATGTCGGGCTCTGACCGTTCCCAGAGACCCATGGTACTAAGAACTGTCTGTGGCTGCATTTTTATTCGCTGAAGTCATGCCGGTATATGCAGGAAAGGGTGGTGTCACGCACAAGTGTCTCCCCGTCATACAGGTTGCTGGGCATTTCTATCCTAAGGGTGTCCGGGGTAGGCCACGGTACTACCCTGGCCCGGGCTGCGTGTGTCCCTCTGGAATGGAGCATGGTTAGTGCCACCATGATAAGTCAGCACTACACCCTCCCAGCTCCCCACATATGTCAGGTGTCCAGGGTCTCCTTATGGGGCCACCGCACCAGCATGTCCAGGCTGTTATTATAGAGGATATTGCATGGAGGGGGTACAGGATGAGGGAACTGCAACTCAAAGTATTTCTATGGCTCTTATCTCTCACCCTATAGAATGGAAAATACTGACCCCATAACTTCTCCAGTTTCTTCTTCTCCATATAAGATTCACCCCTGTTACCTGGTGGTGAGAGCATCTCAAGTCCTTCACCATCACTTGTTCTCTCCGCTGCTGAAAACTGTCCTGTACTGATCATATAAGGGTGAATACACACTTGCGTTCTTCTTGCGTGTTTTTTTCACACAATATCGCTGTGTTTTTTTAACACGATTATCAGTGGGACTTTCTAATGTTAAAAACGCATAGGACAAAAACGAAGGCCCATTGACAATTGCGTTAAAAAAAACGCAGCGACATCATGTGAAAAAAATGCGCAAGAAAAACGGAAGTGGGTATTCACCATAAGGGCTTACTCACGGGTCTGTATATTGGCCAGGTTTTCACGTCCGATATACGATGAGTGCACTGAGCTCCGCCCCCTCTCTGCCCTCTCTCCACTATTTGCAATGGGAGGGGGCGGGGCAGGGCGTAACTTAGTTCCCCTCCTCCCCATCTCACCCCCTTCCATTGCAAACAGTGGAGAGAGGGCGGAGAGGGGCACTGCTTCCGGCCCGGCCCACCTCCTCCCCCCCGCAGAAAGGGACACATATATTGGCCAGGCGTGAAAACCCAGCAGATATACGGACCCGTGAATAAGCCCTAATAGTGACGTTATCACAAGTCTTTCAGACAGCACTGAAAATAGAACCTTCTACACGCTTGTCAGGACTGTGTGATAGACTCTGAAACTTCGGACTGTCTTGCTGGATCCGGGACGGTTGGACGGCATGCTATTTAAAGCAAATCCCCCTAACTCTCATTATTATTAGCAGCAACATTAACCCCTTAGTGACCAAGCCTGTTTACGCCTTAATGACCAGGCCAAATTTTGCAAATCTGACACGTGTCACTTTAGCATGGAAAAAGACCAGAAAGGTTTTGCATATCCAAGCGATTCTGACATTGTTTTATCGCCACATGTTGTACTTCATTTAGGTGGAAAAAAAAGACCGATAGAATTTGTGTTTATTTATTAAAAGCGCCAAAATTGGGAAAATTTTGAAAAAATCGTCATTTTTTCACATTTCCAACTGCAATATCTCAAATATGTGCAAACATAATATAGAAATTTTTGCTAAGATTTATATTTCCATCCGTTTACTTTATTTTGGGCGCACATTGGAAAAACGTTAGTTTTTTTTTAACCATTTAGGAGACGTACAAATGTAACATTACTTTTCAGCATTTTGAGGAACACTTTGTTTTCCTACACCAATCCAAGATTGGAAAGGCTCATAGGAGTCAAAATGATAGATACCCCCACAAGTGACCCCATTTTAAAAACTACACCCTTTAACGTATTCACTGAGGGGTGTCATGAGTATTTTAACCCCACAGTTTTTTTTCAGGAGTCAATGCAATTTAGAAGAGAAAAACAAAAATTTCATATTTTTGCAAATATGTCATTTTAAAGACAGGACTTTTTTCTATAGTACACATGAAAATTAGGATTTGCACCCCAGAATGGATACCCCTGTTTGTCCCGTGCTCAGAAACATACCCATTGTGGCCCTAATCTTACGTTTGGATGCACAATGGGGCCCAAAATGAAAGGAGCAATCGGTGGCTTTCGGAACAGAAATTTTGCTTGAAGGAGATTTAGGCCCCATTGCCCACTTGTAGAGCCATTGAGTGACCAAAACGATGGAGAACCCCCACAGGTGACCCCATTTTGAAAAGTAGACCCCTTAACGAATTTATCTAGGGGTATAATGACTTTTTTGACCTCACAGTTTTTGAATGAATCTAAGCCAAGCCGAAGGAAAAAAATTACAATTTTCATTTTTTTGGTAATTCTGTCATTTTAAAAGCAGTTTTTTTGTACAGCACATATATGAATGAAGACTTGCACCCCAAAATGGATACCCCTGTTTCTCCCGTGCTCAGAAACATACCCATTGTGGCCCTCATCATATGTCTGGATGCACAATGGGGCCCAAAATGAAAGGAGCAACCGGTGGCTTTCGGAACAGAAATTTTGCTTGAAGGAGATTTAGTCCCCATTGCCCACTTGTAGAGCCCTTGAGTGACCAAAACGATGGAGAACGCCCACAAGTGACCCCATTTTGAAAAGTAGACCCCTTAACGAATTTATCTAGGGGTAGGATGACTTTTTTGACTTCACAGTTTTTGAATGAATCTAAGCCAAGCCGAAGGAAAAAAAATACGATTTTCATTTTTTGGTAATTCTGTCATTTCAAAAGCAGTTTTTTTTGTACCACACATATATGAATGAAGACTTGCACCCCAAAATGGATACCCCTGTTTGTCCTGTGCTCAGAAACATACCCATTGTGGCCCTAGTATTACGTCTATATTGACAATGGGGCCCAAAATGAAAGGAGCAACCGGTGGCTTTCGGAACAGAAATTTTGCTTGAAGGAGATTTAGGCCCTATTGCCCACTTGTAGAGCCATTGAGTGACCAAAACGATGGAGAACCCCCACAAGTGACCCCATTTTGAAAAGTAGACCCCCTAACGAATTTATCTAGGGGTATAATGACTTTTTTGACTTCACAGTTTTTGAATGAATCTAAGCCAAGCAGAAGGAAAAAATTACGATTTTCATTTTTTTGGCAATTGTGTCAATTTAAAAACTGTTTTTTTTGTACAGTGTACATAGGAATGAAGACTTTCACCCCAAAATGGATACCCCTGTTTGTCCCCTGTTCAGAAACATACCCATTGTGGCCCTAATCTACTTACAGGACACATGGCTAGGCCCATAATGGAGGGAATGCCCGCTGGATTTCAGGGCAGAACTCAATAAATTCAAGGCCCCATTGCCCACTTATACGGAAAAAAAATTGACTTCCTAAAAATAATCCCCCCCCCCCGCCATCCCCATTTTTTGGCATTCCCTAAATATTAGATTAAGGTAATAATATAAATGCGTTTTATGTCCGAAGACAGGGGTAATTACGGAGGCTGGTTGGGCTGGGCACATGGGGCAAGAAAACCGGGTATCTCCCCCCCTCCTCTCATGTATTTTGGGGGGTATTTCGTAACCTCAGCAGCGGGGATGGGGTGTAGAAAGTGGCGCTGTGAGGCTTTGTAATCTTGCTGCGGTGCAGCGGTCTCACAGAGAAGGCGCTCAACAAGCTGCTCCTGGAACTGCAGGAAGGCGAGCGTTTCCGGGGCTTCTTGTAAATTACGGATTACAGGTAGCGGTCTGAATAACGCCGGGCTCACGTAGCCGTAGGCGGAATCTGCTTGCGGAGGCCCGCAGCGGATTCCAGCTGTGAGCCCGGCTGTGACCCTGCGTACGGTTGCGTAATGTACTGCACATAACTGCCTACTCACACAGGCGGTTTTTTGTTTGCATTTCCCGCGCCGTCGCTTAGAGATGACTCGGGTACCCGCAGCCCGTACACAATGTGTTTGCATATGGGGTGCGAGTATATCCGCGGTCATAGAGCACAAAGGGCTCTAGGTCGCAGATATTCGTGGTAAAATATAGCATGCTGTGTTCTGTTTCTGCGAGTGGATTACGTAATTCCGACTCGCTAATTGGGGGGAATTGTGTAATCCAATGCATGCGATTGATCCGTGGATTACCGCTGATCAAGCGCATGCAGAACCTGTAATTCCTCTCCAGTCACGCGTGACCGGCCTAATGTTAGTTCGCTACTTTATCATGTGACCGGGGACCGCTCAGCGAGGCCACCGGTCACTGCTCCAAGCACTCAGCAACTGTTGGTCACTGGGAGCAAGGAGATTTAACATTTCCTGGGCTTCCCGGCTCCTGCGAATGTGTCCGGCATTTTGCCGGCGGGCGCATGCGCAGCAGCCGGAAGGGTCCATGGAGGATAATCGCATCTGGATTCAAATGCGGAAGCATCCGAGAAGATGTTTCATCTCCCCCCACCGATCGCATCGGTGAGGGGAAATGAAACTGCCACTTTTTAAAGAACTTTTACGTGATCGCCATTATGCATTGGATAACGGCGATCACGTGACCAGTAACCGCATACCGCGGCTCCCCGTGACATCTCCAGGCTCTTGGCTACCTTTTGTAGCCAGCAGCAGGGAGATTTTATATTTCTTGGCCAATCTTTCACTTTTGCGCATGCGTCCGCCATCATGCTGACGGGCGCATGCGCCGAAGCTGGGGTAACATCCGCGGATCAGCATCCCACCAGGGAACAAATCTGGGACCTTGGGTACGTAATTTCATCCCCCCTTCCGGATACGATCCATAAGGGGAGATGAAACTTTAACTTTTTAAACTTTTTTTTACTTTCAACTTTTTTTTTTTTTTTTACTTTTTAACTTTATATGATCACCGTTATCTGATGGATAACGGTGATCATATGACTGGAAACCGCATACAGCGGTCCCCAGTCATATCTCTCTGCACTCGGCTATCTGTGACAGCCGGGTGCAGGGAGATTTTGAATTTGCCGCACTCGCCGGCTTCTGCGCATGCGCGCCGCATCGGCACATCGCAGAAGCCAGCGGGGGGTCCAGACACCGGCCGGAGGACATCGGCGGACCTGAGGTGAGTATTTTCACCTCCCCTCATGGATCCGATCCATGAGGGGAGGTGAAACTTTTCTTTTTTTATACTTTTTTTTAACTTTTTTGCGATCGCCGCTATCCATTGGATAACGGCGATCGCGGTACCGGGGACCGCTCACCGCAGTCCCCGCTGACATCTCCTGCCTCCCGGCTACCTACAGGAGCCGGGAGCCAGGAGATTTTAAGTCTCCCGCGCCGCCGGGCCTTCTGCGCATGCGGCTGACGTAATGCCGCCAGGCGCGCATGCGCAGAAGGACGGCTACGGCGCCCGGAGCATCGGGACAGCTGGGAGTCGTGCGACGGACATCGGTGAGTAATTTCAGCTGCTCCGATGGATCCGATCCATCAGAGCAGCTGAATCTTTAACTTTTATTGCACTTTTATTTACTTTTTTGCGATCGGCGCTATCCATTGCATAGCGCCGATCGCAATGCCGGGGGGGGGGGCTCCGAACAGCCCGGGATGACAGCTCCATGCTGTCAGCTACCTGCGGACACCAACAGCATGGAGCTGTCACGTCCACAGCCCGAGGGGCATTATTCTCTGCAGGAAGCATGTTTTTACGTCCTCAGAGAACAAGGCCCACTTCGGGAGGACGTAAAAACACTATGGGCTGGTCGTTAAGGGGTTAAAGGGGTTTTGCAAGGATATAAACAATGCTAAAGAAGGTACTTTATGTAATCTAAATTCTCCAATTAATATGCCTGTTACCTGTTTGATGAGATTGAGATCTAGGGAACTTAGAGACCCATCAACACATTGATTTCTGTGTCATGTTCCTCAAACCATTCTGAACAGTTTTTACAGAGTGGCCGGGCTCAAAATCCAGCTGAATGAGGCCACTGCCATTAGAGAACGCTGTAGTCATGAAGAAGTGTACTAGGTCTGCAACAATGCTTACTTGGTAACTGTCCAAGTAACATAGTAACATAGTATGTAAGGCCGAATGAAGACATTGTCCATCTAGTCCAGCCTGTCTATCCTACTGTGTTGATCCAGAGGAACATCCACTTGAATCGCAAGACCTATTGTAGGTGTTTTTGTTGGTGGACGGGGGTCAGCAAGGGTGCTCTGACTGGTCGGCCGCAACGTAGCTTATATGCAGCAATCTGCAATGCACTGTGTGTTCTGATACCTTTCTATCATATACGACATTGCCTTTTTCAGCAATTTGTGCTACAGTAGTTCTTCTGTTTCATCGGACCAGACAGTCCAGCCTGCATTTCCCATATGTATCAATGAGCCTTTGGCATGCATTGTTCGGTTGCTGGTTGACTGGTTGTCCGTTCTTGGATCACATTTGGTAGGTGCTAACCACTACATACCTTCACTTCAGCTGTCAGTGTGTATTCATACTCCTCTCACTAAAGATTTTAATGCATTTGATTGCCTATACCCAAGCAAAGCTTTTATTGAGTTTTTTAATGCAGTTTTTGAAGCCAAAAACAGCATCTGTCCTCTACACTTTATTTCCCTTTGGGTATGCTCACATAGCGGAAATCCAGTTCAAGAGAAATACACGACAGGCATTAGCTAGATTAACCATGGATTTTCTATTTAGTATCATGATTTGCCACGGATTTCTGATTGGATGCGGAATCTGTGCCAAAGAATTGATGTGGCACTTTTTTTTTAAATGCATGATTCCCACTGAACAATGAGACATGGATTTTCATGCAGAATACAAATGGAATCCATGCCCAATTGTGTGGGAAAATGCTCAGTGTGAACATACCCTTTAGTGTACCTTCACACTAAGGGCTCCCTTCCACTGGCGAGGTAATTGCATGTGTTCAGTGCGATGCGAGAGTGCGAGCTCTCGCAAGAAAGTCCCACACATGTTGTTCTATGACAACCTTTCCACTAGCGATGTTTAAGGGCAAGCTGCGATGCGAGGATTAAAAATCTCAGCAGGAGAATTGTCACAGAGTTCTGCATTTTTCTGTTGCCCATACAGTGCAATGGCAAAACAGACTCTCGCATCGCAACGCAAAAGCTTTGCAAAAAACGATATCGCTATTGCCAGTGGAAAGAAGCCCTAAGGGTGACTACCCACTAGCGTTTTTTTTCTGCTGCGAATTCGCTGCATTTTTTTTTTCCAATTGCCAATGGGACTTTCTAATGTTAAAAACGCAACGCACCAAAAACGCAAGTTGTGTTGCGACGCATTGCGTTTTTAACAATAGAAAGTCCCATTGACGATTGGAAAAAAAAAACGCAGCAAATTCACAGCAGAAAAAAAACGCTAGTGGCTAGTCACCCTAAGGCCTCATGTCCACTAGGAAATTCGCAGCGGGTCCCTCCTTTCCCGCGGACATAAGGCCTAAAAATTGAATTTACTTACCTGTCCGGACACAGCTGATCTTCCTTCCGCCATGGCCAGATCTCCTTTCTTCGGCCCGCCGGATGTGCTCAGCATGCCGGAAGCGTGCCGCACACATGCGCCGTGCACTTCTTTTTTTTTCTAACTCCTCCTCTCCCGCGCTCCCACGCCGGAAAGCAGAAATTCAGCTGCAGGTGTGTCGCGGATACGGTCGGCTTCCATACGCTTTATAGTCTATCCCCAAGGAGAGCACCCAAAAGGTGTGTGGAGACACCTAAAAGCTAAGTAAGGAAACTTATAAGGCAATGCTCCTTTGGGAAATGTATGCAAATAAGAAAGAAGGAAAAATACCTCTATAGCGCCAGAATCCTACTGCACACTGATAAGGGGCAAGCACCCAGAAACAGTCTGTATATGTATGGTTTCTGGCTTGGTTTAATATCCCCAATCATTGAGGACTTGTTATAAGGTCACTTTGAATTAAAGGAATGCTGCCATCCAATAGATGGCGCTGTAGAGGTATTTTTGCATTTTTCTTATTAGAAGGAGTAAGGTAACACTGTGTGCAAGATAATGTGAGGTGGGAGACTGAAAATGGTAGTCCTGTATGTGTGTGTGTAAGATATTGTAAGCACTACCAGTGGCCAGACTTTTATAAGCAGTTGTGGGGCAGCCCTAAATGATTACTGGGTTCTGGACCCAGGGGTCATGCTCCCCTGCCCCTCAGCCCAGCAAACCCCTCTGTCCGCAACTGGCGCCCGCGCGAGAGAGAGAGCGGGGGTATGAGGGATTAACCCATAGCAGGGAGGAAGAGAGCAGGGCTATGGGGGATTAACCCATAGCAAGGAGAGAGAGGGGGCGGACTATGGGTTAATACACAAAAAACCCCTAAACAATATCTGCAAATATACAGGCAGCCTTACATGCAACAATCTAATGTGTTCTCTCACTAGTGCAATAATCACAATTTATCACCATGGAGCCCTAGCCTATCTAAGTGATCAGAAAACAAAAAACAAACCATATAAATACACATATTTGGTGTCTCCATAAGGGCGCCCACCCACTGGCGTTTGCGATTTTCGTGCGTGAAAAACGCCGCGTTTTCGCGGCGTTTTTCCCGCGTTTTTTGCCGCGTTTTCGCGGCTTTTCCATTAATTTCCATTGACTTTCATGGGTGCATTAGGAGAAAAATAAGGACACATATGCAACTGACAGTTCCTATGTTAAAAAACGCAACGCAACGCAAAACGCCAGTGGACAGGAGTACATTCAATTCTAATTGCTCTGCAGAAAAAACGCAAAACGCAAAGAAAAAAAAATCGCCAGTGGGTGGGCGCCCTAAGGCCAGAGTTATATGAAGACTTTTTGTAGTGCTACTGATTGATTTTGACTATCGAACTACACCAGTAGTCCAAAGGAATACATTGAGTTGGGTAGCATTTTGTGGTCTGCAGCTGACATTCAGTAGTTAAAATCAACCAGTAGCACTACAAATAGTTTCAGTGCAGACGTACAGTACAAGCGTAGCACAGATGCAATTATGCATCCATAATACGGACGAGTGTCACGACCCGACTGTGAGTCTACTGACCCGAACATAGAGCCTCACGGGAATCTATGACGCCCTTAATAGTACTGCAGTCAGGAGGGAGTGAGCACCCCAGACTACCAGTTACCAACCTGTGATGTAGGCAGTAAGCTGAATCTGTGAAAGATCTGCATGACAATAGTACACTAGACAGAAACCTGCATTCACACTTCTTGCAGTTTGCTTTTTTGCTCTTCATTGATGTAAAATAGCATCAGTTTCTATCATTATGTTCAATCCACCTCCCACTGGCCTTAATGATTTAAGGAAAAAAACGATGAGAGGTAAAAAGCTGATGGACAATAAGGATATGTTCACATGTGGCAGATTTGTTACAGAAATATCTGCACCAAATCCTAAGAGGCTTGTAATGTTGGAAATAATAAAGGATGACTACATGTGCTAAACTACATGAAAATTGCATTCTGAAATTACATTGGCTACAGATTTATCTTTTGATGGGTTTTACATTGAACAATAAGAGAATAGAGGCTGCTGTACTTAGAAGCCTTGGCTTTGCTGATGGGCTTTGTAGGGGAAGTGCAGGAAATTAGTGCTAGACAAATTCTTGGTAGATAAAGAGACTACATATAGGCTACTGGTAACTAGCTGTTTATTGATTTTATTTAGTATTAAAAGAATTGTAGGAAATTTAAAAAATGGCAGCTTTCTTTAACCCCTTAATGACATGGCCTATTTTGGGCTTAAAGGGGTTGTCTCGTGAAATCAAGTGGGGGTTCAGCACTTCTGTATGGCCATATTAATGCACTTTGTAATATACATCGTGCATTAATTATGAGCCATACAGAAGTTATTCACTTACCTGCTCCGTTGCTAGCGTCCCCGTCGCCATGGATCCGTCTAAATTCGCTGTCTTCTGGCGTTTTTAGACGCGCTTGCGCAGTCCGGTCTTCTCCCTGGTGAATGGGGCCACTCGTGCCGGAGAGCTGGTCCTCGTAGCTCCGCCCCGTCACGTGTGCCGATTCCAGCCAATCAGGAGGCTGGAATCGGCAATGGACCGCACAGAGCCCACGGTGCACCACGGGAGAAGACCCGCGGTGCATCGTGGGTGAAGATCCCGGTGGCCATCTTAGTAAAGGAAGAAAGAAGTCGCCGCAGCGCGGGGATTCAGGTAAGTAATAAACTTTTTTTTTTAACCTATCCCTTGGGTTTGTCTCGCGCAGAACGGGGGGGGCCTATTGAATACAAAAAAAAAAAACGTTTCGGCGTGAGACAACCCCTTTAAGGACACAACAATTTTTGGCGGATTTTCTTCTCTATTTTTCAAAAGTCGTAACTTTTTTATTTTTCCGTTGATGCAGTCATATAAGGCTTGTTTTTTCCATGGCGAACTGTGGTTTTTATCGGTGCCACTTTTGGGTACATAGACTATATTGTAAAAGTGTTATTATTTTTTTTATGATAGCTGGGAGAGAAAACGCATCAATTCAGCCATAGATTTTTTTTACAGCGTTAATCATGCAGCATAAATGACACAATCCATTTTTCTGCGTGTCGGTACGGTTACAACTAGAGATGAGCGAACACGTTCGGCTCCGCCCCTTTTTCGCCCGAACACCGAACTTTGCGAACACTTCAGTGTTCGGGCGAAAAAGTTCGGGGGCCGCCGTGGCAGCGCGGGGGGGGTGCGGCGGGGAGTGGGGGGGAGAGGGAGAGAGAGAGGGCTCCCCCCTGTTCCCCGCTACTGCCGCCCGCGCCGCCGCGCATCTCCCCGCCCCCCGGCGGCACCCGGACACTTACGCGCGAACACTGCAGTGTTCGGCAAAGCCGGTGTCCGGGTGCGGATGTGTCCGTAACGGACACGTTCGCTCATCCCTAGTTACAACGATACCAAAATTCTTAATTTTTTTTTAGGTTTTTCCACTTTTCTGCAATAAAAACCTTTTTTTGGAGATTTTTTTTTCTAAAGCGCTGCATTTATAGTCCTGTAACTTTTTTATTTTTCTATGTACGGAGCTCTGTGAGGGCTTATTTTTTGCAAGACATGCTGTAGTTTTTATTGGTACCATGTTGGGGTACATATGGCTTTTTTGATCATTTTTATTGCGTTTTTAAGGAGGCAAAATGCTAAAAATTTGCATTTTGCCTCCGTTTTTTAGTCTTTTTTTTAACGCTTTTTTCCGTGCACAGTCAAAAGCATGTGCAACTTATTGTACAGGTTGTTTTGGACGCGACAATACCAAATATGGTTTTTTTGGGGGTTTTTTTTTACCTTTTTTTATGCTAATATGGGAAAAAGCATTAAAAAGGGTTTTTTTTAACTTTTCTTTTACATTTTTCTTTTTTATTCTTTTTTTAATCTTTTTTTTACCCAATGAGAGTCCCTCTGAGGGACTTGCAGCACAGCACTGGTGATGGCTGTGATAAGGCATGGCAGAGCTACTGCCATGTCATGCCTTATCGCTTATACAGCGATCACAGGCCATGGCACTACCGGACGCTAGTGTCTGGTGTCCTGTTGTCATGGTAACAGGCTGGGCTCTCTGCGATTATATAGTGATAGCCCGGCAACTTCATAGAGGGAGCGCGCTCTCTCTGTGAACCCTTCCCATGCCGTGATCTACATAGATCGCAGCAGGGAAGGAGTTAACAGCAGGGGGCGCATCTCCGATGCACCCCCGCTGTTGTAGCGGGAGGCTGAGTGTAACTGACAGCTGGCTCCCGCTGTGGGATAGCGCGAGATCATAAGTGATATCGTGCTATCTCCAGAATGTAAGTTTATGCCCTGTTGCGGGAAGTACCCCGTTGCCAGGACGTAAACTTACGCCCTGCAGCGGGAAGGGGTTAACCCTTTCCAATCCACTGTCTGACGTCTAAAGACATTCTGATTGAAGATATTAGCATAGATTCATTGGGGAAAAAAGTATTTAGTCAGATACCAATTGTACAAGTTCTCCCACTTAAAAAGATGTGAGAGGCCTGTAATTGACATCATAGGTAGACCTCAACTATGAGAGACAACATGAGAAAACACATCCAGAAAATCACATTGTCTGATTTTTAACGAATTTATTTGCAAATTATGGTGGAAAATAAGTATTTGGTCCCCTACAAGCAAGCAAGATTTCTGGGTCTCACAGACCTGTAACTTTTTCTTTAAGAGGCTCCTCTGTCCTCCACTCATTACCTGTAGTAATGGCACCTATTTGAACTTGTTATCAGTATAAAAGATACCTGTCCACAACCTCAAGCAGTCACACTCCAAACTCCACTGTGGTGAAGACCAAAGAGCTGTCGAAGGACACCAGAAACAAAATTGTACCCCTGCACCAGACTGGGAAGACTGAGTCTGCAATAGGCAAGCAGCTTGGTGTGAAGAAATCAACTGTGGGAGCAATAATTAGAAAATGGAAGAGATACTGATAATCTCCCTCGATCTGGGGCTCCATGCAAGATCTGACCCCGTGGGGTCAAAATGATCACAAGAACGGTGAGCAAAAATCCCAGAACCACACGGAGGGAACCTAGTGAATGACCTGCAGAGAGCTGGGACCAACGCAACAAAGGCTACCATCAGTAACACACTACACCACCAGGGACTCAGATCCTGCAGTGCCAGACATGTCCCCCTGCTTAAGCCAGTACATGTCCGGGCCGACTGAAGTTTGCTAGAGAGCATTTGGATGATCCAGAAGAGTATTGGGAGAATGTCATATGGTCAGATGAAACCAAAGTAGAACTGTTTGGCAGAAACACAACTCGTCATGTTTGGAGGAGAAAGAATGCCGAGTTGCATCCAAAGAACACCATACCTACTGTGAAGCATGGGGGTGCCAACATCATGCTTTGGAGCTGTTTCTTTGCAAAGGGACCAGGACAACTGATCCGTATACATGAAAGAATGGGGCCATGTATTGTGAGATTTTGAGTGCAAATCTCCTTCCATCAGCAAGGGCACTAAAGATGAAACGTGGCTGGGTCTTTCAGCATGACAATGATCCCAAGCACACCTCCAGGGGAATGAAGGAGTGGCTCTGTAAGAAGCATTTCAAGGTCCTGGAGTAGCCTAGCCAGTCTCCAGATCTCAACCCTATAGAAAACCTGTGGAGGGAGTTGAAAGTCCATGTTGCCCAGCGACAGCCCAAAAACATCATAGCTCTTGAGGAGATCTGCATGGTCGAATGGGCCAACATACCAGCAACAGTGTGTGCCAACCTTGTGAGGACTTAAAGAAAATGTTTGACCTCTGTCATTGCCAATAAAGGATATATAACAAAGTATTGAGATGAACTTTTGTTATTGACCAAATACTTATTTTCCACCATAATTTACAAATACATTTGTTAAAAATCAGACAATGTTATTCTCTGGATGTGTTTTCTCATGTTGTCTCTCATAGTTGAGGTCTACCTATGATGTCAATTACAGGCCTCTCTCATCTTTTTAAGTGGGAGAACTTGTACAATTGGTATCTGACTAAATACTTTTTTCCCCACTGTATCAGTATAATGTATCTACCATTACTATCTGAAATAACTTTAGTACATTCAAATGCAAGCCTGCTTTTAACAGCAATAATAATAGAACACCCTTTCAATGCCTGTGACTTTAAATGAGTATATACCCCCTGGTGGATTTACAAAAAGTGTCTTGAAGCTGCAGACAGAGAATGTCTTAATTACCTGAGGAATGATTAGCAGAGGCTCACTACTTTAAACCTAGCAGGCCATGTTTCACACAGAAGAAAACTAGCTGATGAGATCATCTGACCGTGTGGTGCAAAATGTTAGTGCCACGGACGCAACTGTGACTTCTTCAGTGGAGGAAGCGGCAAATCAGGCCTCCTGCAAGCTCCTTCAACCTGCTCCCCCCTGCTGTGGGGAGTAATGGCGCTGGAGAAAAGGTGGAGCTCTGTACATGTGGACGGCTAGGGGAGCACTGACTCTCCACAAGGTTCCTTCCACTGGTAATCACGCTGGCAGCGCTGATCCTGGCGCACACTGACGTAAGTGTGCAGCCAGGATCCTCCTCCCCTGAGTCCCCTGCTCTTCAGTTCTGCAGGAGAGGACTCAGGGAAGAAGCGTTCCGGGCACACACACTGATGTCAGTGTGCATCCGGTAATCAGCACGAGAAGAGGAGGAGCGGTGCTGACAGCAGAGATGAGGTAAGTATATAGGTTGGGGGGGGCTTATTGTTGTTACTGAGGAGACTTATTACTGGGGGGGTCATTACTGAGGAGATCTTATTACTGGGGGGGGCTTATTATTGTTACTGGGGGGGCTTATTATTGTTACTGAGGGGGGCTTATAGCTGAGGGGGGCTTCTTATTGCTGAGGGGGGGGGCTTATTACTATTACTGAGGGGAGCTTATTATTACTGAGGGGGGGCTCATTACTGAGCAGGGGCTTATTCCTGGAGGGGGCGTTAACGTTGCTATGGGGGTATTACTACTGAGGGGGTTAATATTACTAATTGGGCCACTGTGGGGGTCATTATTTTTACTGGGGCCACTATCAGGGTCACTATTAGGGCTCGTTCACACGGGTGTAATTGTATTTCGGTCGCACAAATACGCTGCGTATTTGCGCTATCGAAAATCGCTTAGGCCTGTATATTTGCATTTGCAAAAATGAACGCAGGTGGGCTCATTGAAATGGTACGCAAATATGCAGTGAATACATAGGTTTCCTGCGCATTCACCAAGTATTTGCGTGGCCCATGCACACGGGCAGAAATTCCGCGGCGGGATTTCCCGCAGAATTTCCGCCTGTGGAAGCTGCCATAGGATAGCGTTAGAAAACGCAATCCTATGCAGACGGCCGTGATTTGTCCACATGAAATTTTGCACAGAAAACAAATCGCGGCATGCTCTATTTCTGTTCGGGGCTCGCAGAGCCCCGCACAGAAATGTTACTCCCCGGCCACTTGCTTCCCTCTGCGCATCGCCGGCAGCCGGCACATCACAGAGCTGGACTCGCCGGAGCAGGTAAGTACCGCGCTGGTTCCTGCAGGGGCGCAGGTCAGGTCCCACTGCGAGAATTCTCACAGCGGGATCCGACCCGGCCGTCTGCAGGCGGCCTTACAATCGGCCCTTTGAAGGTCACCATAAGCCTAATGCGGCCCTTGGTGAAAATGAGTTTGACACCCCTGCTATAGGGGATCAAGAAAATATCTCATATATGGCATGTATATTCCTGTCATATTGTAACAGGCTTCACTTCCTAAGATATAGTCACAAATTTGCTATAGCAGAGGAGGTCCCAATGAGGCGTCCTTCACTGGCAGGATGGGGGAGCTTTTTTTGATGCCACGTCTAGATGGTCGTGGAGTTGGTGGAGTTGGAATTCCGGGTATCATAATGAAACTCACTTATATGTTTCACTTTTTGCCATTAAAACTATTAAAACTAGCAACTTTGAGCATTTACACAGTAACTCAAGAGACTGCAAATGGTGGATGTTTGGAGGCTTTTACATCCTAATGACAGGGATTGCTCATATTTCTCTCCCGCCCATCAGTCCTACAGTCACATAGGTATGTTTCTATTGAGTCATTATGCCGTGATGTGATCCCAAGGCTTCAATAGGTAACGCAGTTTGGTCAGATCATGCCACAGTTTTCCTTACCCTTACTATCCCAAATTCCCCAACAAAACCCTGGACATGGAAGTTAAATGACAACCTTCTGAAGGACTTTGTATGCTGTTCAGACCTGCGTGACACCATAAAAGACTTCCTAACACACCACTCCATGGATCCAAATCCCTTGCCAACCCAATGGGAAGCATTAAAATGTGTAATGCGAAGGATCCTTAAAAAACATAGGATGCGTGTCAAAATAGAGACTGGCCAAAATAAATGCCCTGCTATTTAAAATTGCAACACTCGAGACGTTGCACAAGAGCTCGGGTTTCTTGGGTGGATCTAAATGAGCTTCTCAATACAAGGGAAGAACTAAAGAATCTCTTAGATCATACCTGTCCTTTCGAGATGCACTGAAAAGTTACTCGTATGAACATGCTAACAAGTGCAGACGATCTTTTGCTAGGTGCCTTCATACTAACACAGGACAAACCTTCATCCCATGTATATCAGATAAAACAGGTCACAAGGTGCATAATCCTAATGCAATTACAGAAACTTTTGATGAAAACCTGCATACACAAATAGCCTCTTACGTAGAAGAGACAGCACTACCTACTATACCTGGGCCCTAGGGTGGCCCATAGAGATATGGCAAAAAATAAAGTAGAAGCTATACAGCAGCACACCTTTCTGATTTGTTACATCTGCTAATAGTAATGTTAGGGTAAAGTTTTAGCTTTAAGTTCCAACTGCAAGATGGTGCTCAAAATGATGTATATTATGAGAAATGGTGCTTACAAGCAAGATTTCCAATTACACAAGCTACAGCATCAATATTAACAATTTGCTTTTGCAAAACAACCACTATAATTTAAAACATTAAAGTATTGACAATGGCATTTGTCCTGACAATCTACAGATTTCTGCTGTTCCTACAAAAATACCTCCAAATATATGAAAATACTATACTACCTCCAAATATATGAAAATATTCCCCAACTTGTGAACGTTCGAGTTATCAACTTTGCAAGATGCGAACAATCTGTCCTGCACAGTATGGTGTGGTGCTATGGCATTACATCATTCTGTGCAGGGACCGGACAGGCTTCTATTAAGCCTGTCCAGTCACATCGCGGGACACTGTGCTGTTGCTAGGCAGCTGGGGGCCTTCTGAAGGGCCCTAGGGCTGCCTATGCAGAGCGCCTATCAAGCCATGGGCTTGATCTTATCGCGGGACACTGTACAGGACCCCCGAATGTCGGATGTTGGCTGTTTCTTACAGTGGACAACCGGCGGCAGCAGTTCTGACGAGCCGTGGCGCTCGTCGGAACTGTTAACGCTTTAAATACCGCTGTCTATTCGGACAGCGGCATTTAAAGTGTTAACAGTTCTCACGAGCGGCGCAGCTGGTCAGAACTGGTGCCACCGGGTGCCGGCTGTAAGAACAGCCTGCACCCGACGTTGTATGGAGCGGGATCCACCCACGATCCTGCTCCATACAAGCATTTGTTCGGACATACAAACAAATGTACTTGCAAACAAATAATAGAGGGTGTCTTGCTTTGTAGTTGAAAGTTGAGTTTTTTGGGCCACACTACTGGACCCTTTCGGGACAAATTAGGAGAGCTATCACTGAGGGGAAAATTGGTGAAGTCATCAGGTCCTTTCCAGCGGGCAAATCCCCAAGTCCAGATAGGTTCACTCTCAGGTTCTACAAATATTTGGGGAGATTTTTACTCCTATTTTAAGAGCCACCTTTAACCAAGTCTCACCATCTTCTCCATTCTCACATCAATCTCTCATGGCCCACATTACAGTAATCCCCTAAACCGGGAAAGCCCCATCTTTATACAAAAGCTATCGCCCAATATCTTTGATTAATGCAGTCATTAAATTTTTCTCAAAGGCTTTGGCTAACAGACTGAGACCCATCCTGCCAAAGATTATTCATAATGACCAAGTGGTCATTTTTTTGCTCGTAAACAAACCTAAAACTTTGAACAAGCCATTCTTCCTTTTCTCAGTAGATGCAGAAAAGGTATTTGATCTTGTTCATTGGGGCTTCCTCTACTTTTCCCTAAAACCACTTGGTTTGGACCCTAGCCTTTTGGCCAAGATACTAGCCTTATATGGGGATCCCTCAGCACAGATTTTCGTAAATTTTCGCCTGTCGGGGAATTCCCTATTAAGAATCGCAGCAGACAGGGATGTCCCTTGTCCCCACTTTTATATGCTATTGTGATGGAGCACTTGGCAGTGCTATTGAAGAATAACCCAGATTTACATGAGTTATAGGCAGGCACTCAAACATGTAGGATAGCATTGTATGCAGACAACCTCTTAATGCACGTGCCACAGACCCTTATATCTTTCCCAATAATTATCTGGAAATTTGAGAGATGGTAACTTCAAAATGAATATAAGTAAAACTGAAGCCCTAAATATGTCCCTTCCTGCTGGAGAGGTTCTCCACCTGACAAACCACTTTGATTTTAAATAGCACTCGTCCTTTCTTCAATACCTGAGAGTAAATTTAACAACAGACCTCTCTTCCCTGTACCAGCTAAACCACATCTCCCTTTTGGAAAAGATAATTAAGGATTTGAGTACCTACTCAAAGATGCAACCTTCTTGATTTGGTAGTATAAAACTTTTAAAAATGTATGCGGTGCCGCGTTTTCCATATCTTTTATTTTCTATACCCCAATTATTTAAACAGCTTAAGGGGGCATTTCGTAGGTTTGTGGGGGAAGAATTAAACAGCCGAATTAATTTTCGGACCTTGACATGCCCTAACTCCCACGGAGGGTTGGGTATGCATAACCTGGTATTATACTGCTGCTATTCTGACTAGATTACTGGACTGGCACTTCTCTCAGCAATCTAAACAGTGGGTTGACTTGGAGGCAGCTCTATTTTGGCCTCATATCCATAGCCTGCTGTGGATACCCTCCAAAGACAGACTAGTTGGGTCCCTCTTACAAACCTCACCTCAACATGCATGGACATGTAGGTCCAGCTGACATCCAGGGAAGACCTTCGGATCTGAGTAGATGCATTGGACCCTCTCTTCCACAATCCAGCGTTTCCCCCTGGGCTACATAGAAACACATTCTTGTGCTGGCTCCTATCAGATGTAGAGCAATAACCTACTAAGAGAATATACTGTACATGACAAACAACTTCATAAAATCATAGAATGGTAGAGTTGGAAGGGACCTCCAGGGTCATCTGGTCCAACCTCCTGCTCAGTGCAGGATTCTCTAAATCATCGCAGACAGATATTTGTCCAGCCTTTGTTTGAAAACTTCCATTAAAGGAGAACTCACCATGTCCCATGGTAACCTGTTCCACTCATTGATTACCCTCACTGTCAGAAAGTTTTTTCTAATATCTAATTCGTGTCTCCTCCCTTTCAGTTTCATCCCATTGCTTCTGGTCTTTCCTTGTGCACATGAGAATAGAGCTGATCCCTCTGCACTGTGACAGTCCTTCAGGTATTTGTAGATTGCTATTAAGTCTCTTCTCAGCCTTCTTTTTTGTAAGCTAAAAATTCCCTGATCCTTTAACCGTTCCTCATAGGACATGATTTGCAGACCGCTCACCATCTTGGTAACAATTCTCTGAACTTGCTCCAGTTTGTCTATGTCTTTTTTAAAGTGGTGTGGACACAGTATTTCAGATGAGGTATGACTAAGGAAGAGTAGAGGGGAATAATTACCTTGAGTGATCTAAAGTCTATGTATCTTTTAATACATCCCAGAATTGTGTTTGCCTTTTTGGCTGCTGCATCACATTGTTGACTCATGTTCAGTCTCTGATCTATTAGTATACCCAAGTCTTTTTCACATGTGCTGCAGCTAAGCCCAATTCCTTCCATTCTGTCTGTGTTTTTTTTCATTTTTCTTGCCCAGATGTAGGACTTTGCATTTCTCCTTGTTAAATACAATTCTGTTAGTTACCGCCCTCTGTCCAAGCTTTTCTAGATCTTTTTGAATATTTTCCCTCTCTTCCCTAGTGTTAACTATCCCTCCCAGCTGTGTGTCGTCAGCAAATTTGATCACTTTCCCATCAATGCCCTTCTCCAGATCATTTATGTATTATGTTGACATCAAGCATTTTGCCTCACCAAGAGATACCTAAAATAACAGGCAATCCTACATCTCCCTACCAAAAAAATGGTTGGGAATCCCAACCCAATAGTTCTTCACTTTTTGTTAACAAACTGTTTTTGTTCCAGAAGGATCTTAAGAGACGCCGTAAGAAGCTTTCTGTACAGACCATAGGAGTGACTTAGTACAGTACTTACCGCAATACTAATGGTCAAGCATTAAAAGTATACAATTGTACCACTGTTTTCTATTGTATGTTACATTTATAATCTAATACACATATTAAACATAATGAATAAACTATAAGAGTATATAAAACAACTATTTTTTTTGAGTATTTTTATCATTGTATTCTTAGAGCAATAACTTTTTAATTTTTCCACAGTGACAAGTAGTGGGTTTTAATGGCATAGTTTTGGGTACATTGAAAATTATGGAGTATTAATTTTTGGGGGGGAATTGGGATTGAATTTTTAAGGTGTTCCACATACAGAATATAAAAAGTGATAACATTCTCTGGATCAGCACACTTCCAGCGATACCAAGTTTATACTTTTTTATGTTTTGTGACCACTTTTTGAAAAAATACTTGCCGCATTCCATAGTGCCATAATATTTTTATTTTTCCAACGACAGTGCTCAATTAATACTTTTTAGTTTTATTTTTTTATGGCTTACATGATACGGTATAAATAATGTGCTACATTCATTCTGCGGGTCAGTATAATTATGTTGATACCAAATTTATATAATTTTTTTTAATATTGTGCTAGTTTTTTGCACTTTTTAGTTACAAAAAGATTAACTTTTTTGTATTGTCACATTCAAAGACATCTAACATTTCTCCTTATCTTTTTAATATTCTGTGTAAGGGCTTTTTTTCCACAGAGATGAATTGCACTCTTTAATTGTACCATTTGGTGATTCATATGACCTTTTGATCGCTTCCTATTCTGTTTTTTGTGAGGTGAAATGTGCACAATTAGCTATTTTCACAACGCTTTTTATTTATTTTTTCTTTTTTACGTGGGTCCTTATGAACACAGCAAAAACCATATTTCTGATGACCTTTTTGTGTGTGTTTTTTATATACTGAGAGGGGTAAGGTGGGTAAGGTTTTGAGTCCTTAATTGTTATTTTTAAAATATTTTTAAAACCTTTTTAAAGCATTTACTTTTGTCCCACTGGGAACTTGAAGTTCATAACTTTTCATTGCTGCTATAATACTCTGCAATACTTCATGAGCCACCATAGATGGCAGACCAGAAGCTATCTTCAAGTCTCCGTGTGCCAGAGCAATGCATTGGGACCCCATGATGAGATTTCAGGGGTCCAATGGGTGCCAGAGGAAGACACTTTAATCCTTTACATGCTGTGGTATGTAAATGGCTGGGATTGGATGTTTCTCTGGTTCCCGCCATTAGAGCTGGAACCCGGCTGTCATAAGATGCAGTGCCATGAAAAGGCTTATGCATCAGAATAAGGCCTATTAGTGACCGCCATAAAAAAATAGTACGGGCAAACACTAAGGGGTTAAAAATCCCTACTCTATCTTTCAGAAACAAGTCAACAAACACATTTGCTTTAAAACACATTGGAATTAAATTGCTTTTAAAGTAGGTCAAACGGTAAAGATTACTTTGTTTACAAGCGTGAGGATCCTCATCTAATCCAAGACAGAATCAACAGTAAAGCTATCAAGATACACACTGATCCTACAGCATGCTTTGGTTTTATGAGGAAGCAAAAAAAGAAGACAAGCAATGTGAGCTCCAGATGGACGGCAATCCATGGGGACTCATGTCAGGAATATGGAGCTCATTAATTTTAGATTTCCAATTCACAGCAGCTAAAGATAAGCAGGTTTTAGTGATACATTTGGGAGAAGAGATAAGAGCTATGTGGTATATGGATATACTGCACTGACAAGCACAGGAGAATAATCTACAATACTAGATTCTATTTTGCCAACCAAAAAGTACTTTGCTTCTTAAAAAATGTGTTGGGAGTAAATGGTTTTGTGTGGACTTATCCTCTTACGATTGAAAGCTTACTGAACCTTAAAAATAAATAGTTTATTGACTGGAGCTTAACTTGCATATAAACTATGCTTTATGATTACATTTGCGTCACAACTTCAGTTTTGAAATTTAATTACATTGATTTAACCCTTTCCCTGTCAGTCATGTATCTCCTACATGCTTGCAGGGTGACACTTCAGGAACCAAGGAGGTTCGATAAACATCTTTGCTACTAATGGTTATTTCTTACGCTGTGCTGTAACTAGAACATCAACTTTGGACTTGTTTTAAAGCTATGAATCTTCATTTAAGCTTTAAAATCAGATCTGGATCGTAATTGTAGGTTTAGTACAGCCTGAATTATAGGAGGTTAAAGTTGGAGCTGCATGAAACTGCAGCTCTTATGTGTGACTGTTTTTACAGGTTATATTGCAGAATAGATCACATTGAGAGCTTTAAATCAAAATCAAGCACACTATTCTAGGTGAGATCTAGCCTGAGATAGAACAGGTCGAAGCTTTTACTTCAATGAAGGAGGAGGAAGAGAAGGCTGTCAGCAGACACAGATCATACCCGCTTTTCATCCCGTGTACAGCTGTAGATGACTCTGGGGATGGGGGGGAGGGTGTTACATTTGATCAACCCTACCCCCCTTATCAAAGTGCATAGTTGCATTTTGTCACACATTGGGTCCTTTATTTCTCCTTAGAAAATAAGTGAGGAAGTGAGCACATACACATCTAATCACCCTTTTTTCACATAATTTGTCAGGTTATTAACTGCTTAGGCCACTCTCACACATGGCAGTGTCAAAATGCTGTGATTTTTATTACCATTTTTGACCACATTTCACAGCATTCACGGTATTTTTTAACGCACCCCATCATTGTGATGGATGATGATGTGTGTTAAAAAGCACCAAAACAGAGCAAAATAGAGTGGACAGTGCTCGCAAATTGTGGTGTTTTCTAAGCGCTTTCGAACGCAGGTCTGTGAGGTCCCATTGAAATCATTGGGAGCGTTCTACCACGATTCTACCAGTTCTACCAGCATTCAAAACACAGCGTTAATTACGGTAAAAAGCACATGTATGAGAGGGGCTTTAGTGACGAGCCTATTTTTTGCTCTTAGGACCAAGCAATTGTCATTGTCACATTGCAGGAGCCATAACTTGTTGACATAGCCATTTTTTTTTGGGGGGGGGGGGACAAGTTGTATTTTTTATTGGCACCACTGTGGGGTTCATATATTGTATAACTTTATTATTTTTTTGGGGGGGGGGGGGGAGGGGAGAGATGGAAAAACCCCTCAGAAACTCCTTCATTATTTCTAGTTTTGTTCTTACCATGTTCATCATTCGGTTAAAAATAATATAACTTTCTTATCTGATCAGCACGATTACTGCTATATCAAGTTTATGTAGATTGCTGTATTTTGTAACTACTTTTGTACAATAAAAGTCCTTTGAAGGAAGAATTGTATTTTTTATTTATATTATATTTATTTTTATGTGACTTTTGGATTGCTTTTTATTGTGTTATTTGAGAGGCGAACAAAAGAAAAATAGCAATTCTGATGTTAGTTTTTCAAATTATTTTTACAGCGTTCACCATGTGGGGTAAATAACAAAATATTTTCATTGTCTGGATCATTATAAACATGGTAATACCTAATATGTACTGCTTTTTAGAAAAAAAAATGAATCAATTGAAAAAGGGTTTTTGTGGGAAATAATTATTTAATCCCTTCCCGCTCCAGGGCGTAAGTTTACGTCCTGGTAGTGGGGTACTTCTCGCAACAGGGCATAAACTTATGTCCTGGGACTAGCACGAGATCATGACAGGGAAGTCCTGCAATGCCTTATCACAGCGGTCATCGGTGCTGTGCTTTAAAGGGGTTGTCTCGCGGCAGCAAGTGGGGTTATACACTTCTGTATGGCCATATTAATGCACTTTGTAATGTACATCGTGCATTAAATATGAGCCATACAGAAGCTATTCACTTACCTGCTCCGTTGCTAGCGTCCCTGTCTCCATGGCTCCGTCTAATTCTGATGTCTTCTGGCGTTTTTAGAACCGCTTGCGCAGTCCGTGCTTCTGCCTGGTGAATGGGGCCGCTCGTGCCGGAGAGCTGGTCACCGCGTCGTCATCGTAGCTCCGCCCCGTCACGTGTGCCGATTCCAGTCAATCAGGAGGCTGGAATCGGCAATGGACCACACAGAGCCCATGGTGCACCATTTATGCTGCATGATTAAACTCTGTAAAAAAAAAAAAAAAAATGTATGACAGAATTGATGTGTTTTATCATAAAAAGAATAATAAAAGTTTTACAACATAATATATGTACCCAAAAATGGCACCATCAAAAACTACAGTTTGCCACGCAAAGAACAAGCCCTTATACGGCCACGTTAACAGAAAAGTAAAAAAGTTATGGCTTTTGAAAGATGGAGATGAAAATTCGCCAAAAATTTGTTGCGTCCTTAAAGCCCAAAATAGGCCATGTCCTTAAGATGTTAAACTGGATTTTTAAAACATCTTAAATCAAACTTTATTGAACTTTTTTAATGCTATTTTTTAGCCCCCCAGCTTCATTCTGCTTCTGATTCTACCTGGATGTGCAAGACGTTACTGGACTTGATGATATTTTGTTTGGCTGGTTTATGTTGCGTGCATGTAGGCTTATATTATATAATATTCTATACAGCTATAAGGGCATATTTAGTGTTTCCAGAGATGCATGGCTGAGCGTTCTAACCATTTTTTATATTCTCTATAATTCTGCTGTGGTTGTGCAGCACAAGCAGACTAGGGATGCAGCAGCACTGTCTTAAAGAAGGCATGTGAATGTTGTCTAAGTAAATGGCAAGCCCACAAAATCAGTGTGTCTCTAAGCAGGGATGCAGATATTACCTCTTCCAAAAACATATGTCAGCATATCTGGTGCTGTTGCCAATGTAGTTATGTTGGCTCATTGAAAGATTTACATACATCATTAAAAGTTAGTCCTATTGATAGTGTTTCTAAAATAATCGCTGACAGAGACTATATGTTTTAGATAGGTTTCATGTAAATGTTTAGTGGTGGAGGATTTTTGAATCTTTTCCTAGATTTTTCATCAGTAAAACCTGTGTGTTGCATTTGCTTATTGGTTGTCTGACCAAAATCATGTGTTCACAATTTTTTACATTTCACAGATATTGACCACCATTTTCAAATATCAATGCTTGCCATGCGAGGACAAATCGTTAATTCCTAAGTGAATCGACAAGGCTAACCACACCTTGCAGATGTGGAAGCTCAAGTATTGTCGGCTGGACCACCGTTGTAAGCATGTGTTAATAGTGACTACTCTGTCCTACATGCTGCCCTTTTCTTGGATGAAAGGACTATGTCCGCTCTAAACTATGTATGTTTTTCAATGTAAACTCCATGTATTGACCTAGGTACATTATTGTTCCATGCTTAGCAGCTCTAAGCACTCACCCACAATAAAAGCCTGCATATGTTAAAAGCCATAATGGCTTTCCAGAAAAGAAAAGGGCCAAACAAAGTACACAAGTTGTGTCTAGGAGCGCAACTCAGCATATTGTGTTGTTGTTTTTTTGTTCTTTTGTTTGAATTTCAAATAATGTTCACCTAGGACAATATACTCCTCCTCAAAAATGTGTACTTCACCCAATGTGACTTGCAGCAAGCATTTTACCTCTGACATCTGAAAGACTTCAATGTGTTTATAAAAAACTGTTGTATTAAATGATAAGATTGTAATAAATAAATAACAAAATGATGATTTTTTTTTCTTTTTTTAATATTAAAATATGTACAGAAATTGTGGCTATAAATAAAGAGTCGACATGACTCAAAAATGGCTTTTTAAACAATTTTCTCCCCTCTTCTGAGACGGCAAAAAACACAGCTTCTGTTTGCAGATGATGAACCAGCCGGAACAATGGCAATGCAAGGTGCTTTCTGCACCCCAACAAGCATAATTCAATGTGGCATTGAAAGATCCACGGGTGATGGCATGGATGGGGACAGTGCGGAGGTGGATGCTGGGTCGAGCAACGTCTGTTCCATCGTTGGGAAGTGATGGGCTCCCCACTGATGGAGGTTGGCCAGATCTCATGGAAGAACCAGGGGGAACATCTTGCCACGCTGTGGGTCCCAACAAAAAAAAATGTAATGGAAAATGAGTCCTACCAACACAATAAATACGCATTTGTTTCAGTTGTTAATATTACTTGATTTAGGCTAAGTAGGAAACATCAGAAAAGGCATGTGTCCCTTGCTCTGCCACTGTGGGTGGAGACAACATTTCTTAAGTCATCTCTGTGCAGCATTGTAACTGTCAAATATTCAATGACACTTTTGGCTGCTTCTCCTACTGTTATATGACATGGTTATTTGTTCAGGCCCCAGTGTGTAACCTGTGTGTTGCAATTACTTGTCACAGGGCGGGATGGGTCCAAGTCAGGTCTCTCCACCTCTACCAGAGGCTATGGGGACCTCAGAGGAGCCAGCCTGACAGGGGAGCCCTCTGCTAAACATTGATCACCCGCAGGGAGCTCTCCTGCTGACAAGGAGAGCAAGGCATTGTTTGAGAATCTTGGCAAAATCAAGCAATTATTACCACGGCAGTTTGCTTTTTTAAAGTGTGAGGTCTTTAACACTTATCGGGTGGCTCCTCCAGAGTGGTTTGTGGTGGAGGAGAGGCCTGGCTGGCCAGCCGTGGTGTGGAGGGGACGGCCTGGGCACAGTCCACCCTATGACTTTGTGACTCTTCTGTTGGGACATTAAAGTGAACAAAAAATTTGCCACAATTAACACAAGAGCAGCATGGTTGTAATTACATGTCGAAGGAAGGCCTTGAAATATCCCATGAACTATGGGCACAGATTATATGACATGCCCTTTTTTCAAACTTCTCCAACATTGGCAAAGGGTGTAATGAAGCTACGTTGTTTTTACAGCAGAAAAAAATAAACAGTTATGAAGAACCCTTAAATAGATTTTAAATACACTCCCATAGGCAGGGGTATGGGACAGTCGTGTGACCTCTGGCTCTAAGATTTGCTTCATACACACTCCATGGAATCCCACACTTCAGACTCCATGCCACAGAATTTAATCTGCAAGTCTGCACCAGTATGTTCTTGTCACTAAAGTTTACTTTTTATGTGTTGCACTAGGGCTAAAAGCGCATAATCCACGGGCTAAATATTCACATGATTGGGCGAACTAAAGCTCCGCCTTTTGGCCCACCCCACATCAATATGTGTGAACACTTTCCAATCACACCCAAACACACACTCATATTACCTCTTTCCTGACAATGAAGTTCAAAGTGGATGGTGTGCAGGCGCCGGTGGTCCTTTAATTTGAGGCCGTGCTACCTCTTTTGTAATTGTATCTGGCTCCGCACAGCCCCATACTTGTGCGCCATCGCACGTGTGATCTTCCTCAAGATACTTTTTTTATGCCTGTTGGGGTGCAGGTACAGCCCATGTTTGCCATCATAATCCAGCTGGTCCATCACAGGACCAGCAGATAGGTTTTGCGCCATCCAAGGGGTGAGGTGCAGACAGAAATCTTTTAGTTTCGGTTCAATGATCCATAATAGCACTGCCCAGGCATTATCCAGAGTAACAGACATGCAGGGGATGCACATTAGTGCATGGGGTCGGGCACGCACACATGACACAAGACACACAGTAGACTCCTCTTATCACATTTGTCTCCTAGTCAATGTTTGCGTGTCACCTCCAACTGGCATACATTTGCGCTGCATGGCGGTCCGTATAAGAGAAAAATTAACACAAAAGCTTGGATCACAGGAAAGAAATCCAAATAGGCTGCAATGCGAAGCATAAAAACAAAACATGCCTCAACTGTTGTCTAAAACATCATGCTTCATTGGCGGACAAGTGGATAGACTCAAGTGACTAACACTGGCGGACCACAACGCCCTTGGTCATGTGCTTTGGGTGTAAAAAGCAATGAGGGATCTAGCACCATCTCCACGGCAACCCTCACTCTTCCCTGTAGCCTCCTGGGCAGCTGCCGCAAGTGACTGGCCATCAAGCAACCAAAAAAATCAGCCCAATCATCATCTGTCTGGAATTTCAAATATTGCAGTACAGCACGCTCAATATCTCCGGACAGATGATGATGGAGCTGCTCTGCTTGTCAATGCTGAGCGGGAGTTCTAGGGTGCCGCCTTGGGGTAACCCAAGAGTGCCGCCTAAGGGGACTCCTGGTTGGACTTCTAGAGGGACCCCTAGGAGGCCGCTGAGAGGAATCCCGAGGGAAAGTCAAACCAGGACTTCTAAGGGGAGAATTGGGTCCAATATCCGAGGCCACCTCTCAAACACAGGGCGCTGCCGATCCTGCTCATACAATGATGACTGTGAGATGGTGAGGATCCCATCTCGGGGTCCTCCTCTGATAAATGCTCCTCCTACGATTCCTCCTCACCCACATTGCTGTATCTCCTAAGGACATGAAGGGGGGGGAGAAAACAAATTAGTATCGACATAGCCTCAACATTTTAAAAGATCAATTAATAAACAGGCCTTAACTTGTGACACAAATTAACTGAGTCTCATTTGTAGCCTCTATTGTGCAATAGACAAAAATGAGCTTTGCTAGAGGCAGATGTATTTTGCCTTTGTGGGTAGAGATGAGCGAGCACCAAAATGCTCGGGTGCTCGTTACTCGAGACGAACTTTTCGCGATGCTCGAGGGTTCGTTTCGAGTAACGAACCGCATTGAAGTCAATGGGCGACCCGAGCATTTTTGTATATCGCCGATACTCGCTAAGGTTTTCATTTGTGAAAATCTGGGCAATTCAAGAAAGAGATGGGAACGACACAGAAACAGATAGGGCAGGCGAGGGGCTACATGTTGGGCTGCATCTCAAGTTCCCAGGTCCCACTATTAAGCCACAATAGCGGCAAGAGTGCCCCCCCCCCAACAATTTTTACTTCTGAAAAACCCTCATTAGCAAGGCATACCTTAGCTAAGCACCACACTACCTCCAACAAAGCACAATTACTGCCTGCATGACACTCCGCTGCCACTTCTCCTGGGTAACATGCTGCCCAACCCCCCCGCACGACCCAGTGTCCACAGCGCACACCAAAGTGTCCCTGCGCAGCCTTCAGCTGCGCTCATGCCACACGCTGGCCTCATAGTCACACCACCCTCATGTCTATTTATAAGTGCGTCTGCCATGAGGAGGAACCGCAGGCACACACTGCAGAGGGTTGGCACGGCCAGGCAGCGACCCTCTTTAAAAGGGGCGGGGCGATAGCCCACAATGCTGTACAGAAGCAATGAGAAATCGAATCCTGTGCCACCTCCATCAGGAGCTGCACACGTGGGCATAGCAATGGGGAACCCATGTGCCACACACTATTCATTCTGTCAAGGTGTCTGCATGTCCCAGTCAGACCAGGGTTTTTTATAAATAGTCACAGGCAGGTACAACTCCGCAATGGGAATTCCGTGAGCACCCACAGCATGGGTGGCTCCCTGGAACCCACCGGCGGTACATAAATATATCCCATTGCATTGCCCATCACAGCTGAGGTAACGTCAGGTTTAATGCAGGTTGGCTTCGGCCCACACTGCATGCCCCAGTCAGACTGGGGTTCTTTAGAAGTGGACACATGCAGTTACAACTCCGTGTGGACCAACAGCATGGGTGGGTCCCAGGAAGCCACCGGCGGTACATAAATATATCCCATTGCAGTGCCCATCACAGCTGAGGTAACGTCAGGTTTAATGCAGGTGGGCTTCGGCCCACACTGCATGCCCCAGTCAGACTGGGGTTCTTTAGAAGTGGACACATGCAGTTACAACTCCGTGTGGACCGACAGCATGGGTGGGTCCCAGGAAGCCACCGGCGGTACATAAATATATCCCATTGCAGTGCCCATCACTTTAATGCAGGTGGGCTTCGGCCCACACTGCATGCCCCAGTGAGACTGGGGTTCTTTATAAGTAGACACAGGCAGTCACAACTCCGTGTGGACCGACAGCATGGGTGGGTCCCAGGAAGCCACTGGCGGTACATAAATATATCCCATTGCAGTGCCCTGGACAGCAAAGCTAACGTCAGATTAAATGCAGGTGGGCTTCGGCGGTACATTAATGTACCCCATTGCAGTGCCCTGCTCAGCAGAGCTAACGACACATACAATACAGGTGTGCTTCAGCCCACAGTGCATGCCCCAGTCAGACTGGTAATATGCACCTTAACAGTAACCGCGTTGGTGGGAATGTGGTGGCGACTGCGGACCTAGTAGCGCGGTTTTATTTAGTTGGTTTTCGGAATGCAGCCAGGATTAAGTGGGCCGTGGCGGGGGGATGGTGGGGGGGGGGCTCTCTTGTTGTGTCGGTAAAGGTGAAATTCTTGGACTGCCACCAGACGGACCTATGCAAAGGTATTTGCCAAGAATGTTTTCATTGTTGGAGGAGGAGGGGGATGTTTTTGAAGCACTACGTGACCTCTCCACGTGTCCGTGGTTATATGCACCTTAACAGTAACCGCGTTGGTGGGAAATGGCCTCGCCACCATCATGTCTTTGGGAAGCCTCCGTTTTCACACCCCAGTGACATAGCATTAGCAGCGGTATAGGTAGAGCCCAGAATTAGTAACATTTCAGCGGTAGCATTAGGTACAGGCCCCAGTAACATATCACTAGCAGCAGTATAGGGGGAGCACAGTATTAGTTCCATTTCAGTAGTAGTAGCAGTCAAGACAGGCCTCAGTAACAATTCCGAAGCGCAGTATAGGGGGAGCACAGTATTAGTTCCATTTCAGTAGTAGTAGCAGTCAAGACAGGCCACAGTAACATTCCCGTTGCAGCAGTTTAGGGAGCTAACAGTCTCTTGCACATTTCAGTAGTTGCAGTATAGACAAGGCCCCAGTTACATTTATGTAGCAAAAGTCTAGGCCAACCCCACACACCTTGCTGTACCATGAGTGCAGGCGAAGCCCATAAAAATTACTAGGATTACACTGTAGGCGAGGGCCCAAAAAAATTGGTGTACCAACAGTACTAATGTACCTCAGAAAAATTGCCCATGCCCAACCAAGAGGGCAGGTGAAACCCATTATTCTCTTTGGTTAATGTGGCTTAATTTGTACCTAGGCCTGGAGGCAGCCCAGTTAAAATGAAAATTGGTTCAGGTGCAAGTTTCAACGCTTTAATGAGAATTGAAACGTATAAACATTGTTTACTAAAGTCATATGACTGAGCCTTGTGGGCCTAAGAAAAATTGCCCGTTCGGCGTGATTACGGGAGGTTTCAGGAGGAGGAGCAGGAGGAGGAGGATGAATATAATACACAGATTGATGAAGCTAAAAGGTCCCAGTTTTTGATGGTGATAGAGAACGATGCTTCCATCCGCGGGTGCAGCCTACGTATTGTTTAGGTATCGCTGCTGTCCGCTGGTGGAGAAGAAAAGTCTGGGGAAATCCAGGCTTTGTTCATCTTGATGAGTGTAAGCCTGTCGGCACTGTCGGTTGACAGGCGGGTACGCTTATCCGTGATGATTCCCCCAGCCGCACTAAACACCCTCTCTGACAAGACGCTAGCCGCAGGACAAGCAAGCACCTCCAGGGCATACAGAGCGAGTTCAGGCCACGTGTCCAGCTTCGACACCCAGTAGTTGTAGGGGGCAGAGGCGTCACGGAGGATGGTCGTGCGATCGGCTACGTACTCCCTCACCATCCTTTTACAGTGCTCCCGCCGACTCAGCCTTGACTGGGGAGCGGTGACACAGTCTTGCTGGGGAGCCATAAAGCTGGCAAAGGCCTTGGTGAGTGTTCCCCTGCCTGCGCTGTACATGCTGCCTGATCTCCGCGCCTCCCCTGCTACCTGGCCCTTGGAACTGCGCCTTCTGCCACTAGCGGTGTCGGATGGGAATTTTACCATCAGTTTGTCTGCCAGGGTCCTGTGGTATAGCATCACTCTCGAACCCCTTTCCTCTTCGGGTATGAGAGTGGAAAGGTTCCGTGGGTCGAGTAGTGTGTACACCCAGTAATCCGTAGTGGCCAGAATGCGTGTAACGCGAGGGTCACGAGAAAGGCATCCTAACATGAAGTCAGCCATGTGTGCCAGGGTACCTGTACGCAACACATGGCTGTCCTCACTAGGAAGATCACTTTTAGGATCCTCCTCCTCCTCCTCAGGCCATACACGCTGAAAGGATGACAGGCAAGCAGCATGGGTACCCTCAGCATTGGGCCAAGCTGTCTCTTCCCCCTCCTCCTCATGCTCCTCCCCCTCCTCCTCCTCAACGCGCTGAGATATAGACAGGAGGGTGCTCTGACTATCCAGCGACATACTGTCTTCCCCCGCCTCCGTTTCCGAGCGCAAAGCGTCTGCCTTTATGCTTTGCAGGGAACTTCTCAAGAGGCATAGCAGAGGAATGGTGACGCCAATGATTGCAGCATCGCCGCTCACCATCTGGGTAGACTCCTCAAAGTTTCCAAGGACTTGGCAGATGTCTGACAACCAGGCCCGCTCTTCTGTAAAGAATTGAGGAGGCTGACTCCCACTGCGCCGCCCATGTTGGAGTTGGTATTCTACTATAGCTTTACGCTGCTCATAGAGCCTGGCCAACATGTGGAGTGTAGAGTTCCACCGAGTGGGCACGTCGCACAGCAGTCGGTGCACTGGCAGATTAAACCAATGTTGCAGGGTCCGCAGGGTGGCAGCGTCCGTCTTGGACTTGCGGAAATGTGCGCTGAGCCTGCGCACCTTTCCGAGCAGGTCTGACAAGCGTGGGTAGCTTTTCAGAAAGCGCTGAACCACCAAATTAAAGACGTGGGCCAGGCATGGCACGTGCGTGAGGCTGCCGAGCTGCAGAGCCGCCACCAGGTTACGGCCGTTGTCACACACGACCATACCCGGTTGTAGGCTCAGCGGCGCAAGCCAGCGGTCGGTCTGCTCTGTCAGACCCTGCAGCAGTTCGTGGGCCATGTGCCTCTTCTCTCCTAAGCTGAGTAGTTTCAGCACAGCCTGCTGGCGCTTGCCCACCGCTGTGCTGCCACCCCGCGTGACAGCGACTGCTGGCGACGTGCTGCATGTTGACACATCTTGATTGCGAGGCAGAGGTTGCGTAGGAGGAGGAGGAGGAGGAGGAGGGTGGTTTAGTGGAGGAAGCATACACCGCCGCAGATACCAGCACCAAGCTGGGGCCCGCAATTCTAGGGGTGGGTAGGGCGTGAGCGGTCCCAGGCTCTGACTCGGTCCCAGCCTCCACTAAATTCACCCAATGTGCCGTCAGGGAGATATAGTGGCCCTGCCCGCCTGTGCTTGTCCACGTGTCCGTTGTTAAGTGGACCTTGGCAGTAACCGCGTTGGTGAGGGCGCGTACAATGTTGCGGGAGACGTGGTCGTGCAGAGCTGGAACGGCACATCGGGAAAAGTAGTGGCGACTGGGAACCGAGTAGCGCGGGGCCATCGCCGCCATCATGCTTTTGAAAGCCTCTGTTTCCACAATCCTGTACGGCAGCATGTCCAGGCTGATCAATTTGGCTATGTGCACGTTTAACGCTTGAGCGTGCGGGTGCGTGGCGGCGTACTTGCGCTTGCACTCAAACAGTTGCGCTAGCGACGGCTGGACGCTGTGCTGAGAGACATTGCTGGATGGGGCCGAGGACAGCGGAGGTGAGGGTGTGGGTGCAGGCCGGGAGACGGTCGTGCCTGTGTCCTGAGAGGGGGGTTGGAACTCAGTGGCAGGTTGGGGCACAGGGGGAGAGGCAGTGGTGCAAACCGGAGGCGGTGAACGGCCTTCGTCCCACCTTGTGGGGTGCTTGGCCATCATATGCCTGCGCATGCTGGTGGTGGTGAGGCTGGTGGTGGTGGCTCCCCGGCTGATCTTGGCGCGACAAACCTTGCACACCACAGTTCGTCGGTCATCTGCACTCTCAGGGAAAAACTGCCACACCTTTGAGCACCTCGGCCTCTGCAGGGTGGCATGGCGCGAGGGGGTGCTTTGGGAAACAGTTGGTGGATTATTCGGTCTGGCCCTGCCTCTACCCCTGGCCACCGCACTGCCTCTTCCAACCTGCCCTGATGCTGCACTTGCCTCCCCCTCTGAAGACCTGTCCTCAGTAGGCTTAGCAAACCAGGTGGGGTCAGTCACCTCATCGTCCAGCTGCTCTTCCTCCGAATCCTCTGTGCGCTCTTCCCTCGGACTTACTGCAATTACTACTACCTGACTGATAGACAACTGTGTCTCATCGTCCTTCTCACCCACTGAAAGCTCTTGAGACAGTTGCCGGAAGTCCCCAGCCTCATCCCCCGGACCCCGGGAACTTTCCAAAGGTTGGGCATCGGTCACGACAAACTCCTGCGGTGGGAGAGGAACCATTGCTGGCCATTCTGGGCAGGGGCCCGGGAACAGTTCCTGGGAGTCTGCCTGCTCCTCAGAATGTGTCATTGTAATGGAGTGAGGAGGCTGGGAGGAAGGAAGAGCAGCAGCCAGAGGATTCAGAGTTGCAGCAGTGGACGGCGCAGAACTCTGGCTGGTCGATAGATTGCTGGATGCACTTTCTGCCATCTACGACAGGACCTGCTCACACTGCTCATTTTCTAATAAAGGTCTACCGCGTGGACCCATTAATTGTGAGATGAATCTGGGGACCCCTGAAATTTGTCTCTCTCCTAATCCCGCAGCAGTCGGCTGCGATACACCTGGAAAAGGAGCTCGGCCTGTGCCCACACCCTGACTTGGGCCTCCGCGACCTCGCCCGCATCCACGTCCTCTAGGCCTACCCCTACCCCTCAGCATGGTGTATTACGAGTAGAGCAGAAACAGAACGCTGTAATTAAATGTGCCGCTTATTGGTCTGTGGTTGGAGGCTGACTTCACTTACGGAACACACAGCAGAGCCAGCAAACAATTTTGCGCACGCCTGCACTGTGACGTAGGTGCGTATGACTGAGCTAGTGGAATTCACAGCACAGAAGCAGTCAAGTGGTCAAAGGCCACTAGTAGGCCCTAAGTATTTTGCTTCTATTTTTTTACATGCAGAGCTGGTACAGCAGACAGATACTGTAGGCAGCGTATATTATGTATACTGTTTCCCTCTGGCGGGATGACGGCGGTGATGTAACGGAGACAGCAGAGCCAGCAAACAATTTTGCGCACGCCTGCACTGTGACGTAGGTGCGTATTACTGAGCTAGTGGAATTCACAGCGCAGAAGCAGTCAAGTGGTCAAAGGCCACTAGTAGGCCCTAAGTATTTTGCTTCTATTTTTTTACATGCAGAGCTGGTACAGCAGACAGATACTGTAGGCAGCGTATATTATGTATACTGTTTCCCTCTGGCGGGATGACGGCGGTGATGTAACGGAGCCAGCAAACAATTTTGCGCACGCCTGCACTGTGACGTAGGTGCGTATGACTGAGCTAGTGGAATTCACAGCGCAGAAGCAGTCAAGCCTGCTGTAACGCTTAGCTGCGTATTAATTAGGACTACTACACCCAGCAGACACGCAGTACACTGAAGACGGTCACAGGCAGCCCAAATATACAATTTTTCCCCAATTTTTTTTAAAAAGCCCACTGCCTATATAGCCTGTATATCTCTTTCCCTGTACCACTGTCCCTGCCTCACCAGTACTGTCCCTATACTCTGTACAATTACTGCAGACTGAGGACGCAATGCTCTGCACGCCCGATATACAAAAAAAAAAATGTGCAACACTGCTCACAGCAGCCTCAACAGTACTGCACACGGTCAGATGTGGCCCTAAGAAGGACCGTTGGGGTTCTTGAAGCCGACTATAACTCCTAACGCTCTCCCTATAGCAGCAGCACTGTCCCTGATCTCTGTCAGAATGCATCTGTGGCGAGCCGCGGGCGGGGCAGATTTTAATACTCGGGTGTCACCTGATCTACCCAGCCACTCACTGCAGGGGGGTGGTATAGGGCTTGAACGTCGCAGGGGGGAGTTGTAATGCCTTCCATGTCTTTCTATTGGCCAGAAAAGCGCGCTAATGTCTCAGAGATGAAAGTGAAAGTAACTCGAACATCGCGTGGTGCTCGTCTCGAGTAACGAGCATCTCGAACACCCTAATACTCGAACGAGCTTCAAGCTCGGACGAGTACGCTCGCTCATCTCTATTTGTGGGTCATGTGGACGTATGTTTCCTAAAACAATTAAATTCTAAAAAAATGCTAACATGTGCTGCTGAATGAGAAAGCTTTATCAAAAGGGCCAATTTTGGATGCAGGGTTTCCTAAAAGTCTTCCTATTTTTGCTGGTTTACAACAGTGCCATCTGCTGGCTAAAGCCAGTGTGTGCACCAGAAAGGCTCCGACAGTGAAGTGGCTGGCAATAGACGGTAAGAATACCCTGTCAGACGTTTTCTGACATCAGAGCTGTACAAGCTTCAATCAGAATGTAGGAAGACGTCAGACAGTGGATTGGAAAGGGTTAAATGATTATCTCTTCCGAAGGACTTAAAGCAGACTGGCACTAAAGTAGCTATTGGCGTGAATAATTTTTATAGCCCACAAAAGCCCATTAGCGTGGGGCGTGTAGTCTGTGGATGCAGACACTGTGGGAGGACAAACCATGCATTTAAATGGCTACACAAACAAAGTGAATTGCTTTTAAGTGTCTTTGCAGGAGTGGTTTGTACACACTGGTAGTGGCTTTTAAAGCATACAAACTGTAAAAATTTACAACGCGTGTGTACAAAGTGCTTTTTTTTCTACAACATCACTTACTGGTGGCCCCTACTGCAATATTCATTTATACTCACAGGGGAAGGTCCATATAGGGCTGCAGAAAATGCAATTGGTCCGAAAATTTGTAGGCACACGGCCATGATGAGCCATGCTCTCGACCTTGTTGGATAGATTTGCGAAACGCATCACAGATGGAGAGTCATGATGTCATGAGTTTCGTTGCTAAAAATGGATAATACAACCCAAACAAAGTAATCGAACAAATGTTAACACAACAAAAACATAAGAAAGGGAAAAAACATACATCCAAGAACATGTACAATATCAGGACACAAAATAAAGTCGGACCAAAGGGGGCAACACATAAGCAAATGGCATTCAAGTGTTTAAGCCCAGTGGATCAAACTACATAAAGATTACTTAAAGGTACATAGACAGCAACCATAGTTCACAGCCACAAGATGACAAATACAGACTCATTACATATATTTATGGGAAATTTGGGGGTGGGGGAGCGATAATTAGGAGATAACGTGGTTTTGCAAAAACAATAACAGTGTGAGCAGGGTGGAAAAAAACCATTAAATTATACTCACTGTTTTGTTGCCGTGTATTGGCGTTGAAAGAGTGCCATTGCCATCTAAATCCTGCTTGGGCTACCTCCTCCTGCAACAGGCTCTTCTGGCCTCGATTCTTATATGCGGTGGTGCGTGTATCCCACAAGGTGGGGGTGACACTCGATAGTGCGGAACATCTCTGTTTTATCCATGTTTGTTTTTGTATAAATGTCTGCCGTACTTAAACTATGCTATATGGAAACTTTTTATAGTGGACACACCTAAAGGTGGGAAAAATACACCCATAATTATTCGAAAACAGTTGTGAACAATTCGGACGTCATAGCTGTGGGCGAATGGAAGCCGCCCAGATTTACATATGCTTTAACAAAGGGGAGCGTACTAAGCAGGCGTGCAAACACATGAATCGAGGTCCAACATAATTACGGACGATTGCAACATTCAGGTGCCGATGTTGAAAATTCCATCAAGCAAAACAAGTATGGAAAATGTGTGATATTATATGTTTTGCCGTAAAATAGGCTGACTACATTGTACACGAGAGCAGCTGACCTAAATTAAATACGGTTTGGTAATGAACAAAACCGCCGCAAAAATGCATGCACCTAATAGCCTTTGCCAGGAGGGACGCAAGCACTGCAAAGCTTCTTTAAATGCCTCCATTCACATGACCCCTTTGCCCAGAAGTTACACAGTAGCCCCAATAACAGGAGCACATCGTCAGCATTTGCAATTGATTTCACTTTCACGTAGAAGCCTATGCACTCGTTCACATGATTGGAGTACCATGCGGCGTGTTCTAAAGAACACAATAGCAGACAAAAGGAATTCCTGCGTTTTTGAGAAAATTCTTTGCCAATGCAGATAGTGTAAAAATTGGACATGTGACCACTGCCATTGAAAAGCATTGGTTCTAATAGATGCAAATCGCAAACGCAGAAAACATGCACAGCAAACAAATGCCAGTCTGACTGAGCCCTTAGTGCTGACTAATTGCAATTGCTCAAAAATGTGCGCATCATGACGATTATTGGGGATTGTAAATGGGACTTTAATGGGGGAGTATTGAGACTTAGTGCCTATGGCAGCCTGATGCAATATATCTATACTGAATTCTATGATTATTTATTTATTTATGTTCTGTCAATAGTTTTGAATGCATATGAAATATTTCTAATGATGGTATATTTGATTACCTTCAGCTGAGGAGATCATGTGATCTTCTGTGCTCTGGGAAGGCTGTTTTTAAATGTTGGCTTCAGTTTGGGCCACACCATGAGGGAGGACAATGTCTGGTCATTTTGAAATGTGTAGTCTTTTCCTATATATGTTTCAAAAATTTAGAAATGTTCAGTAAGTTTGGGATTTTATTGAAGATAAGTAATACAGTAGATATTTTATAAAATAATCTTGCAATTTTAAGACTGACCACTTAGCATTTAATAGGTTGATATTTTATGCATTATAGAAACTACATTTCAGAAATCAGCTCAGTATCATCACAGGCAGGATTACAGTGAAAATTTGCAATCCACTATAAGGCTATGTTTAGATTACATTTTACCATACTGGTAAAATGTCCTTTTTTAAAGTTGTTTAAAAAAGGATGTCTGATGGCATCCTGTTGCCTAAGGCTTACATTGCTATACCTTCCCTTCTTCAGTAGTAATAATGACCCTGCTAGTGGTCACAGTAGTAATAGTGAACCTATTAGTTGCCCTAATAGTAATAGTGACCCCAATAGTGGCCCCAATATAAATAGTGATCCCATTAGTCGCCCCAGTATTTGTGGCCACAGTAGTAATAGTGACCTTGTTTGTTTCCCCAATAGTAATAGTGACCCCCTTAATGGCCCAAGTAGTGGAAATGACCGTGTTAGTGATCCCAGTAGTAATAATAACCCTGTAAGTGGCCCCAGTAGTAATACTAACCTGTTATGGGGGTCAATATTACTACTGTGCCCACTAGTAGTTCCAGTAGTAATAGTGAATCCTGTTAGTGGCCCAAATATTAATAATATTCCCCCTTAGTTACCACAGTAGTAACAGTGAACCCTATAGTGGCCAAACAGGTGCAAGGTACTGATGAACAGCCACTCACATACTCTCCTTATAGAGAGGGGGCAGCTGCTTAGTACTATACTTGCACATAGATAAAGCATATACAGGGTATCAGGCCACATAGTACATATATTGTACCATGCAGCCTTGCAACCTATTAGTGACACAATATTTCAATCCAGCAGGCTGCCCTGCAGCTCATAGGTGTTGTATGATGTGGTACCGACACCCTGGGCTCCCCCAGCATTCAAAGATGCACTGCATATTGCTAATATGTACCAGCAAAGACTGATAAAGCGAAGTATTGATTAATATTTTGGCCAAAATGCACACGCTCACAAGCCCGTGTGTTACATCTGCAAATGATGTGCTGCACTAGCACCTGCAGACATGCACAAGAATTGCTCACCATGCAGCAGCCAAAACAAAACATTAAATAATAAATGGGAAGTCTTTACTGTTACCATGCAGTGGTTGCTGGTCCTCCCGGGGCAGCGATGACCGGAATTCCGCGGTCGGGCGCGTCCCCTCGACTTGTTGTCAGGTTGCCTGGGGCACGGGTGCCTGGCCGGCGTGTGGCTGGTGGCACGCTGCGCCGTGTGCGTGCGCACCTGTGAGTGCAGCTGCCATGCACGAGCTCCCTTTCATTATGATCTGTTAGGAGTGGGCTGTCTCCCTCTCGCCGCCCCCGGGCGGAGGCTTTTGTTTAAAGGTCTGGCAGGGACTTGCAGTCCCTGCCAGTTACTAGTTTCCCTCAGTGTGCCAGCTAGTCTGCCTCTGTAGGTCTCCTGCCTCTATCAGCTTGTCTGTTATTGTTGCTACCATCTGCCTGGTTTTTCCATCTGCCTCGGTTCTGATTAGTTTGTTCGTGTTGGTTGCTTTTCATCTCCCTTTTCTGTCAGTATTCTACCCTTCCATCAGGTACACCAGCGTCGCTTCTCGGTCCCTAGTGAGAGTAGCGACCGCCGCTGAGTTGCCTGCCTGGAGTTAGCCAGGAGTGGAGGCAAGCAGGCAGGGACAGGGGTTGTGGGTGAGATCCAGGGCAACCAGGGCTGGCGTATCAAGGGTAGTATACCATAACATTTCTCTAAATATGTGACGAATGAGGGAGAGAGCCCTGACTATTACGGCAGACTGATCGCTTTGATAGATGCAGGCCTGCACTTGTTCCTGGAACCTAAGTAACCCTTTTTGGCCAACAAAATAAAGGACAAAACAAAATAAAACGCAGCACTTAGCTGGTAGTAAAGCCACAGCACACAGAGCCATCCGGAGCAATGAAACAACGGAAACCATGCTGTCCACGGGAGCCACCAACTGCCAGCTGGAACAGCAAGCAACAATTCACAGCAACTAGCTTAATATCCAGCCCAGGTAAATAGCCAGCTAATCACCCACAGATGTGACTAAATTACGTCACACCTACTGAGCTAGAAGGTGCAGAACCATATCTAAAATCTGTACCGGACTTCATCAATCCGGCAGTGATGCTCATTTTCTTGAGAGTCTCTACACTAACATCAATCAAAAACATAATGATGTTGAGGGATGTGGTGCATTTATCTGCCCTCTTGTATAGTACATTGGTAGGTATATGGCCATTTTCTTAGATTTTTTTTATTTTTTTACGTTCCTATTTTTTGTGTTTCAGTAGTAACAATGACACTACGGGTGGCCCAAGTAATAATAGTGATGCCCACACTGACCATAGTAGTAATAGTAACCCAAACAGTGGCCCCACTTGTAATGAGGACCCCCCACAGTGGCCTCCCCTTAGATACAGCCTCCCCTCTGTGACCCTCAATATGCTATTAATTCTTTGATGTGTCCACCTTCCCTCTCTGCAGTGGAGAGCAGAATGATTTTTGTGGCAGCAGCAGGTTGTTACTGTGTGAGTCCTTCTACTGTTGAGATATTTGAGCAGGACTTATAATTTATAACTTTATATTACCAAAATACACTTTAATTTCTGTACCATCTAGTTGTAGGTGCTTTGAAATTGTATTTCCATAATGTTGCTGAATGCATTTATTAAGGATCAAGAAGGTATCAGCAAAGTAAATAGTGCTAGACAACTTCCTTGTTTAATTATGTTTATCACTGATGTCAGTACATACTATGAGACCTGCATATCCAGCACAATGGTATTTATTCTGCATACCAACTGTAATTTAGAGTGATATAAACTCTGCTATGTGTTACATGTAAAAAGTACCTGTAGACGTGTAAAAATGTTATTTCTTGGTTTCAGCTTATAATACAGTGGTTTTCTTTATATTTGCCTATATACATGCATATAAAACATTACTGATTTTATTAAAATAAAAAGTATATTGTTATAGTTTGCGGCCATGGCCACTGACTTGCCTGTCTTGAGGTATGTGGCTCGCATTGAGCTCCCGCCCACAACACATGTCTAGTTATGCTGACTGCTGCTCATGCACTGACAGCAGCCTGAGTGGTGCATGCACACACCCATCTGCACTCTTAAAGGGCCAAACAAAGTGCTACCCTGCCAATTATCTGATGTATGAGGTGACAGCTGATGTGATACCCAGGACATAGGAAGTGAACAAAAATTTATTTGTGTCGACACAATTTATTTTCAGGAAACCGTATGTTCACAAATCTCAGAGTGGCCTTTTACATCACAGACATAGCTTTATATATCCAGTAGGTAGGCTTATTAACCCCTTAACGACCAGCCCATAGTGTTTTTACGTCCTCCCGAAGTGGGCCTTATTCTCTGAGGACGTAAAAACATGCTTCCTGCAGAGAATAATGCCCCTCGGGCTGTGGACGTGACAGCTCCATGCTGTCGGTGTCCGCAGGTAGCTGACAGCATGGAGCTGTCATCCCGGGCTGTTCGGAGCCCCCCCCCGGCATTGCGATCGGCGCTATGCAATGGATAGCGCCGATCGCAAAAAAGTAAATAAAAGTGCAATAAAAGTTAAAGATTCAGCTGCTCTGATGGATCGGATCCATCGGAGCAGCTGAAATTACTCACCGATGTCCGTCGCACGAGTCCCAGCTGTCCCGATGCTCCGGGCGCCGTAGCCGTCCTTCTGCGCATGCGCGCCTGGCGGCATTACGTCAGCCGCATGCGCAGAAGGCCCGGCGGCGCGGGAGACTTAAAATCTCCTGGCTCCCGGCTCCTGTAGGTAGCCGGGAGGCAGGAGATGTCAGCGGGGACTGCGGTGAGCGGTCCCCGGTACCGCGATCGCCGTTATCCAATGGATAGCGGCGATCGCAAAAAGTTTAAAAAAGTGTAAAAAAAGAAAAGTTTCACCTCCCCTCATGGATCGGATCCATGAGGGGAGGTGAAAATACTCACCTCAGGTCCGCCGATGTCCTCCGGCCGGTGTCTGGACCCCCCGCTGGCTTCTGCGATGTGCCGATGCGGCGCGCATGCGCAGAAGCCGGCGAGCCCGGCAAATTCAAAATCTCCCTGCACCCGGCTGTCACAGATAGCCGAGTGCAGGGAGATATGACTGGGGACCGCTGTATGTGGTTTCCAGTCATATGATCACCGTTATCCATCAGATAACGGTGATCATATAAAGTTAAAAAGTAAAAAAAAAAAAAAAAGTTAAAAGTAAAAAAAAGTTTAAAAAGTTAAAGTTTCATCTCCCCTTATGGATCGTATCCGTAAGGGGGGATGAAATTACGTACCCAAGGTCCCGGATTTGTTCCCTGGTGGGATGTTGATCCGCGGATGTTACCCCAGCTTCGGCGCATGCGCCCGTCAGCATGATGGCGGACGCATGCGCAAAAGTGAAAGATTGCCCAAGAAATATAAAATCTCCCTGCTGCTGGCTACAAAAGGTAGCCAAGAGCCTGGAGATGTCACGGGGAGCCGCGGTATGTGGTTACTGGTCACGTGATCGCCGTTATCCAATGCATAATGGCGATCACGTAAAAGTTCTTTAAAAAGTGACAGTTTCATTTCCCCTCACCGATGCGATCGGTGGGGGGAGATGAAACATCTTCTCGGAGGCTTCCGCATTTGAATCCAGATGCGATTATCCTCCATGGACCCTTCCGGCTGCTGCGCATGCGCCCGCCGGCAAAATGCCGGACACATTCGCAGGAGGCGGGGAGCCCAGGAAATTTTAAATCTCCTTGCTCCCAGTGACCAATGGTTGCTGAGTGCTTGGAGCAGTGACCGGTGGCCTCGCTGAGCGGTCCCCGGTCACGTGATAAAGTAGCGAACTAACATTAGGCCGGTCACGCGTGACCGGAGAGGAATTACAGGTTCTGCATGCGCTTGATCAGCGGTAATCCACGGATCAATCGCATGCATTGGATTACACAATTCCCCCCAATTAGCGGGTCGGAATTACGTAATCCACTCGCAGAAACAGAACACAGCATGCTATATTTTACCACGAATATCTGCGACCTAGAGCCCTTGGTGCTCTATGACGGCGGATATACTCGCACCCCATATGCAAACACATTGTGTACGGGCTGCGGGTACCCGAGTCATCTCTAAGCGACGGCGCGGGAAATGCAAACAAAAAACCGCCTGTGTGAGTAGGCTGTTAAGCGCAGTACATTACGCAACCGTACGCAGGGTCACAGCCGGGCTCACAGCTGGGATCCGCTGCGGGCCTCCGCAAGCAGATTCCGCCTACGGCTACGTGAGCCCGGCGTTATTCAGACCGCTACCTGTAATCCGTAATTTACAAGAAGCCCCGGGAACGCTCGCCTTCCTGCAGTTCCAGGAGCAGCTTGTTGAGCGCCTTCTCTGTGAGACCGCTGCACCGCAGCAAGATTACAAAGCCTCACAGCGCCACTTTCTACACCCCATCCCCGCTGCTGAGGTTACGAAATACCCCCCAAAATACATGAGAGGAGGGGGGGGATACCCGATTTTCTTGCCCCATGTGCCCAGCCCAACCAGCCTCCGTAATTACCCCTGTCTTCGGACATAAAACGCATTTATATTATTACCTTTATCTAATATTTAGGGAATGCCAAAAAATGGGGATGGTGGGGGGGGGGGGGATTATTTTTAGGAAGTCAATTTTTTTTCCGTATAAGTGGGCAATGGGGCCTTGAATTTATTCAGTTCTGCCCTGAAATCCAGCGGGCATTCCCTCCATTATGGGCCTAGCCATGTGTCCTGTAAGTAGATTAGGGCCACAATGGGTATGTTTCTGAACAGGGGACAAACAGGGGTATCCATTTTGGGGTGAAAGTCTTCATTCCTATGTACACTGTACAAAAAAAACAGTTTTTAAATTGACAAAATTGCCAAACAAATGAAAATCGTAATTTTTTCCTTTTGCTTTGCTTAGATTCATTCAAATACTTTGGGGTCAAAATATGCAGTACACCCCTAGATGAATTTGTTAAGGGGTCTAGTTTTTAAAATGGGTCATTTGTGGGGGTTCTCTATCGTTTTGGACGCTCAATGGCTCTACATGTGGGCAATGGGGACTGGAATTTATTCCGTTGTACCCTGAAATCCAACGGGTGCTCCTTCCATTATAGGCCTAGCTATGTTTCCTTTAAGTAGATTAGGGCCACAATGGGTATGTTTCTGAACACGGGACAACTGGGGGTATCCATTTTGGGGCGAAAGTCTTCATTCCTATGTACACTTTCCAAAAAAAACAGTTTTTAAATTGACACAATTGCCAAAAAAATGAAAATCGTAATTTTTCCTTCTGCTTGGCTTAGATTCATTCAAAAACTGTGAAGTCAAAAAAGTCATTATACCCCTAGATAAATTCGTTAGGGGGTCTTCTTTTCAAAATGGGGTCACTTGTGGGGGTTCTCCATCGTTTTGGTCACTCAATGGCTCTACAAGTGGGCAATAGGGCCTAAATCTCCTTCAAGCAAAATTTCTGTTCCGAAAGCCACCGGTTGCTCCTTTCATTTTGGGCCCCATTGTGCATATAGACGTAATACTAGGGCCACAATGGGTATGTTTCTGTGCACAGGACAAACAGGGGTATCCATTTTGGGGTGCAAGTCTTCATTCATATATGTGTGGTACAAAAAAAACTGCTTTTGAAATGACAGAATTACCAAAAAATGAAAATCGTATTTTTTTTCCTTCGGCTTGGCTTAGATTCATTCAAAAACTGTGAAGTCAAAAAAGTCATCCTACCCCTAGATAAATTCGTTAAGGGGTCTACTTTTCAAAATGGGGTCACTTGTGGGCGTTCTCCATCGTTTTGGTCACTCAAGGGCTCTACAAGTGGGCAATGGGGACTAAATCTCCTTCAAGCAAAATTTCTGTTCCGAAAGCCACCGGTTGCTCCTTTCATTTTGGGCCCCATTGTGCATCCAGACATATGATTAGGGCCACAATGGGTATGTTTCTGAGCACGGGAGAAACAGGGATATCCATTTTGGGGTGCAAGTCTTCATTCATATATGTGCTGTACAAAAAACTGCTTTTAAAATGACAGAATTACCAAAAAAATGAAAATTGTAATTTTTTTCCTTCGGCTTGGCTTAGATTCATTCAAAAACTGTGAAGTCAAAAAAGTCATTATACCCCTAGATAAATTCGTTAAGGGGTCTACTTTTCAAAATGGGGTCACTTGTGGGGGTTCTCCATAGTTTTGGTCACTCAATGGCTCTACAAGTGGGCAATGGGGCCTAAATCTCCTTCAAGCAAAATTTCTGTTCCGAAAGCCACCGATTGCTCCTTTCATTTTGGGCCCCATTGTGCATCCAAACGTAAGATTAGGGCCACAATGGGTATGTTTCTGAGCACGGGACAAACAGGGGTATCCATTCTGGGGTGCAAATCCTAATTTTCATGTGTACTATAGAAAAAAGTCCTGTCTTTAAAATGACATATTTGCAAAAATATGAAATTTTTGTTTTTCTCTTCTAAATTGCATTGACTCCTGAAAAAAAACTGTGGGGTTAAAATACTCATGACACCCCTCAGTGAATACGTTAAAGGGTGTAGTTTTTAAAATGGGGTCACTTGTGGGGGTATCTATCATTTTGACTCCTATGAGCCTTTCCAATCTTGGATTGGTGTAGGAAAACAAAGTGTTCCTCAAAATGCTGAAAAGTAATGTTACATTTGTACGTCTCCTAAATGGTTAAAAAAAAGCGAAAGTTTTTCCAATGTGCACCCAAAATAAAGTAAACGGATGGAAATATAAATCTTAGCAAAAATTTCTATATTATGTTTGCACATATTTGAGATATTGCAGTTGGAAATGTGAAAAAATGACGATTTTTTCAAAATTTTCCCAATTTTGGCGCTTTTAATAAATAAACACAAATTCTATCGGTCTTTTTTTTCCACCTAAATGAAGTACAACATGTGGCGATAAAACAATGTCAGAATCGCTTGGATATGCAAAACCTTTCTGGTCTTTTTCCATGCTAAAGTGACACGTGTCAGATTTGCAAAATTTGGCCTGGTCATTAAGGCGTAAACAGGCTTGGTCACTAAGGGGTTAAAAGCTAACACTTATTGGCTCATCTTCACACAAAGAATAGGAAATATATATTTACTTTCACTTCAGCAAGTTTCAGTTTAGTGAGTTTAAGAAAGGGAGGGGTAGAGAGAAAGTATGAGGACAGGGGAAGGTTAGTGAGTAAATTCGAACTGATGCTCAAGTTCCTGGTATCTGGTTACACAGTGTATCTCAGCTAAAACTAGCATCACATAGAGGAGGATTAGATAGACTGTATCTACTTTTGTTAAAGAGAGAAATATCTTTTAGTCTACTACGTTTATAAATGGGACGTTAATGAAAGATAAAGTTAGTATATAATATTTACATTTCATTTGTTAGATACATATGTAGTAACAGAAATATATATAATATGCTTCAGCCTTCGGGCTGATAACAGAGAAACAATAGCTTATAAGACCTTGTATCATAATCTATGGGCCCTTGAAGTATCAGGCAGCCTCCCCCTATGGAGGGTGCCTGAGTATTGTAGTCTTCTGGTCTTGTTCAAGGTTCTACTAGTTTGTCCTGATTCTCTGGTTCTTAACTCTGGCTATTCCTGTCTCACCTCTAAACATCATCTTGTTATCCTGACTACTTTTCTATCTGCTGCCTGCTCTGACCTCAAGCCTGCTTCAGTGTGCTGAGCCTGTGCTCCTTGATCTGACCTCTGGCTTATTCATCATGTTGAAGTTGTGCTGTCTGTCCTGACCCAGATTGTCTGACTACAATTCTGTTCTACCTCAGGCATCATGTCTTGATCTAAAGTAGTGTCAATTGCCACATTCCTGGTGTTGCAGCCGTTCTGAGGCCTGCACCAGGCTTGCAGGCCAGACCAGGTTTTGGGTGTGCCCTTGCTTCTCCTGGAGCTGAGGGGTGTAGTAGTTGCAGGAGTAACGTCAGTCAGCACCTGGTGCTGAGTAGCTTGGCTCCTACTTAAACAGTGCCAGCACGATCTCCTGTGCTGGTCAATCCTTCAGTTACCTTTGGACAGCAATGGAGGAACATACTTTGGCTGAAGCTCCTAGCTAAGTTCTTTTATGCTTGGTTTGGTTTTCTGTTTTGCCTTTCTTTTGTGCTAGGGCTCCCTGATAGGGACTTATCAGTGGCCCAGGCACGCGTGCGGGCTTGCACTTGACAGAGCCGTCGGTCTGCCAAGTAGGCAGGGCCCCCTCCCGGGTTAGGGGACGATAGGGAGAGAATTCCCCTTAGTTTTATGTTTCCTTTTGCACAGTTGTGCCTTTTGTTTGTGTTTTTGAGGTTGCACGTCCGAAGGACGCAACACCTGGGACTACTTTCAGAGTAATGACCTGGGGACCCCACAGCAAAGTCCACATCCTGACTGGTGGGGTTAAAGGATAAAAACTGCAGTACCTCAAGTATCCCCTCTGGATTTGACCCAATGCCAAACCAGTGTGTTGCACAGGGAATCTACACTACCGGTCAAAAGTTTTAGAACACCTCCATTTTTTTAGCTATTTTGGACATTAACACAGCTCAAATCCAACAAATAATGTTAAATTATTTAAATGTTTAAGTAAGTTAAAAACATAAAAATCTCATGAAATTTTAACCTGAAATGCAACAATAGTCTAAATTTTTGATTTTAGTCAAAGGGCTTTTTTCAAGAACATGTCAAGGACAGAAGCATTGCAGCACAGAAAGCAAACTTTGGTTTGAAATAGAAAACACAGAAAAGGGAAATATAAACATACACATAAATTACACAGAAAGTGTCCTTAAACGTACTGATACACTGATACAAGAAGGCAGGCATATACACCACACCCCTAAACATGCAGACAGCCAGATTGCCAAAGGGAGGAGCAATTTGCACAGGTGTAAGGTACTGATGAACAACCACTCACTCACCTTCCTTAAGGGGGTTGGCTGCTTTGTACTATTCTTGCAAAAAGAAGATACATGGTGTCAGGCCTGGTTTGAAATTGGATGTAAACTATTCCTATAGGTATCTCAACTTTTGTAGATTACTTTCAAACCCTCTACTTCTATATAACCAGTGTTGGAACAGACTGCATTACAACATCCTCTAGGGCAGGATTTGGACAGTTTTGCTCTTCAGGACAGAGGACATTGTTATCATAATGGGAAGAAAAAGAAAATTAACCAAAGAAGACAGACAATTATAAACCTTAGAAGTGTAGGTATGTCCTACAAAGAATTTGCAGAGAAAGTCAAGGTGGCAGTGAGTACAGTATCCTATATCGTCAAAAGGCACTTGGAAACTGGAGGAAACTCTGACAGGAAGAGGTCTGGCAGAACAAAGGCCACTACAAAATTAGATGACAAGTTTTTGAGAGTCAACATTTTGCATAATCGGCACCTCACAGCAGAAAATCTTCAAGCACAGCTTAACCCATTTAGGACCAAACACAGTAAATTTATATGAGCAAAAAATAGAGATGGAGGGGAGCTGCGACCGTTAAAAATTTCCTTCTTTATTGAATAAAATAAAGCATACAGCTCACAAGTGCACGCTGAACGCGTTTCGGCAAAAGCCTTTGTCAACAGCTATGAGGTATGGAGTACATAAGACATTTATAGACCAAATACAAATTAAAATCAAAGGAGAGATACCTGTGTATGTTAGCTTGTCAGGGGGGGAAATGGTTGAGGGATGGTATAGAGGGTGTGTTCAAGAGCTAATTACATCACATGTTACAACCAGCATACAGAGATTTGTGGCAAGAGGATTCAAAACAGACAGATAGAGAAACAAGTATGCATATGGATATCTGAAAAACAATTCTTAAATACATTTACATAGCGATAAATATGTAAAGAATATGAAAAAGAAAAAAAAATAATAATTTATAAAAAAAAATTTAAAAAAAATTTTGAAAAAAAAAAAATAAAGAAAAAAAAAATATTTTTCTTTTCTTTTCCTCTCGCATTCTTCTCTCTTTTTCCAGATATATAGTTGCACAAGCTATTTCCGCATAATAGTAAAGCAATTACAAAGTATATACATTTACCAGAGTAGAAGTCAGGAGAGGGAAAAAAACCACACACACAAGAAAAAAAAAAACAAAAAAAAACCACACACACACATATATATATGTATTTTCTCTTTTCTTTTTTACCTTTAATCCCCCCTTACTGTTTATTAATAAACACAGAATAAATCCGTTCTATAATTCATACCAAATGGGAATCTAGTATTTAGTTCCAAAATCCAATACGCTTCCCTGCGAAGGATATCCTTCATTTCTACTTTTTGTTTCCTATTTTTCCAAACTCTGTCTATCCCCAAACATGAGAAATTTTTTGTTTCACCACCATGTTTTAGAATAAAGTGATTTGCAACCCCTGATTTTCCTAATAGATTTTTTTGAATGTCCCTCAGGTGTTCTGCTATTCTAGTATGTAATCTCCTAGAGGTGCATCCTACATAAAGTAGATTACATAGGGTGCATACTATTACATAGATTATTCCACTAGTTTTACAGTTAATAAAACTATTGATTTTGTATTTTTTGTTGTTCTGTGGGTTATTAAATTCCCTAGATTTATTAAGGGTGTACTGACAACAACCACAACGTGGGTCAGCACATTTAAAGAATCCATTAATATTAATCCAATTGTTTTTGGGTTTCTGACATATGAAATTCTTAGATACTTTGTCTCCAATAGTACGATTTCTGCGAGAGGTACATAACACGCCTTTGTCTAAGATAGATTTTAAATCATCATCCTGTTTTAAAATTGGAAGATAGGAGAAGAATAATTTTCTTATCTGTGGGAATTCCCTACTGTATGGTGTAGTAAAGACAATTTTGTTGGATATACCATCAGATAAATCTTTATCCTTATACAGCAATGTCTTTCTGTCCATTTTATTAACCTTGTCCCTAGCATTATTCAAAGTTTGTGGGTTATAACTTCTATTCGCCAAACGGGTACAGATTTGGTTTGCTGATGTATTATAGCTTGATGTATTGGTACATATACGTTTTGCCCTAATGAATTCCGTAAGTGGTATGGCATTAATTGTATGTCGGGGGTGACAACTAGTCGCTTTAAGTATCGTGTTTCCACTGCTGGGTTTGCGATATACTGAAGCATTAATACTATCCCTAGAACAACTAACCTCTAATAGGAGATCCAGGAAATTAATTTTGTTCTGATCACTATTAATGGTAAACTGTAAGTTGCAATTGTTCTTATTAATATAACTCAGGAAATCTAATAATTCTGAGTGGACAATCAGAAATGGTGACATTATGGGAATGGGAAGATCCCTGTCTCCAAATAATAATGATGTCATCCAAGTATCTGGCATACCACACCACGCTGTCAATGAATGGATTAGATATAGAGAAAATATAAGATTCTTCCCACCAAGCCATATAAAGTATGGCTAAAGTGGGAGAGAATTTCGACCCCATAGGAGCTCCTACCAACTGTAAGAAAAATTGATTATTAAACATGAAAAAATAATAATGTTAAATTATTTAAATGTTTAAGTAAGTTAAAAACATAAAAATCTCATGAAATTTTAACCTGAAATGCAACAATAGTCTAAATTTTTGATTTTAGTCAAAGGGCTTTTTTTCAAGAACATGTCAAGGACAGAAGCATTGCAGCACAGAAAGCAAACTTTGGTTTGAAATAGAAAACACAGAAAAGGGAAATATAAACATACACATAAATTACACAGAAAGTGTCCTTAAACGTACTGATACACTGATACAAGAAGGCAGGCATATACACCACACCCCTAAACATGCAGACAGCCAGATTGCCAAAGGGAGGAGCAATTTGCACAGGTGTAAGGTACTGATGAACAACCACTCACTCACCTTCCTTAAGGGGGTTGGCTGCTTTGTACTATTCTTGCAAAAAGAAGATACATGGTGTCAGGCCTGGTTTGAAATTGGATGTAAACTATTCCTATAGGTATCTCAACTTTTGTAGATTACTTTCAAACCCTCTACTTCTATATAACCAGTGTTGGAACAGACTGCATTACAACATCCTCTAGGGCAGGATTTGGACAGTTTTGCTCTTCAGGACAGAGGACATTGTTATCATAATGGGAAGAAAAAGAAAATTAACCAAAGAAGACAGACAATTATAAACCTTAGAAGTGTAGGTATGTCCTACAAAGAATTTGCAGAGAAAGTCAAGGTGGCAGTGAGTACAGTATCCTATATCGTCAAAAGGCACTTGGAAACTGGAGGAAACTCTGACAGGAAGAGGTCTGGCAGAACAAAGGCCACTACAAAATTAGATGACAAGTTTTTGAGAGTCAACATTTTGCATAATCGGCACCTCACAGCAGAAAATCTTCAAGCACAGCTTAACCCATTTAGGACCAAACACAATAAATTTATGGTGCTTGGTCCTGGGCTTTAAACCCAGCTGATTGTAAAAATATGTCAGGGGTTTAAAACCTCTGCTTCTGCAATAAATCAGATGTATATCAGGTTGTCAGCTGTTAGTGACAGCTGGGAACCCATGGGAGAAGGCAGGAGTGGTTTTTAACTATTTCTGCTTTCTCCTTTCTCTAGTACACAGCACTCAATGAGTGCTATGTACTAAAGAGTGAAAGGGAAAATCGTTCTTCTGCTATGAGAGCCGGCTACTGGGATCCCCTGTTACAGCAGAGCTGCAGGGTCCTAACAGACCCTGATCATCTCTGCCAGTGACTATTGTCACTACAGGAGAAGAATAGTGGTCACTGGTACAGGACCTCTCAGCAAAATATACCTTGTGTCACTTGTATATTTCAGAGGAAAAATAGAAAAGGATGACTTACTTCACTGTGGGGGTGGGGGTTGGATGGTGTCAAACTCCCCCACCCCTAAATTCAGGTCAGCCAAACATAAATAATGCCATTGGTAGCGGATCTTCATCATCCAGATATTTATTGGACATACATTGTGGTAACAGATAGACAACTTGACCCTTTTTCAAGTCTATTTCCAAATAAATCAATACTTACTTAAATACACAAGTGTTCCTATGTTCATCCTGCTTATTCTGATGATGCTGCAATGTTCTGTAACACTGGTGGGGAGTACGGGACATGTTGCTTTCTATGTGCGTTCCACTCGGCGCTCATGAAATGACGTCACACGCTGACCGGTGCTGCGTGCCAAATGCATCCAAATGGGAGCCATCTTGGGCAGAAGAGCAATATCTTCTAATCCAATTGTTTGATGCAAAGCATGATATATTAAAAACAATCTTTTTATTAATAAAAATGTTAAAAGGTATCTGTTGTCTAGTAATCCAGCTAATGAGCATTATTTCTGTTTCTCAAAAACATAAATATAAAGTGGTTAATGTGGATTCTAAAAAAGATAAAATTTTAAATAAAATACATCTAGCAGGTCTGCATTAGATAAACATTTTATATATGAGAGGACTAATATACATATATACATATAGCAAAAGAAAATATGGGGGAGATAAAAACATATAAATACATGTATATCTCCTAGATCCATGCTTACAAGCATTATATTCTTGATTTGGAGTATTACATTTTTTTTTCTGTTGTATTTGATTTATATGCTGGTTACCCTACAACAAAGGGGACAAAATGAAGCTTAGGGAAAAAAATTTTAACACTCCATACCGTAAAATTTGAAAAGAAAGAAAAGGGATAAAAAAAAATGTAATACTCCAAATCAAAAATATAATGCTTGAGTCCTATTGAAGTATAGGCCATCAAAAGCTAAACGTTGGAGAGCCCTTTTAAAGCTGAAGCCTAAGGCCAGATTCACATGAACATATGCGTATTTGTGCACTGTCGTGGAAACCAAATTAGTTCCTCTGATTTCACTGTCTGTTCCAAATTGGTTAAATATTAGGTTGTAACGAGCTCGCAGAGAAAGGTATGACAGACACCAGCAGCTTGTGGTATCCAAGTAATTCTCTACCTATTAATAGCATCATGTACACATATACACAAAATGACGTAGCAGTAGAGATACATAGTCTGAAAGTAATAAGAACTCAGGTTAGGTTCTAATTTCTAATGATTAACATACGTTAACACCTTAAGGTGTGTGTTACTCTTAAGACACGTGATTTCTAAGAAACAAGGAGAAATGAATCTTGTATTGTGATCATTAGCCTACAAATGCAAAGGTGGGTGCAAGCAGCTTCTCTAATCAGTGGAGAGGGCCGAAAATCACTGCCAAGACAGTTTTTCCCTGAGAACGATGTGCAGGAGAGAATAGAAGAATCTTGCCCATAAAAGCATAAAATATTAACACGTTAACCATTTGCCTGCTTACACTAACAGGATGACATACCAATAAATACACATATATATGGGCATGTTTGCATTGGCTGTTAGAATGTACACAAAAATTGCATAGATAAATAGGGCTGATGTGAGAAACAACAGTGCTCATTTGTGCCTGCCACATTTTTGCGTATCAGGCATTATATAATTGTGCACACAACAGTATTTTTCACTGCACTTCTTGCACACACAAAAAATGTTATTTTAATGAGTTCAAGATATATTCTTTCTCTGTACAAATGCTCAGGAAAATAGAACATGCTGCATATTATTTTGAGTGACCAAATTGGGAAGGCCAAATACACGCCTGTAATGAGCTCTATTTTCTGCGTATTGCACACACCAATTTTTTATGCGCAAATATGTTCGTGCAAATCTGGCCTCATTCCACAGTTTCAATAGAAAACATCCTTGCTAGCTTCGTCTCTCCAAACAAAAGAGAGAAGCTTTTAACCTATATATACCAAGTATTGCTATAGGTTCAAATATATGATTTTTAACCGAAAAATAAATCTATCCCCAAAGCGAAATCCACAAAGTGCCCCCTTCAAAAAAGTAATACTGCTGTATCAAGAACGTTTATTTGTCTATTGATAGTATTCCTTGTTTTAAATGTTTATGTGCGGTTTTCAACAAGTGTTCACCATTGATCTACGCGTAATAAATCTTGATTGCTCAGAATGAATTCTGATACTCTTAATCACCTTTGCAACTCTTTACAAATTACTTTTGCTAGTGACTTTACATGTGTATTCAATATTGAAGTTTTGCAGTTATGAGGGGATTTGTGTCTTTTTGGGGTACCAGCATAATCTCAGCAGCTTCCATTGATTGTGGAAGTCTCCCTTTCCCTTAAGCATCATTAAAAGTATGTCATAAAATTGGTAATAACTTGTCTTGATACTGTTTGTAAAACAGATTCCCTCCATCCCGGATGATTTATAATTTGATGTGTCTCTCAATGCAGCTTTTAATTCAATTAGAGTGGTTGCTTCCTCCAACATTATTTTTTGACTGCTGTCAGTTGTAGGTAAGGCGATATCCTCTGAGTACATGAAGATCTCACATTCAGTATTGTCTAATTGTATTTGATATACAAAACATTCTTTTAACATTCCACAAACTCCTTAATAATTAGCTTTGGATTTTGTACAATTTGGCCCTTATTATTTTTGATTGGTACAATACAATACTAGGAGGCTGGACTAAACTAGCCAAATTGTACTTGATTTGCTAGTATGAAAATAATATTGTTTGGATTTCATAAACATTTTGTGGTTTGCGGCTTCATTTAAGATATCTTCTTATCTCATTTGTGCCTCCTTCCAACCTGTTCTCAGTTTCATCTGAACATAGTAACATAGTAACATAGTATGTAAGGCTAAATGAAGACAATGTCCATCTAGTCCAGCCTGTCTATCCTCCTGTGTTGATCCAGAGGAAGGCAAAAAACCCCCAAGGGCAGAAACCAATTTAGCCCTTTTGGGGAAAAAATTCCTTCCCGACTCCCTAATGGCAATCAGACTGTTCCCTGGATCAACCCCTAATAGTTCCTACCTGCCTGTATACCCGGATTGACAATTAACGTAAGACTTGTATCCTATAATGTCCTTCCTCTCCAGAAAGACATCAAGTCCCCTTTTAAACTCCTCTATGGATTTTGCCATCACCACTTCCTCCGGCAGAGAGTTCCACAGCCTAACTGCTCTTACAGTAAAGAATCCCCTTCTATGTTGGTGATGAAACCTACTTTCCTCTAATCGTAGCGGATGTCCTCTTGTTACCGTCGCGGTCCTGGGTCCTGAAGGATTGGATACATACATATATCTAGCAAACTGTTCTTTACTCTTTTTTATTCCGCTTGTTCAAAAAATGTACTTCTTAAATACATTCCCTCTTATATTAGCTTTCATTGCATCCCATAAAATCTTTGAATCATGTGCAGTTACCCCCTTCCCAGAGTAGGAAGGGGGTAAGTGGCTATCGTTAATGGGGCTATGTGGCTGTGCTTAATACCTCTCTCAGACATGTTTGTGTAAAGGAGGGGTTTACTTTTTTGATGTTCCCAAGGCCACTCCTCCTATTCTTTATTTGCAAGTGATGCATGTACAGAATTCTTATCCACTGACTTGTTTAAATATGTACTGTATATTCTCCTTTAAAGGGCTAACGTGTATATTACCTAACATTTATATTCCTCCGCCCTTTGCTTCTACCTCGATTAAAAGGTTAGAGTACATAATGACTAAACTAAATTGCCTGTTTATAATAATTAGTGATTTCAATGCAGTTATGGATGAGAAAATTGACCTTTTCTGAAAACCTTCTCTCTCATGTAGCTCCAGCACAGTGCTTAAAAACTTATGACTGATTTGGGTCTGATATTTGTAGAGCCAGAAATCAAGAGGAAAGAAGATTTTCTTGCTATTCTAGTTCAATAGGTATAATGTCACATATTGCTATAGCTTTTTAGGAATGGACTGGAACTAAAAAGCACAGACATCACCAGCCCATATACAATATTGTCCCCCTCACGACATAAAAAAATACTGGCATGCAGTACACGATGAGCAAATATTGCTTTATTGAGTCATGCAATTCGCCACTCCTACATATCTAAACCATCTGGTCAATAAAAGAAGTAAAATAAGATTAGTGTTAGGGTTTCTGCTGGGACCTGTGGTACTACATGGGTTTCCAGCTGTTCAGCCACACAGGTGGGGGTTGATTGAGCTGACTGGGGGTGAATTTCTTCAACCAGCCAGTCCTCCAGGTCATAGACCCCTGTGTGTTAGGTGCCTGTATCCCCGGAGGCCCCTCTTTAAGGGGGAGTTACTGTTTCTGCTGGGATCTGTTGTACTACCAGCATAGTTCACAGGTGGTATTGATTGAGCTGGCTGGGTGTGGATTGCTCCAGCCAGCCAATCCACAAGGACTGTTGCTCATATATACCAGCTCCTCTGCTAAAGGCTGCTGATCTTTTCTCAATTTGTTCAGGATGTTCAGTGTGAACAGTGTCATGTTTCTGTGTATCTGTGCATGTGGCTGGAAATGAGGTGTCTGTGCAGAGTTCGGGATGTTCAGTGTGAACAGTGTCATGCTCCTGCATGTCTGTGCAGCTCTTGGTACGTGTAGTGTGAACTGTGTCTTGCTGTGGGTCATTTATTATCTAGAAAAAGGTAGGTCCCTAGGTTACAGCATGGGGTCATTCCTATTGGGACGATCGCCCTACATTGCAGGCAGGTTTCCTGGGGTTAGTTGTCTCGTTAGTGTAGGGACCCATGAGACAATGAGGACCCTTGACGTGGGCTTGTGGGCTTAAGTATCTTAGCCAAAACCTAAACTAATACCTCGTATTGTATCTATTCCATCTGTTTATAAATGCGAACATGCTTGGTGCGTGTTTTGAGCATTTATCAGCCGTTGGTTTGTGTCTGTCCACGAGTATGATGTCAGTTCTGCTGTTCGGTCTGGTTTTCCATGTTTGTGAGTGTAAATCGCATAACATTTACGTCTGTTTCCCATTCATGTCCGCGAGTTTCATCTCAAGTTTGCAGTTCTGCAGTTCACGTGTCAGTAAGACTCTGCAGAGTGTTCACGTCCCAGAATGGCCTTACAGAATACACATGTACACAGATAAGGGGATATTTGTTAATGTCCCTGTATGCTACTTAACAATTAGAACATAAAAACACCTAATCACATGGTCATGGAACTTTATCGGGCTGCACACTATACAAGAAAATACACTAGCGATCAGATGCAGTCATAGGCAGAAAACACAATTTAAAAGACCTCAGCTTTTCTGACGTGTTTTAGTAAATTCTTGTATTCCCCAGAAATAACCAGTTTCTGCATTGTGCAGTTCCTTTGTTATCCCCTCCGGAAATGTATGAATAAAATGGCAACTGAGTTTCAACATTCACCTTGCTATGTCCCTACAGTGTTCAATCATTGCTGTCAGTATCAGATGCTATAGGGGCACATCCTATTTTAAAAGGAAATGGGAACACCCAGTTATTAATTGGCTAGGTCTACACACAGACGTTTGTAGCAGTCCTGGTTGATTTTAACAATTGATTGACAGCTGCAGTTCACAAGATTTCGTGCAACTCAATGCACTGCTTTTTACTGCAGCTGTTGCTTCATAGTTAAAGTCAGTTAGTTCACAGAAAGTCCCCATGTGGACTAAGCTTTATTTGTATATTACAAGGAGGAATAACAGAAGACAGTCACAACACAGAGTTTTAGATATATATATTCCAGACTTTTTTCTCATGGGTAATATATGGATGTACTATAATAGGCAAGTCAGGAGAAGTGACAGAAGTGTAATGACTCACAGGTGACGTCTCTGATTTTGAGTGTTCCTTCCTTTTCTTATTCATCTGTCTCAGAGCACCATGTCAACTTCTCCTGACCACAACATAGTTTGCTGCTGAGTTATCTTTGTACCCTTTTTTCTGCAACCATCCCCAGCCTCTATAACAACACAATAAAGTCAGATCCTAAAATACTAAGTTAAGACTCTATATCAATCCGCAGAATTCTTAGACGACAGACCTCTAAACATTTTGGTTAAGTGAAGGATGTGAAAGTATTAAGATGATTTGTGTTACACTTGTTATTTAAAGGAAACCTGTCACATCCCCATAGCACCATAAAAGTAAGTTATGGTGCAATTAGGGGATGTGACAGGAAGTTGGGTGATATATTTTTTATACTCCCCCCACTTTTGCGATCCCGTGATGTCACGCGATTAAGTAGCAGTACAGTATGAAAATCCAACTCTTTTCAGAGTCCTGTATGCGTGCAGTCTGATAGACTTGTATAAGAGAGCGCATGCACAGGACTCTGTCTGGGTGAAAGTTCTGGATCACGAGAGTGAGTGAGTATAAAAAATATATCACCCAGTATGCCCCTATGTATTTATGGTGCTGTGGGGATGTGGCAGGATCCCTTTTAATGTAATTAGTCTGAAGCTCGTAGAAGTAGCGTGTCCTTTTAGTGGGGGCTTGAGCATTTCCTGGAAATTATATTTAGTCATTGTATCCATATTCCCTTACTCTTATCAAAGTAGTAATGCATTCATTTGTCATCACTAATACTTTGTAATGATTTGCTGCTTTTAAGGCATTTATCACCATGATTGGACACTGTACCTTTCTTTGTTCTGCTTAGCACCTTTAATAAAGCTAACATTGAATTGGTCCCTGCAGACAGATGACAGTGCTGACTTCACACAGGGGATGTCTCTTGTTCTTTTCTGATGATCAGTGTTAATTAATTCGGATGCATGAAAGAACTCAGAATCTGGTAGCCTTATGTCCGATTCTGAATTTAAATGAGTACTCCAACAAGGGCACTTTAAAGGAGATGTCTCGAGGAAGCAGTGAATTTTTTTTTTTGCCCAGTCCCCCTAATTAAACATACATTACTAATTACCCCTGTAAATTACTTTCCTAGCTGGTTTCTACTTACCGTTCCAGCGTTTCAGCAACTTATAAAACTTTTTCCCAAGATGGCCGCCAGCTCTTTTCGCATCGCTTGCTGTAGCCCGACGTGCGCGCTCCCGAGACGCTGCCAGCTGTGTCTCCATGGCAACCAGACGCCCCGCAGCCGCCGACCGGACCCCTGGAGTGAACACGGCCGACCAGTCACCCACCGCCAGGCAGAAGGTAACCAGCGCAGCCCCCCCCCATCACAGCGGCAGCCCCCCCCCAGCGACAGCCCCCCCCCCCGGCCTAGCGCTAGTTCCCCCGGCGCAGCGACAGACCCCCCCATCGCAGCGACAGCCCCCCCCCCCCCGGCCCAGCGCTAGTTCCCCCATCACAGCGGCAGCCCCCCCGGCCTAGCGACAGCCCCCCCCATCGCAGCGCTAGTTCCCCCATCACAGCGGCAGCCCCCCCGGCCTAGCGACAGCCCCCCCCATCGCAGCGCTAGTTCCCCCATCACAGCGGCAGCCCCCCCGGCCTAGCGGCAGCCCCCCCCGGCCTAGCGACAGTCCCCCCCGGCCCAGCGCTAGTTCCCCCGGCGCAGCGACAGCCCCCCCCATCGCAGCGGCAGCCCCCCCCCCCCGGCGCAGCCCGAGCGCAGCGGCAGCCCCCCCCCCCCCGGCCCATCACTTACCAGGACAGCTGGGCGGCTTCTCCGGACAGCTCGGCAGCTCTGCACCTTCCTCTAACAGAGGAAGGTACAGAATGGCCGCTCCAGCGCGCTCCCGAGCAGTGACAGCTCGTCTGCGCATGCGCAGAAGAGCTGTAGCGGGGAGCACACTGAAGCGGCTCGTGCTGAATGGAGAAGACCGGACTGCGCAAGCGCGTCTAAAAAAGCAAGCTGCCGGCGAATTTAGACGGAACCATGGAGACGAGGACGCTAGCAACGGAGCAGGTAAGTGGAATAACTTCTGTATGGCTCATATTTAATGCACGATGTATATTACAAAGTGCATTAATATGGCCATACGGAAGTGTATAACCCCACTTTGTTTCGCGAGACCACCCCTTTAAGAATTGAGATGAATGCAGGGGCCTTTAAGGGTGGGGGTTGTTGGAGGCTACAGCAACCTTTAACATGCACAATAGTCTACCTATATTAAAAATAGTTGCTTACTCCAGGGAAATATATAATATGTCTGATCATGCCCTTCTTCTATGGAGATAGAGTGAGTTTTCTGTTCCAAATGAATACACGTTAATCAATAGATTATATATATTCAAAAATAGTGTCAGTAAAAATTACACCTTGTCTCATGAAGAAACACACAGGTAATGTGATTAAGCAAAAATCAAAATAAATGCCGCCAAAGGTCTAAATATCTGTGTCCTGCAGAGCTTAAATCGCCTGCCTTTTGTTGTAGAAATGTGTTGGATCACTCTGCTCTGAGTCCTTTACTGGGTTTTCCCATTTTATAAAGGAGGCTTGGGTTAGATCCCTGACATTGACCTGTGACAACACCTGTCAGTCAATACTGGAAGTATGTCCTAGGTACTTGTGCAGGTTATTATATACACTGAATTATCATAAAGATATTTTCCATTAAACTACATTTAAAAAATACATGTAAAAAATTAACTATTTCCCTGCCGTGGTTGTACAGACATGTTATTTGTGGGGAAAAAAATCACTGTATGTTGCAGAGCTACATGAAGGTAGTCATGACTATAAGTTACTAAGTAGGCCTTTTACTTTATTCAATATCTTTATTAAGTTGCTACTGTTTTAAAATTTGACATTTAAAAGCAGACTGGTCAGTGCAGCCAAAACCTGTATCTCCCCTGGGGAAGTCATCTTCCCTGCCTACCATCCCCCAATGGTTAACCTGGGTCAATGAGATTATGAGAAAGGAGCGCCTGACCACCTTTGGAAAGAGAAACATGGACATGGTGAGAAAAATTTGGTACCACTGATACCACTTTACATACTCTTCGGAATAACCCTGTATTGGGGCTGCCCAAGGCCTGGCCAATCATTGATTTCCGGTTCTGAAAAAGGAACCTCTTCCCCCTTTTTTTCTCTTTCTGTTCTTTTCCCTCCCTCCAAAAGGACACAATTCTCCTAATTTATTCTTTTACTTTTTCTTTCAATTCCCTGCACCTGTGTTTATTTTATTTTGCACTCCTTGTTAAATGCTTGTTTTTTCTTTTTTATGTCAGTTAATCCTCTTAACTAGAGATGAGCGAACGTACTCGTCCGAGCTTGATACTCATTCGATTATTAGCGTGTTCGAGATGCTCGTTACTCGAGACGAGTACCACGCGATGTTCGAGTTACTTTCACTTTCATCTCTGAGACGTTAGCACGCTTTTCTGGCCAATAGAAAGACAGAGAAGGCATTACAACTTCCCCCTGCGACGTTCAAGCCCTATACCACCCCCCTGCAGTGAGTGGCTGGCGAGATCAGGTGTCACCCGAGTATATAAATCGGCCCCTCCCGCGGCTCGCCACAGATGCATTCTGACATAGTTCAGGGAAAGTGCTGTCTTGCTGGAGTTGCTATAGTGAGAGTGTTAGGAGTTATTTTAGGCTTTAAGAACCCCAACGGTCCTTCTTAGGGCCACATCTGACCGTGTGCAGTACTGTTGAGGCTGCTTTTTGCAGTGTTGCACATTTTTTTTTTGTATATTGGCCGTGCAGAGCATTGCGTCCTCAGTCTGCAGTAATTTTACATAGTATAGGGCCAGTAGTGCTGAGGCAGGGACAGTGAAAAAGGTGAAAGACGTATACTGTCTATATAGGCAGTGGGCTTTTCCAAAAAAATTTGGGACAAAAAAATATATTTGGGCTGCCTGTGACCGTCCTGACTGTACTGCGTCTCTGCTGGGGGTAGTAGTCCTAATTAATACGCAGCCAGCTAAGTGTTACAGCAGGCTTGCGCAAAATTCTTTCCTGGCTCTGCGTTGGCCGTTACATCACCGCTGTCATCCTGTCCAGAGGGAAACAGTCTGCAGTAATTTTACATAGTCCAGGGCCAGTAGTGGTGAGGCAGGGACAGTGAAAGAGATATACTGTCTATATAGGCAGTGGGCTTTTCCAAAAAAATTTGGGAAAAAACATTCTATTTGGGCTGCCTGTGACCGTCCTGAGTGTACTGCATCTCTGCTGGGGGTAGTAGTCCTAATTAATACGCAGCCAGCTAAGTGTTACAGCAGGCTTGCGCAAAATTCTTTCCTGGCTCTGCGTTGGCCGTTACATCACCGCTGTCATCCTGTCCAGAGGAAAACAGTCTGCAGTAATTTTACATAGTATAGGGCCAGTAGTGCTGAGGCAGGGACAGTGAAAAAGGTGAAAGACGTATACTGTCTATATAGGCAGTGGGCTTTTCCAAAAAAATTTGGGAAAAAACATTCTATTTGGGCTGCCTGTGACCGTCCTGACTGTACTGCGTCTCTGCGGGGGGTAGTAGTCCTAATTAATACGCAGCCAGCAAAGTGTTACAGCAGGCTTGCGCAAAATTCTTTCCTGGCTCTGCTATGCGTTCCGTAAGCGAAGTCAGCCTCCAACCACAGGCCAATAAGCGGCACATTTAATTACAGCGTTCTGTTTCTGCACTACTGGTAATACACCATGCTGAGGGGTAGGGGTAGGCCTAGAGGACGTGGACGCGGGCGAGGACGCGGAGGCCCAAGTCAGGGTGTGGGCACAGGCCGAGCTCCTGATCCAGGTGTATCGCAGCCGACTGCTGCGGGATTAGGAGAGAGGCACGTTTCTGGCGTCCCCAGATTAATCTCACAATTAATGGGTCCACGCGGTAGACCTTTATTAGAAAATGAGCAGTGTGAGCAGGTCCTGTCGTAGATGGCAGAAAGTGCATCCAGCAATCTATCGACCACCCAGAGTTCTGCACCGTCCACTGCTGCAACTCTGAATCCTCTGGCTGCTGCTCCTCCTTCCTCCCAGCCTCCTCACTCCATTACAATGACACATTCTGAGGAGCAGGCAGACTCCCAGGAACTGTTCTCGGGCCCCTGCCCAGAATGGGCAGCAATGGTTCCGAATCCTCTCCCACTGGAGGAGTTTGTCGTGACCGATGCCCAACCTTTGGAAAGTTCCCGGGGTCCGGGGGATGAGGCTGGGGACTTCCGGCAACTGTCTCAAGAGCTTTCAGTGAGTGAGGAGGACGATGACGATGAGACACAGTTGTCTATCACTCAGGTAGTAGTAATTGGAGTAAGTCCGTGGGAGGAGCGCACAAAGGATTCGGAGGAAGAGCAGCAGGACGATGAGGTGACTGACCCCACCTGGTTTGCCAAGCCTACTGAGGACAGGTCTTCAGAGGGGGAGGCAAGTGCAGCAGCAGGGCAGGTTGGAAGAGCCAGTGCGGTGGCCAGGGGTAGAGGCAGGGCAAGACCGAATAATCCACCAACTGTTTCCCAAAGCGCCCCCTCGTGCCATGCCACCCTGCAGAGGCCGAGGTGCTCAAAGGTCTGGCAGTTTTTCACTGAGAGTGCAGATGACCGACGAACAGTGGTGTGCAGCCTTTGTCGCGCCAAGATCAGCCGGGGAGCCACCACCACCAGCCTCACCACCACCAGCATGCACAGACATATGATGGCCAAGCACCCCACAAGGTTGGATGAAGGCCGTTCACCGCCTCCGGTTTGCACCACTGCCTCTACCCCTGTGCCCCAACCTGCCACTGAGATCCAACCCCCCTCTCAGGACACAGGCACTACCGTCTCCTGGCCTGCACCCCCACCCTCACCTCCGCTGTCCTCGGCCCCATCCACCAATGTCTCTCAGCGCAGCGTCCAGCCGTCGCTAGCGCAAGTGTTTGAGCACAAGCGCAAGTATGCCACCACGCACCCGCACGCTCAAGCGTTAAACGTGCACATAGCCAAATTGATCAGCCTGGAGATGCTGCCGTATAGGGTTGTGGAAATGGAGGCTTTCAAAAGCATGATGGAGGCGGCGGCCCCGCGCTACTCGGTTCCTAGTCGCCACTACTTTTCCCGATGTGCAGTCCCAGCCCTGCACGACCACGTCTCCCGCAACATTGTACACGCCCTCACCAGCGCGGTTACTGCCAAGGTCCACTTAACAACGGACACGTGGACAAGCACAGGCGGGCAGGGCCACTATATCTCCCTGACGGCACATTGGGTGAATTTAGTGGAGGCTGGGACAGAGTCAGAGCCTGGGACTGCTCACGTCCTACCCACCCCCAGAATTGCGGGCCCTAGCTCGGTGGTGGTATCTGCGGCGGTGTATGCTTCCTCCACTAAACCACCCTCCTCCTCCTCCTCCTACGCAACCTCTGTCTCGCAATCAAGATGTGTCAGCAGCACGTCGCCAGCAGTCGGTGTCGCGCGGCGTGGCAGCACAGCGGTGGGCAAGCGTCAGCAGGCCGTGCTGAAACTACTCAGCTTAGGAGAGAAGAGGCACATGGCCCACGAACTGCTGCAGGGTCTGACAGAGCAGACCGACCGCTGGCCTGCGCCGCTGAGCCTCCAACCGGGCATGGTCGTGTGTGACAACGGCCGTAACCTGGTGGTGGCTCTGCAGCTCGGCAGCCTCACGCACGTGCCATGCCTGGCCCACGTCTTTAATTTGGTGGTTCAGCGCTTTCTGAAAAGCTACCCACGCTTGTCAGACCTGCTCGGAAAGGTGCGCCGGCTCTGCGAACATTTCCACAAGTCCCACACGGACGCTGGCACCCTGTGCACCCTGCAACATCGGTTTCATCTGCCAGTGCACCGACTGCTGTGCGACGTGCCCACATGGTGGAACTCGACGCTCCACATGTTGGCCAGGCTCTATGAGCAGCGTAGAGCTATAGTGGAATACCAACTCCAACATGGGCGGCGCAGTGGGAGTCAGCCTCCTCAATTCTTTACAGAAGAGTGGGCCTGGTTGGCAGACATCTGCCAGGTCCTTGGAAACTTTGAGGAGTCTACCCAGATGATGAGCGGCGATGCTGCAATCATTAGCATCACCATTCCTCTGCTATGCCTCTTGAGAAGTTCCCTGCAAAGCATAAAGGCAGATGCTTTGCGCTAGGAAACGGAGGCGGGGGAAGACAGTATGTCGCTGGATAGTCAGAGCACCCTCCTGTCTATATCTCAGCGTGTTGAGGAGGAGGAGGTGGAGGAGCATGAGGAGGAGGGGGAAGAGACAGCTTGGCCCACTGCTGAGGGTACCCATGCTGCTTGCCTGTCATTCTTTCAGCATGTATGGCCTGAGGAGGAGGAGGAGGATCCTGAAAGTGATCTTCCTAGTGAGGACAGCCATGTGTTGCGTATAGGTACCCTGGCACACATGGCTGACTTCATGTTAGGATGCCTTTCTTGTGACCCTCGCGTTACACGCATTCTGGCCACTATGGATTACTGGGTGTACACACTGCTCGACCCACGGTATAAGGAGAACCTTTCCACTCTCATACCCGAAGAGGAAAGGGGTTCGAGAGTGATGCTATACCACAGGACCCTGGCGGACAAGCTGATGGTAAAATTCGCATCCGACAGCACTAGTGGCAGAAGGCGCAGTTCCGAGAGCCAGGTAGCAGGGGAGGCACGGAGATCAGGCAGCATGTACAGCACAGGCAGGGGAACACTCTCTAAGGCCTTTGACAGCTTTCTGGCTCCCCAGCAAGACTGTCACCGCTCCCCAGTCAGGGCTGAGTCGGCGGGAGCACTGTAAAAGGATGGTGAGGGAGTACGTAGCCGATCACACGACCGTCCTCCGTGACGCCTCTGCCCCCTACAACTACTGGGTGTCGAAGCTGGACCCGTGGCCTGAACTCGCGCTCTATGCCCTGGAGGTGCTTGCTTGTCCTGCGGCTAGCGTCTTGTCAGAGAGGGTGTTTAGTGCGGCTGGGGGAATCATCACGGATAAGCGTACCCGCCTGTCAACCGACAGTGCCGACAGGCTTACACTCATAAAGATGAACAAAGCCTGGATTTCCCCAGACTTTTCTTCTCCACCAGCGGACAGCAGCGATACCTAAACAATACGTAGGCTGCACCCGCGGATGGAAGCATCGTTCTCTATCACCATCAAAAACGGGGACCTTTTAGCTTCATCAATCTGTGTATTATATTCATCCTCCTCCTCCTGCTCCTCCTCCTAAAACCTCACGTAATCACGCTGAACGGGCAATTTTTCTTGCACCTGTATATAATAGAATAAATTATGAAAACATTTTTAAAGGGAATTTACCGGCTACTTTGTGCCCTACAAGCTAAGCTTATGAGCTCTGAGTAGCTGATCTGCTGAGTCTGGGGATCTAAGTTTTATACTTACCTTCTGTGCCATTCTGCTGTTGTTAGTGGTCATACCCGCCATTGAATGCTTTGAGTGGACTACATAGGCATGCACAAAGCAATCCGTTGTCTTCCCATGTTACGCATAGAATGGGAGGACTACTTAGGGTGCACCTGTGTAATCCACTTAATTCATTTAGCAACAGATTTGAGTACTGGCAACCGGTAAACGGTGGTAAAGGTAAGTATAAAGTTTACATTCCTGAACTCAGCTTAGCTTAGGTCTCAAAATAACTGATAAAGTCTCTTTAACATAACAGCATGACATTAAAATACCAATAACCTTTTATATAAGTGATGTGTTTTGATGTATATATATATATATATCACATAATGTGAAATTAAATATCAGTCTAATACAAATACGAATATGTATAGCAGCCGGGTGCTCCGTGCAGAAAACAGTTGGATACAGATGACAAGCGGGGACACCCCGCTTGTCTACTGCATCCTCTGCTTGGGAGCACTCAGCTGTATGACACAGCTGGAGAACAGCTGGATGCAGAAGACAAGCGGGGACAATCCGCTTGTCTTCTGCATTCTCCGCTCTGAGCGCTCAGCTATATAACAGCTGAGCACACGCAGCAGGGAACAGCTGGATGCAGAAGACAAGCGGGGCCACCATTTTGAGCGATCATCGTGCGCTGTAAATGACACAACGATTGTCGCTCAAGAGTTGCTCAAAAGACCACTTTTGAGCGATAATCGTTGTGTGTAAATGGGCCTTAATGCTGTAAAAAAAAAATTAAAAAACAATGGTAGAATTGATGTGTTTTCTCTCCCTGTTCTTAAAAACAAATTACAAAAATTTTACAATACATTACATGCACACAATTATGGTACTAATAAAAACTATAGTGCACCACCTAAAAAATAAGCCCTTATACGGCCATGTTGAAGAAGAAAAAAATATCAGTGCATCCTCATGGCCAAAATAGGCCATGTCCTTAAGAGGTTAAATAACCAAAGTTACTACCTGGATGGCTGTGCAGTAAGCAGCTGTTAACTCCTTGGCATTCAGTACTGAATGACAATGAGCATGACCCGGCCTGGTGCATTACATGGCCTGGGGCACATGCCGAGACGTTACACTGGACTCATGCCTGTCCACCAGCCGCGTCGTGGTAGTATAATTACAGATTATTGACCACACTGATCTCTCTGAGAACCACTAATGCTTTTGGTTACAGTCATGTGAAAAACTAATCATTGCTCATAGGTAATTCTCATACTAACTAGATTGTAGATAAGATCACATATCTCACATATTAAGCTATTACTTATTCAATGCCATCAGACTTAGAGAAAATCCAAACTACTGTACAATGAAAGTTGGTTGAAGTCTTAAAATATGCCAGATAAATATTTATAACTCTTTCTTAGTGCCTAGCATCTTCCTGAAAGATACGTGTCTGTGCATACTAAACATCCAGATTCATAATTCATTGCTTAACTAATATCAGCTTTTCAAACAAGAATATTGGAGAAGGCATGCTATCAGGACTATGCCATCTTCAACTTTAAGAAAATCAATTCCACCAGAAATTACAACAGCAGTTCACACTCAGGGGAAAATATATATCTTTAAAATGAATGCACCGTAGGATGTAAAAATACATAAGATTATGCAGACTCTAAAAACAGCTGAAATATTCCTCTCTATTTTCTTGAGGGATGTGTATTGCTACATCCCACCAATGCAATGAATTTACAATAAGATACATCAAGGTTTATGAAAAAAAAACAGATATTTAAAAAGTGCTGCCCTTTTTTTGTATGCCCTTGGTTAGTTTAATATAGTTTTATAGATTAAAGCCTTAAAGGGGTTGTCTGACTTATTCAATGTTTATCTCAACAGGATCCATGTATGTAAAGATAACAAACAAGCTTATACTCCCCTCTCCTGGCTCCCCGCTATGTCCACTGCTCTAGGTCTTCCTTATGACATATTGCTAACAGGCTGCAGCAACTTCTGTATGGGGCATCACAAGCTGCAGCCAATAAGAGAGCTCAGTGATTGAGTGCCGATCTTTGTCATTGGCTGCAAGTATCTCTCCTTACCCACTTATATAAATTCTTGCTGGACTCATTCACCTGTAAACAAAGGATTGGGCATGTTGAAATGGAACAGTCCAAACTTTCTTTGTCATCTGAGGGTAGTTGGGAGCCTCTAAAGTAGATTAGATTGTTGGCCTATTCTTCAAAAATCACTGGGTTAGGCTGCCTGTCCTTGGGCATTGCGGTATCCACCGTGGGAGATCCGCCATGGGAGCAGCCGCCGGCAGACGGATCTCCGCTGTCAGCCTATCTGACAGAAAATTGGCACATTAACTTTTTAAAAACGTTTTTACATTTTAATGCGATCAATCGAGTGACCATGGGTAGACTTCCCGTGCCCCCCCCATGACAGCCCCAGGTTATTGGCTACCTCCGGGAGCCAACAGCATAGAGCTGTCACGTCCACAGCCCATGTGGCTTTACTCCCCAGGGGAAGCATGTTTTTACGTCCCGGGGGATTAACGCCCACTTAGCTCAAGCAAAGCATGCCTGCTGATGTTCGGTGAGTGGGGGGCACACATTTTTCTGCTGGACAATAGCATTGAGTATGCCCTAAAAATATGGCAGTGTGATGGTCTGCAGCACTTCGTCAACCTAACAGTATGCCTTCAATGTGTCCCTAATGCATGCTAGATCTGCTGTTCCATCCTCTAAGACAGGGGTCCCCAACTCCAGTCCTCAGGGACCACCAACAGGTCATGTTTTCAGGATTTCCTCAGTGTTGCACAGGTGATGTAATTATTGTCGGTGCCTCAGACATTGCCACAGGTGCTCTTACCATAGGATATCCTGAAAACATGACCTGTTGGTGGTCCTTGAGGACTGGAGTTGGGGAACACTGCTCTAAGAATAACAAATAATGCTGCAGACTGTGCTACTTGTTACTTTAAAAAAAACAGCTGATCCACAGTGGAACAGAATCAAATGGAAAGCATTCAGTTTTTTTTAAAAACCCATTGAAATCAATGGGGAAAAATGGAAATACTTATTTCAATTTCTTTCCAATGATTTTTATTCAAATTAAGTTTTTTTGCTCCAAAAACAGAACAAACAAGTAGAGTTTAAACGGAATCAGCAAACGCAGGTGTGGCTGAGCTCTTACCGACTACACTGATAAATTACAGTAGTGTAAACATTTATGTCGTCGATGCTTAACGTCAAAGAAGGCTTTCTAGACAGAATACTGTTGTTCTCAATCCTTGAAGATAACCAAAAATCTTCAGAATAAGGCAAGTTATAATAAAAGAACTCAGGATTAAAGGGAACCTGTCATGATCTTTATGTGGTCCTCACTGAGAGCAGCACAAAGTAGTGACAGGCATGCTGATTTCAGCGGTCTGTCATTTATGGGATAATGTGCAGTGGTTTTTAAGAACTTATAGCTTGTATCTGCAGTTCCCAGCAAGAGATGAGTCCAGTTTACTCTTGAGGTGCTGCTAACTCAGCCCACCGCCATGATTGGTAGTTTTCTAGTCATTATACCGCATATTGAGAAAACTGCTTATTCACACTCTTCTATTTAGCTGTGCCCAAAAATCGCGACCGTCTGAAGCATTGTATTCCAATTTATTCATTCAGATGGATGATTTTTAGCCACATAAAAAAGCAACAGTTTTTGTTACCGATTTTATACTCTGCGTCCAAATATAGGTCTTGCACTATCTTTGGCCGAGATACGCTGGAAGCTCCCATAGGCTCCTATGGGAGCTGAAAAAAAAGAGAGCAGGGGCGAGTTTAGATGCGCCCAACACTGCGAAAATAAGATAGTAGGCTCTATTTAAGCATTAGCAGTCATTCTAAGGATTTCTGCCGACCGAGGGACTTCCATGTATTTTTTTGCCGATATGCAGCAGTCACCCATGTGAACAGCAGAAAATACGCAGCTAAAGATCAGGAGTTGATTATGGCAATTCTTCATTCATGCAGTTTTAGAGTGCTTACGGGTGGCCGAAAAAAAGCGTACGATCGTGAGAAATAGTCCTAAGAGTGTTTTTTTTGTTTTCCAATTAAACATTTTCCTGAACAAGGAAATATATATATGTGTGTATACATATATATATATATATATATATATATATATATATATATATATATATATATACATATATATATATATATATATATATATATATATATATATATATATATATATATATATATATATATATATTTAGTCGCCATCCTGGGACAGGCTTATTAGTAGTAGTTAAATCAAGTCCATTTTTTGTATTTACACTTATTAGAAAATGTTGCCATCCTCAGATATAAAAGAAATAATGTTAGAAAGGCGCCACCTGCTGTTTCTATTCTGTGTCCACCTCAGTAATTATTCCAAGGTGGTCATAAATGCCCATTCTTGATCTTCTCTTTCTGCTCCACTGGGCATGTGGCAGCATTCCAATTGCAGTGAGTGGCTGCTTTTGAATTTTCTGCATCTTCTCTGATGTCAGAAGAGATGCTGAGCATGTGATAGCATGGCCTCATGCTGCCATGGCAATAAATGGCATCCCACAATCTTGTAGTGGGGGCACAATTTCTGGGGACAGAGAGAACTCCCTCCCTCTGTCTGACCTTTTGAATGCAGTGGTCAGTTTGACTGTGGCATTTAAAGGGTAAATGGCTGGGATAAGAGTTTTCTCTGATCCTGGCTACTGTGGCTGGGTGTCAAGTGCTGGCATTCATATTATATGGCGTGGCCTTGGTTCTTGGGCCCCCATCATACATTCTGCACTCAATCTTATGTTAATTAACATGGGATTGTGTGAAAAAGTTAATTGGAAGATTCCTCTGATCGTTACCATGAGGCCTCTGGCACACGTCCGTATGCGCCATAAAACGTGTAAATGGATGCACATATCTAACATTTGTGTGCCCATTCAGATGGCATGGGCCCTGGCACGTATACACCAAGGCCGCAATACTTTTGCCTCTCCTTCCCTCCCCCTTGCCGGCTCCCCTCTTCTCTCCTCCTCTCTGGCTATTTGCAATGGGAGTGGACAGGGTGGGGGTGGAGCTAAGCACCTGTCCCTCCCCGCCCCTTGTCCGCAGCCAGCAATGGGAGGGTCGGAGCTTAGCTCCACCCCACCCCCTCTCATTGCAAACAGCCAGAGAGGAGGAGAGAAGAGGGAGTTTATTAATAATAATAATCATCTTTATTTGTATAGTGCCAACTTATTCCACAGTCACACTGCTAAACTCCCTCCCACATCCCTTCTATGGCCACTGTCATTGGCTCCCATAGGAGCTCATGCCGCGGCCGACGCATTCCGGACAGAAAGATAGTTCTAGGACTATCTTCTCGCCCGGCCTGAAAGTGCCTGACACTATACTGGCACAGCCAGGGGCTTTTACACCACGGGAATATGGTCATGTGTTCTGATGCAATGGAAACCAATGTATCAGATCGTAGCGTATATTGGCGGCCGTGAAAACGGCGACCAATATACGCTTGTGTGAAAGAGCCTGACAGTGTAAGGACCCAAAAGGTTTTTTTTTGCTTATAGAGCTATGCCCCTTTAAAAATGTTGCAAAGTAGGCTGACTGCTCGGGAGGGAAAGAACTGGAAGTGGATGTGGTGCCTAGTTCTGATGCTGAGTTGGCAGTAAGCTGTGAGCAATACTGAGAGAAGCCATGGGCAGACATTACGGTCCTGTGCATGAAAAGAAAGCTTACTACATTGTGCACCAGAGAGAGATGGAGTTAAAAAGGGGACATTTCTAAGATTACTGGGATTGTTACACGGTTCTCACCTTTCAGAGTGCTGACCCCTCACTGCTTTGTGAGGCTGTATAGAGGTACAGTACATTTGATTACAAATTCAGTAAAGTGTTCAGCAGCATGTGGAGCAAGAGCAGTGTCCTTCTTTCAACTGGGTGGCCAGCAGTCGAGCATGTGACAGAGAATTTTAAAACATGGACAAGGGGATTTGGTATACCCCCCCCTATGGAATGCCGGTATAGTGGCCCAGAATGTCTATTCCTGGCCCCTCCTTAAATGTCATACGTCTTTTGTAGATGCGCTGTGCAAAGTTGTCTAGTCATTTTGTTATGTGTATTGCACAGCTGCAGCAAGTGAGAGGTTAATGTTTTCATGAGACTGGGAGATGCCTGCAAATGTATCAATTTCTGTCCTGTCATGTGGTATGTCAGAGATTATAAGTATGAGTGTCTGAAAGTGGAAAGAGACTTCTTCTTCTGGTTCTGTTCTTCTGAGTTGCTGAGAGAAAGTGACAGCCACATGGGGGTACCTTCAACCCTCATGTGGTGAAGAATGGAAGAAAAAGAGAGGTTTCCTGAGTACCCCAATGCCAGGAGCAAACAGTGAGCGAGGACAAGTAAGAGAGAGATTGAGAGTGAGCAAGAAGAGACAAGACCACCGTGCGGAGGTACTGTTCTGTGAGAGTGTCTTGGGAATGACCCTACCCCTATCACCCTCTGGAGAATTCCACTTCCAGGAGCGTTTCCTAGCAGATAACTGCGACTGCAGGACTGGTTTCATCCTAAGTTTACTCCCTGACCTCTAATCTTCTGTTTACCTGCACCAGTGTATTCTTGAGTGTATCCTGATAAAGTTCCAAGTAAAGTTTTGCCAGGCCCTGACCATTCCCAGGTACCTAAGGTATGTTACACAGTCTGCGGCTCCTTTATTCACCGCCAAGGGTCATTCCGGTGGGTAATGGAACAGTGGCGTCACCTGTGACAACGTTGTTTCCTGTTCCTATGTTTATCGGCCATCCCTCTCCTAGTGGTGTCCGGAAGAGGCTCAGTGCTGCTCTGGACGAGGCTATGTGTGTCCCTCCGGGAGGGAGCCTGGTGAGTGCCACTGTGACAAGTGACCACCCTCACCTCCCGGCTCCTCAACATATGCCCTGTGTCCGGGGTCACACTACGGGATGCTGCACCAGTACCAATCACATAACTCAGGGAGGCAATCCTGCAACCGGAGAGGAAAGTTTAACCAGATGCAGCCATATCTAGGTTTGGTAAGCAGATAGACAATCCCAAGACATCCCCCGAGCTCTATCCCATTTGGAAGCGAACACTCATCTTCTGCCTGTGATGCTTCAAATGTAAGATGATCATAAGGTATCCTGATGCAGGGACCACTAGCAATCATCTATGACAATGATTCCCAACCAGGGTGCCATGACAGTCTGCTAGGGGTGCCGTGAGACCAGGGGCAGATTGCCCGTTCAGTCCACCGGGAAATATCCTGGTGGAACGGTCAAATCCTGGGGCTACCCGCAACTACCATAGCAGTAGCAGCTAATACAGGTATCCTCCTAAGCCTCCAGATTATGAGGTGGCTGGGTAAGTTTGTAAAGTAAAAAAAAATATACTCACTTCCTTCCCTTTTCCTCCGTCTGGTCCTGCCTGACTTCCAATTGTACGGCCATGTGACCGCTGTGGCCAATTGGACCAAAGGTCATGTGTGACTCTGCAGCCTGGAAGTCAGGGAGGACTGAAGTGAAAGGAACAACTGCCAGAGCGGGGCAGCTTTTTAAAAATTATATAGCATAAGAGGAACCGGGAGAGCACCATTGATGATGGGAACAACAAGGGCAACATTATTATTGACAGAGCAACAAAGGGGAGCTGTATTAATGATGAGGTTATAAGGGGGATAGTTGTTACTGACAGAGGGAACAGAGGGCAGCATTATTAATGATGGGGTAACAAGGGGCAGCATTTTTTATAATGGGGCAAACGAGGGGGCATTATTAATGATGGGACAGCAAAGGGAGCACTTTTAATGATGAGGACAATAGGATGGAGAGATTTGAAATGCATTGGTGTTTACAGTATTTGAACATGGAATTTCTATACCTGTCCAGTATATTGTAAAATGCACAGTAAAGAGCACACTGAGAATAGTGTGATTGAGAAAAAAAACACCCAGAAAGGGGATTGTGTGGATATAAACAATTCATTGATGAAATGCATCAGAGGAGGATGCCAAGAATCATGCTGGCGGACGGGCAGGGCTCAGTCAAACAAATTGCAGCCATATACAACACCTGCGGTGCATCTAATGTGACTGAACACAAAACGTGTTCCTTAGCACGCATGGGCTATAAAAGCAGACCAGTGCTACGAGGGGCTGCTGATAAGTCTTTGGCTTTGTGTTCTTTTTTTTTGTTTCTATGGTAACGAATGTAACATCACATGAAAGCCTTATGTTTCTAATATATGATTTCAAAATGTTTTATTTGTAGCTTATGGCAATAGTGATCTAGGCACATGGGAAAACAAAATGGCGGAGTCTAAGGCGATATTCACAGCAAATGAGAGCAGAGGAGAGATAAAATTCTTGTTTCTGCAAGGAAAGTCCGCAAAGGATATTCATGGTGATATGTCGCAGACATTGGGGGATCAATGCCCTTCATATTCTACAGTTAAGAACTGGGTTGGCAAATTTAAAACAGGCCACTTCAGCACCAATGATGGGGAACGTCCTGGACGACCGAGAGAGGTTGTTGTTATGGAGATCATCGATGCTGCGCACAACCTCATACTGGAGAATCGGCGAATGTCAGCTAAAGGAATAGCAGACATCATGGGGATTTCTGGTGAAAGTGTTTGTGTCATTATCCATGAACATTTGAACATGAAGAAGCTATCTGCAAAGTGGGTCCCCAAATGTTTGACAACAGATCAGAAAAGCATGCGAGTGAAAACTTCCGGGTCCATTTGTCAGCGTTTCCGGACTGATAAGAACTTCCTGGATCGACTGGTCACTATGGATGAGACCTGGATTTATTTGTATGACCCTGAAACCAAAGAGCTGTCAAAATAGTGGAGGCACAGTGGTTCTCCTCACCCAAAGAAGTTCAGGGTGCAAAAATCAGCCACTAAGGTGATATCATCTGTGTTCTGGGATAAGGAGGGTGTGCTGCTAGTGGACTACCTTCAAAATGGTTCCACCATCAATGCAAGGTATTACATTGAACTTTGGGACCAATTGAAGGCAGCTCTGAAGGCCAAAAGGTGCGGCAAGCTGTCCAAAGGAATCTTGTTCCTGCAAGACAACGTCTCTGCTCACACTTCACAAGCGACCACGGCAAAACTGGTGGAGCTAGGCTTCCAGCTGGTTGACCACCCACCTTATTCACCAGATCTCGCTCCCTCCAACTATCATCTGTTTTCAAACCTGAAGAAACACCTCAAGGGTACCAAATTTCACACCATTTCTGATGCCATTGCTGCTACGGATGACTGGTTTGAGGCACAGCTGAAATCCTTCTTTTTGCAAGGCTTACAGAACTTGGAATACCAATGTAAGAAGTATGTTGGCATCAGTGGAGAGGATGTGGAATAAATGTAAAGTTTCATCTTCCTATCTTGTTTCTTTCTGGGTAAAGCCAAAAACGTAGCAGCCCCTCGTATTTCTGTCTTAGCCTGTATTTACACAGGTGATTTTCATGCATGATTTCTGTGCTTTGTGAGATGCAAAGAAATCGCACGTAAAAAGAACCCATTGTTTTAAATCGAGTAATATGTAGGCAGTGATTTTTCTCTTGCAGCGATAGTTTAAGACAGGCAAATGGCAGCAAGTCCTATTTTTTTACATTTCTGTTTAAGAATCGCCCATTATTTCCTTTGGGTGCGGGAAAAAAAACCTTATTACATTCGCATACCGTGTGATTTGCAAGTGAGTGCAATGCGTTTTTTTCCTTTTAAAATATTGGAACAAAATGCATTTTTTTCACGTGTGAAAATTGTCTGTACAGCGATGGAAAGTCATGCATTTTTTCCGCAAAACACATCATGATTGCAAAAAAAATCACAGGTTTACAATTGCGCTATTGGTCCAACTCTCTTATGCCTCCTGCACACGGGCTGATTTGCATTGTGAAATCCGGAGCGGGATTCCGCCTCTGCATTCTGCAGCAAATCCAGCCCATAGCGTGCTATGGCAAAATACATTTCATGCCCACAAGCAGAAATCGATTGCGATTTTCCGCTCGTGAGAGAGAAACCACAGCTTGCTGCGATTTTGTGCGGGCTACGCAATGGGAGCCAGCTGTCCTTCAGCCTTTGTGCAATCATCATTGCAGAATGTTTGCGGCAGCCCTGTCATCGCCATAGCGACGCGCTCTGTCATCTGTACTGCGGCGTCGGCTGGCACATCAGCAGCAGAGGAGAAGATGGACAGAGAGGTATGCTGGGGTCACTGGCCGGCCACCGGGTTGAACTCCACTGCGGGAATCCCACATGTGGGGTCCGACTCGCCCATGTGCAGGCGGCCTTAGACATATATCGCACTTGCTAATGTAAATACAGCCTGAGTCTGCTTTCACACGCCTGAGAAAATCATGCGAGATTTGTGCGTTGTGAGACGCACAAATCTCACATGAATATGAACCCCATTTTTTTGGTGAGCGTTTTTATTTTTGCGGCATGTCCTATATTTGGACGTTCCCTCGGAATGCTTCATCCATTGTTTTCAATGAGACCAGCAAAAACATTGGTCCATGAGCGAGTGCTATGTTTCTCATTGAAAACAATAGGAAACACTTGCCGATCCTCTGGCGTGGCTGAAAGTGACAAAAACGCCTTGCATCCATGGGAAAGTCTCACATTGCCAAGCACAATATCGGGCTGAGTTTCACGCCCAATACCACACTTGTCTGTGTGAAATTAGCATTAGATAAACAAAGAGGCAAGACTCCACTTGGCTACAGAGACCAAAATTTGGGCCACTGAGCAGTGGAAAACATCATCTGTTCAAAAGAATCCAACTTTCTGTTGCAGCATGCAGATGGGAGAGTAAAAATTTGGTGTAAGCAGCATGAATCAATGAACCCTTCCTGTCAGATGTCAGCAGTTCATTCTGGTAGAGATGGAATAATGGTGTGGGGAATGTATTCTTGGCACTCAATGGGTCCTGTGATACCTGCAGATGTACAACTCGACAAATTCATGCAGTACAAATTAAAGCCCAAAGGAAGTCCAACCAGATAGGTGTTACTTATCAAGTAGCCATTTGGTGTCATTCCCTATAATCTAATCAGAGAATCAAAGTTTTCCCACAGGGCTTAGAAATGTTTATCTACATTATACGCACGTATAAACATAGAGTAGATATTGAACTGTTAACTTACATGATAGTAAAAGGTTGGTTGTCTACTAGAGATGAGCGAGTATACTCGCTAAGGCACATTACTCGAGCGAGTAGTGCCTTAGCCGAGTATCTCCCCGCTCGTCTCTAAAGATTCGGGGGCCAGCGCCAGTGACACGTGAGTTGCGGTGGGGAGCGGGGGGAGAGAGGGAGAGAGAGATCTCCCCTCCGTTCCTCCCCGCTCTCCCCCGCCCCTCGAATCTTTAGAGACGAGCGGGGAGATACTCAGCTAAGGCACTACTCGCTCGAGTAATGTGCCTTAGCGAGTATACTCGCTCATCTCTATTGTCGACCATTTTTTTCACGTGTGAAAATTGTACAGCGATGCAAAGATATGCGTTTTTTTTCCGCAAAACACATCATGATTGCAAAAAAATCACAGGTTTACAAGTGCGATATTGGTCCAAGTCTCTTAGAATTTGATTGCTGATGGAGTGCCGAGCCACTAGTTTTTTGTTGCTGTATCTCTCCGACCATATTCAGAAGGGCTGGGGACACTGTGTGCCAGAAATAGAGATAGGTGCACAGCTCAAAGGTGGAACCCATATCTATCAGACTTTTATGGCATATATATGAATATACCAAGAAGGTTTCAGATGTGAATACCCATTCAATCACCAATATTCACAGTTTTTATGTGTATCTGTACTTTCAGGTGATTTTTCAGATTAAATTGCTCATGTGTGTCCACACTAAGAATGCAAATAAGGGAGATGGAACAATCCTCTGCAGCGATTGGTGCCTTCCAATAGGTGGCGCTGCAGAGGTATTGTTCCATCTCCCTTATTTGCATATTACCCAGAGGAGCATGAATGGCCTTATAAGTCTCCTCACTCACCTTCTAGGTGCTCTCCCTAAAGAGAAAACATAGCGTTCCTACACTTGGAATAACACTATTTATGACCATTATATGATTTGTACTCTGCATTTCTCACTGGTTTTCTACTCTACAGGTTCTGTCTCCAATGTAGAGTATTTTCTAAGATACTGGGAAATCTTCTATATGCTGCACAAGGAGAAAACAACAGATTGTGATCCCTATAGCACACACAGCAGCATCATGAGGTACAGTGTACAGATGTATTGAGCTGTGTAGATGTGGTAGATGTCATTCCAATAGCTGTCACACAGTAAATCACTCACCATTAGCTCCAGCAGCTATGCTTGTGTGAGTGTCTGTTTCTGTCTCTCCTCTTCCTCCCCTTTGACAAATCTATAGATTGCTTTGGGCAATATAAGTCTTCTCCCTCCTTCATTTCCTGTGTTCTATATTGTTATCTCTGTTACTAGAGAGATACTTAGCTAGACAACAGGCAGTGGACAGCAAATTAGAAGAAAGAGAGACCCCTAGTGGCCAGTATGATTTTACATAAAAGGATTGGCACTTTTGACAGTTATCACAATGGCTATCACAAAAACAGTTTGTGAAACTTTAGTGACCCTTTAAGTATGCCCTAAAAACATATCTCTTTAGGGAGGCATATCACATTTTGTAATCAAACTCTTCTCCATTTACCCCCCTTCTACATTCTCCCTCAAACCCTGACCCCCTTCATCCTACAATATCCCTCCAAACTCCATGCACTACTCCATATCTGTGGTGCCCGACTCATGCAGCTTTATCTATAATACCCTATTTAGTTTACAAGAAACCTGTCACGTCCCCACAGTACTATAAAGTAAGTTATGACGCTGATGGGAGGGAAGACGGGGAGTCAGGGATGTATTCATTATACTCACCTGCTACCGTTATCCAGTGGTGTCCCCTCTGAAGTATCAGTGGCTCATGAAAATCTCTCTCTTTTCAGAGGCCCATGTGCGTGCTCTCCTGTACAAGTCTATGAGACAGCACGCTCATGGGACTCTGAAAAGAGTCAGATTTTTGTGCGTTGCCAGAACTTCAGCAAGTGACAGCGCTGGATTGCGGGAGTGGGTGGGTATAAAAAATACAGTCACCTCCCCTAACAGCACCATAACTCAGGGCTCCTTCATATGGGTGTATTTGCACACACTAAATAGAACCTATAGATGTCAAAGGGTTCGTTCTTATTTGCTTTTTTTGCACACACATTACTTGCGTGTACCAAAAAATAGGACCTGTTTTATTTTGTGTGCATTTGCGCACCAAAGGTCCCTATAGAAGTCTATAAAAGGTGCACAAATGCACGTACAATGAGTACAGAGATGTGCAATACACTCCACAATTCTGTGAAAAAAACACATCAGGACCTCATTAGGCTAAATAGCCATTTAAATCAGGTTATGGTGGGGGTGTTGCGCATGCATGTGAACAGGCCCTGCGTGCACAAAAAAGTAGGGGAAGGGGAAACTTGTTATTTGTATAGCGCCAACTTATTCTGCAGCACTTTCAGGTACTTTATGTATTACCCCCCAGCAAGCTGGGTACTCATTTTACCGACCTCAGAAGGATAGATCAGTGAACGAGCCAACAATGATTTTTATGCCTGCAGAAAATGAATGGCAAACGAAAGGCGAACGATTTATCGCTGTACAACTATTGTTTACTTTCGCTCGTTTGAACAATTTTTTTGAACGATAATCATTCTGTAAAAAAAGCCCTTTAGTTTATGGCGCTGTGGTGACGTGACAGGTTCCCTTTAACACTGTACAAGACAAACACCTTTTCCTTTTGTGTCACCCCTATTTTCGATAGATTGCAAGCTCTTGTGAGTAAAGCACACCTCCCCCGCCTCATTTTTTTGAATTGTTTCTTAATTTAATACTGTATGTAATGTCTGATTTGGTAACATGGACCCTCTGTGTAATATGTTGGCGTTATTTAACGATGATGATTATTGAACAGCAATTCTTGTAAATGTGCATTTCTGAGTCCTGAGCAGAGGCAGAGAGACTTGTACAGCTACATACAAGTTATATGGATACCATGGCTGATATTCATGGTAAAACCAGAAGCTTCGGATGCAAAGAAACAAAGCATTCTTCGTTAGAGTAGAAAAAACCTTGAAGCATGCATAACCTTAGTATTTCCACTAGAGGGAGCCAGAGCTTTTGTTATATATTTAGCAGGTCTTGCAGCATTGCGACCATAAAGGCTCTCTAATGATTTTTGTGTGGTTTCAACAGCATGAATGTAAATCTTGCTATCAATTTAACCCTTTGATTGCTAGGTGAAGCTTGATGTCAATTGAAGGATAAGCAGTAAAAACGTGTTATTCATTGAGTCGTTTCTCTTTCTGACAAGTTGTTTGCCATTACAGACATGGAGCTTGACTCGGATGATATGGAGGTAAAGATAGGGGGAAAGGGTGTAGAATGCAATGTAAGAGGAGAGATTAAGAAAAGAGGTGAAGCAAAGTTGAAAGTCTTTGTTGCATTATGACTGTAAACGTCTGTGTTCGCTGGAGCAAAAAAAAAAAATCTGGCATGTAAATTCAATTTAATACCCAGGTTTTTTTTTCGTATTTAGATATTCGAAAGCTACATTGTTATCTACTATTGCAAATTAATTGATAGCTTATACATGGGCTCTACTTTTCTAGTAAAGCAAAACAGACTTAAAGGGGTTGTCTGAATTATGTAAAGGGCATCTCAACAGGTCCCCTGGTGTAAAGTAGCAATGCAGCTTATGCTCACCTCTCCCATTTCACCCCGCTCGGCTTATCTCTCCCTACTCATCCCTTTTTTTTTTCTTATAACCGAACCCCCTTTCCCCCCAATAGGTACTTTTAACATTTACTCTGCACCACCTTATGAGCGCGAGTTCCTTTTCATTAACCCTTTCCAATCCACTGTCTGACCTCTGAAGAAATTATGATTTAAGGCTGTACAACTCTGATGTTGGAAGACATCCATCGGGGTTCTCTTACTAAATACTGCCAGACTCTCTGCAGTCGGAGCCTATCCACTGTGTCACCTCATGCAGTACTGGCTTCAGCCAGCATATAGCACCATTGTATAATGGCAGAAAAAGAGTAATCCCCCTAGGAAAACCAGGCTACAAATTGGATTGGAAAGGGTTAATACTAGAGATGAGCGAACACCAAAATGTTCGGGTGTTCGTTATTCGTAACGAACTTCCCGTGATGCTCGAGGGTTCGTTTCGAACAACGAACCCCATTGAAGTCAATGGGCGACCAGAACATTTTTGTATTTCGCCGATGCTCGCTAAGGTTTTCATGTGTGAAAATCTGGGCAATTCAGGAAAGTGATGGGAATGACACAGTGACGGATAGGGCAGGCGAGGGGCTACATGTTGGGCTGCATCCCAAGTTCCCAGGTCCCACTATTAAGCCACAATACCGGCAAGAGTGGGCCCCCCCCCTCCCAACAACTTTTACTTCTGAAAAGCCCTCATTAGCATGGCATACCTTTGCTAAGCACCACACTACCTCCAACAAAGCACAATCACTGCCTGCATGACACTCCACTGACACTTCTCCTGGGTTACATGCTGCCCAACCGCACCCCCTCCCCCCCACAGCGCACACCAAATTGTCCCTGCGCAGCCTTCAGCTGCCCTCATGCCACACCACGCTCATGTCTATTTAGAATTGCGTCTGCCATGACGAGGGACCGCAGGCACACACTGCAGAGGTTGGCACGGCTAGGCAGCGACCCTCTTTAAAAGTGGCGGAGCGATAGCCCACAATGCTGTACAGAAGCAATGAGAAATAGAATCCTGTGCCACCGCCATCAGGAGCTGCACACGTGGGCATAGCAATGGGGAACCTATGTGCCACACACTATTCATTCTGTCAAGGTGTCTGCATGCCCCAGTCAGACCGGGCTTTTTAATTCATAGACACAGGCAGGTACAACTCCCTATTGTGAAGTCCCTGTCGACCCACAGCATGGGTGGCTCCCTGGAACCCACCGGCGGTACACAGAAATATCCCATTGCATTGCCCAACACAGCTGAGGTAGTAATGTCGTGCTTAATGCAGGTGGGCTTCGGCCCACACTGCATGCCCCAGTCTGACTGGGGTTCTTTATAAGTGTACAGATGTAGTAAAAACTCCGTGTGCACCTACAGCATGGGTGGGTGCCAGGAAGCCACCGGCGGTACATAGAAATATCCCATTGCATTGCCCAACACAGCTGAGGTAGTAATGTTGTGCTTAACCCTTTCCAATCCAATTTGTATATGGTTTTCCTAGGGGGCTTACTCTTTTTCTGCTGTTATACAACGGCGCTATATACTGGCTAAAGCCAGTACTGCATGAGCTGACACGTAGGATAGGCTCCGACAGCAGAGAGGCTGGCAATATACAGTAAGAGAACCCCGACGGACGTCTACCAACAACGGAGCTGTACAGCCTTAAACCCTAATGTCTTCACAGGTCACACAGTGGACTGGAAAGGGTTAATGCAGGTGGGTTTCGGCCCACACTGCATGCCCCAGTCAGACTGGGGTTCTTTACAAGTGGACACATGTAGGTTTAACTCCCTGTGGACCCACTGCCTGGGTGGGTGCCAGGAAGCCACCGGCGGTACATAGAAATATCCCATTGCATTGCCCAACACAGCTGAGGTAGTAATGTCGTGCGTAATACAGGTGGGCTTCGGCCCACACTGCATGCCCCAGTCAGACGGGTTCTTTAGAAGTGTACAGATGTATTAAAAACTCAGTGTGCACCTACAGCATGGGTGGCTCCCTGGAACCCACCGGCGGTACACAAAAATATCCCATTGCATTGCCCAACACAGCTGAGGTAGTAATGTCGTGCGTAATACAGGTGGGCTTCGGCCCACACTGCATGCCCCAGTCAGACTGGGGTTCTTTACAAGTGGACACATGTAGGTTTAACTCCCTGTGGACCCACTGCCTGGGTGGGTGCCAGGAAGCCACCGGCGGTACATAGAAATATCCCATTGCATTGCCCAACACAGCTGAGGTAACGTCAGCTGTAATGCAGGTGGGCTAAAAATTAATTTGATTACACTGTAGGCGAGGGCCCACAAAAATTGCTGTATCAACAGTACTAATGTACATCCCAAAAATTGGCCATGGCCAGCCAAGAGGGCAGGTGAAACCCATTAATCGCTTTGGTTAATGTGGCTTAAGTGGTAACTAGGCCTGGAGGCAGCCCAGTGTAACGAAAAATTGGTTCAAGTTAAAGTTCCAATGCTTTTAAGCGCATTGAAACTTATAAAAATTGTTCTGAAAAATTATTTGAGTGAGCCTTGTGGCCCTAAGAAAAATTGCCCGTTCAGCGTGATTACGTGAGGTTTCAGGAGGAGGAGCAGGAGGAGGAGGAGGAGGAATATTAGACACAGATTGATGAAGCAGAAATGTCCCCGTTTTCGATGGTGAGAGAGAACGTAGCTTCCATCCGCGGGTGCAGCCTACGTATTGCTTACGTATCGCTGCTGTCCGCTGGTGGAGAACAGAAGTCTGGGGAAATCCAGCCTTTGTTCATCTTGATGAGTGTTAGCCTGTCGGCACTGTCGGTTGACAAGCGGCTACGCTTATCTGTGATGATTCCCCCAGCCGCACTAAACACCCTCTCCGACAACACGCTAGCCGCAGGACAAGCAAGCACCTCAAGGGCATACAGGGCTAGTTCAGGCCACGTGTCCAGCTTCGACACCCAGTAGTTGTAGGGGGCAGAGGCGTCACCAAGGATGGTCGTGCGATCCGCTACGTACTCCCTCACCATCCTTTTGCAGTGCTCCCGCCGACTCAGCCGTGACTGGGGAGCGGTGACACAGTCTTGGTGGGGAGCCATAAAGCTGGCCAGGCCCTTAAAGACTGTTGCACTGCCTGGGATGTACATGCTGCTCGATCTACGCACATCCCCTGCAACATGGCCCTCGGAACTGCGCCTTCTGCCACTAGCGCTGTCGGCTGGGAATTTTACCATCAGCTTGTCCGCAAGGGTCCTGTGGTATAGCAACACTCTCGAACCCCTTTCCTCTTCGGGAATCAGAGTGGGCAGGTTCTCCTTATACCGTGGATCGAGCAGTGTGTACACCCAGTAATCCGTAGTGGCCAGAATGCGTGCAACGCGAGGGTCACGAGAAAGGCATCCTAACATGAAGTCAGCCATGTGTGCCAGGGTACCTGTACGCAACACATGGCTGTCTTCACTAGGAAGATCACTTTCAGGATCCTCCTCCTCCTCCTCCTCCTCCTCCTCCTCCTCAGGCCATACACGCTGAAAGGATGACAGGCAATCAGCCGGTGTACCGTCAGCAGCGGCCCAAGCTGTCTCTTCCCCCTCCTCCTCATCCTCCTCATGCTCCTCCTCCTCCTCCTGTACGCGCTGAGAAATAGACAGGAGGGTGCCCTGACTATCCAGCGGCATACTGTCTTCCCCCGCCCCCGTTTCCGAGCGCAAAGCAGCTGCCTTTATGGTTTGCAGGGAATTTCTCAAGATGCATAGCAGAGGAATGGTGACGCTAATGATTGTAGCATCGCCGCTCACCACCTGGGTAGACTCCTCAAAATTACCAAGGACATGGCAGATGTCTGCCAACCAGGCCCACTCTTCTGAAAGGAATTGAGGAGGCTGACTCCCACTGCGCCGCCCATGTTGGAGTTGGTATTCGACTATAGCTCTACGCTGTTCATAGAGCCTGGCCAACATGTGGAGCGTAGAGTTCCACCGTGTGGGCACGTCGCACAGCAGTCGGTGCACTGGCAGCTTAAAGTGATGTTGCAGGGTGCGCAGGGTGGCAGCGTCCGTGTGGGACTTGCGGAAATGTGCGCAGAGCCGGCGCGCCTTTACGAGCAGGTCTGACAAGCGTGGGTAGCTTTTCAGAAAGCGCTGAACCACCAAATTAAAGACGTGGGCCAGGCATGGCACGTGCGTGAGGCTGCCGAGCTGCAGAGCCGCCACCAGGTTACGGCCGTTGTCACACACGACCATGCCCGGTTGGAGGCTCAGCGGCGCAAGCCAGCGGTCGGTCTGCTGTGTCAGACCCTGCAGCAGTTCGTGGGCCGTGTGCCTCTTATCGCCTAAGCTGAGTAGTTTCAGCACAGCCTGCTGACGCTTGCCCACCGCTGTGCTGCCACACCGCGCGACACCGACTGCTGGCGACATGCTGCTGCTAACACATCTTGATTGTGAGACAGAGGAGGAGGAGGAGGAGGAGGAGGGTGCTTTAGTGGAGGAAGCATACACCTCCGCAGATACCAGCACCGAGCTGGGGCCCGCAATTCTGGGGGTGGGTAGGACGTGAGCGGTCCCAGGCTCTGACTCTGTCCCAGCCTCCACTAAATTCACCCAATGTGCCGTCAGGGAGATGTAGTGGCCCTGCCCGCCTGTGCTTGTCCACGTGTCCGTAGTTAAGTGGACCGTGGCAGTAACCGCGTTGGTGAGGGCGCGCACAATGTTGCGGGAGACGTGGTCGTGCAGGGCTGGGACGGCACATCGGGAAAAGTAGTGGGGACTGGGAACTGAGTAGCGCGGGGCCGCCGCCTCCATGATACTTTTGAAGGACTCCGTTTCCACAACCCTATACGGCAGCATCTCAAGGCTGATGAATTTTGCGATGCGGACGGTTAACGTTTGAGCGTGCGGGTGCGTGGCGGCGTACTTGCGCTTGCGCTCGAACACTTGCGCAAGCGACGGCTGAACGGTGCGCTGAACTACACTGCTGGATGGGGCCGAGGACAGCGGAGATGAGGGTGTGGGTGCAGGCCATGAGGCGGTAGTGCCTGTGTCCTGAGAGGGGGGTTGCATCTCAGTGGCAGGTTGGGGCACAGGGGGAGAGGCAGGGGTGCAAACCGGAGGCGGTGAACGGCCTTTGTCCCACCTTGCGGGGTGCTTGGCCATCATATGTCTGCGCATGGTGGTGGTGGTGAGGCTGTTGGTGTTGGCTCCCCGGCTGAGCTTTGCGCGACAAAGGTTGCACACCACTGTTCGTCGGTCGTCAGGCGTCTCTGTGAAAAACTGCCAGACCTTAGAGCACCTCGGCCTCCGCAGGGTGGCATGGCGCGAGGGGGCGCTTTGGGAAACACTTGGTGGATTATTCGGTCTGGCCCTGCCTCTACCCCTGGCCCTGGACACCGCACTGCCTCTTGCAACCTGCCCTGCTGATGCCCTTGACTCCCCCTCTGAAGACCTGTCCTCCTGAGTAAGCGTTGCACACCAGGTGGGGTCAGTCACCTCATCGTCCTGCTGCTCTTCCTCCGAATCCTCTGTGCGCTGCTCCCTGGGACTTACTGCCCTTACTACTACCTCACTGCAAGACAACTGTGTCTGATCGTCATCGTCCTCCTGACCCACAGAAAGTTGTTGAGACAGTTGGCGGAAGTCCCCAGCCTCTTCCCCCGGACCCCGGGAACTTTCGAATGGTTGGGCATCAGTGACGATAAACTCCTCTGGTGGGAGAGGAACCGCTGCTGCCCAATCTAAGCAGGGGCCCGAGAACAGTTCCTGGGAGTGCTCCCGCTCCTGAGCAGGTGTTATTGTAGTGGAGTGAGGAGGCTGGGAGGAAGGAGGAGCAGCAGACAGAGGATTCGGATTGGCAGCAGTGGACGGCGCAGAACTGCGGGTAGACGATAGGTTGCTCGAAGCACTTTCTGCCATCCAGGACAGGACCTGCTCACACTGCTCATTTTCTAATAACCGTCTCCCGCGTGGACCCATTAATTGGCGATGAATGTGGGGACGCCAGAAACGTGCCTCTCTCCTAATCGCGCAGTAGTCGGCTGCGACACACCTGGATAAGGAGCTTGGCCTGTGCCCACACCCTGACTTGGCCCTCCGCGTCCTCGGCCGCGTCCACGTCCTCTAGGCCTACCCCTACCCCTCAGCATGCTGTATTACCAGTGATTTGATTTCACAGGCAGGAAATAAATTGGCGCAAGACTGCAGGCCAAATATAATTTTTGCCCTTTTTGGAAAACGAAAGGCCCCACTGCCTCTAGTGAATGAATTATCTAAGTTTAATAACTGTGCTGTGTCCCTGCTTATGTGTCACAGAACGTGAGGGTAGCAGAGTTATTATAACTCTTGGAGAGCAGGTATTTTTTTCCCAATTAAGGAAAGCAAATGGCGAAGCCAGCAGTAAAGCGTAGCTGGGTGCGTATGATTTAGCAATGTTTTTCACGCAGCTCACACGTCTCCACAGGCGTAAGGACGGACAGAGGCTGGACAAATAGATTTGTTTTCAGTTTTTTCCCACCAACAGGCAGCACTGCGTATATTCAATGAACATGAGAAGTTTAATAACTGTGCTGTGTCCCTGCTTATGTGTCACAGAACGTGAGGGTAGCAGAGTTATTATAACTCTGGCAGAGCAGGTATTTTTTTCCCAATTAAGGAAAGCAAATGGCGAAGCCAGCAGTAAAGCGTAGCTGGGTGCGTATGATTTAGCACTGTTCTTCACGCAGCTCACACGTCTCCACCGCCCGTAAGGACGGACAGAGGCTGGACAAATAGATTTGTTTTCAGTTTTTTCCCACCAACAGGCAGCACTGCGTATATTCAATGAACATGAGAAGTTTAATAACTGTGCTGTGTCCCTGCTTATGTGTCACAGAACGTGAGGGTAGCAGAGTTATTATAACTCTGGCAGAGCAGGTATTTTTTTCCCAATTAAGGAAAGCAAATGGCGAAGCCAGCAGTAAAGCGTAGCTGGGTGCGTATGATTTAGCACTGTTCTTCACGCAGCTCACACGTCTCCACCGCCCGTAAGGACGGACAGAGGCTGGACAAATAGATTTGTTTTCAGTTTTTTCCCACCAACAGGCAGCACTGCGTATATTCAATGAACATGAGAAGTTTAATAACTGTGCTGTGTCCCTGCTTATGTGTCACAGAACGTGAGGGTAGCAGAGTTATTATAACTCTGGCAGAGCAGGTATTTTTTTTCCCAATTAAGGAAAGCAAATGGCGAAGCCAGCAGTAAAGCGTAGCTGGGTGCGTATGATTTAGCAATGTTTTTCACGCAGCTCACACGTCTCCACAGGCGTAAGGACGGACAGAGGCTGGACAAATAGATTTGTTTTCAGTTTTTTCCCACCAACAGGCAGCACTGCGTATATTCAATGAACATGAGAAGTTTAATAACTGTGCTGTGTCCCTGCTTATGTGTCACAGAACGTGAGGGTAGCAGAGTTATTATAACTCTGGCAGAGCAGGTATTTTTTTCCCAATTAAGGAAAGCAAATGGCGAAGCCAGCAGTAAAGCGTAGCTGGGTGCGTATGATTTAGCAATGTTTTTCACGCAGCTCACACGTCTCCACAGGCGTAAGGACGGACAGAGGCTGGACAAATAGATTTGTTTTCAGTTTTTTCCCACCAACAGGCAGCACTGCGTATATTCAATGAACATGAGAAGTTTAATAACTGTGCTGTGTCCCTGCTTATGTGTCACAGAACGTGAGGGTAGCAGAGTTATTATAACTCTGGCAGAGCAGGTATTTTTTTCCCAATTAAGGAAAGCAAATGGCGAAGCCAGCAGTAAAGCGTAGCTGGGTGCGTATGATTTAGCAATGTTTTTCACGCAGCTCACACGTCTCCACAGGCGTAAGGACGGACAGAGGCTGGACAAATAGATTTGTTTTCAGTTTTTTCCCACCAACAGGCAGCACTGCGTATATTCAATGAACATGAGAAGTTTAATAACTGTGCTGTGTCCCTGCTTATGTGTCACAGAACGTGAGGGTAGCAGAGTTATTATAACTCTGGCAGAGCAGGTATTTTTTTCCCAATTAAGGAAAGCAAATGGCGAAGCCAGCAGTAAAGCGTAGCTGGGTGCGTATGATTTAGCAATGTTTTTCACGCAGCTCACACGTGTCCACAGGCGTTAGGACGGACAGAGGCTGGACAAATAGATTTGTTTTCAGTTTTTTCCCACCAACAGGCAGCACTGCGTATATTCTATGAATAATAACTGTGTTGTGGCCCTGCCTATACAATTCTTTCCCTGCAGTATCAATGGAGGGTGGAATGCTCTGCAGAGGCGATTTTGAGAAGCCCAAAAAAAATGCAGCACAGCTAACAGCAGCCTGGACAGTACTGCACACGGATAAATATGGCCCTAGAAAGGACCGTTGAGGTTCTTGAAGGCTACACTCACTCCTAACACTCTCCCTGCCTATGCAGCACTTCTGTCCCTAATGCCAGGTGCAACGGTCTGCAGAGGCGATTTTGAGAAAAAAAAAAATCCCACTGCTAACAGCAGCCAACACACAGCTATCAGTGGCCCTAATAAGGACCTTTGGGGGGTCTTGAAGCCTACACTAACTACCAATTCTTTCCCTACAGCAGCTCCGGTATAAACAGCACTGTCCCTCATCTAACTCACACCGCATCTGAGGCGAGCCGCGGGAGGGGCCGACTTTTATATTAGGCGAACACCTGATCTCGCCAGCCACTCACAGCAGGGGGGTGGTATAGGGCTTAAACGTTGCAGGGGGAAGTTGTAATGCCTTCCCTGTCTTTCAATTGGCCAGAAAAGCGCGCTAACGTCTCAGGGAAGGAAGTGAAAGTAACCAGAACACCGCATGGTGTTCGTTACGAATAACGAACATCCCGAACACCCTAATATTCGCACGAATATCAAGCTCGGACGAACGCGTTCGCTCATCTCTAGTTAATACCCTTGTTATTCCCTCGCTGGTGGGATGAGTCTCCTTGCTGCTATAATTTTTACAGGCAGCTCTCAGCCCTAACCGTCTCCAAACAAGCTGCTGCAGCCAATGACAGTGCTCAATGATAATTCATAATATGTATTATTGGCTGCAGCAGCAGGTTAATGGGACATCACAGGTTGACTGCAGCCTGTAAACAAACACCACGGTGAAGACCCAGAGCTGCCAGCACGGGATGAGTGGGGAACAGGGATAGGTGAGTATCAGCTGCTTTGTTGTTTTACACCAAGGGGACCCATTGAGATGGCCTTTACATAGATTGAACATCCCCTCTAAGTAGAAAACAGAGGGCAAGAACATTTAGGTAGTACTACACTGAAATATGAGGATTTCACCAATAATGATACAATGATATGTAGAAAAACGTCTGTAACACTCCTGTGTAAAAAAAAGAACTAGAGTTAAGACACTGAATAGTTAGACATAACAGTTGCTTCACAGGGAGCCCGAGCTGAGAGAAGCCCATCGTAGCCAGAGAGCAGTTTAGAACATCGACCTAAGGTAGTGCTACAAACAGAGCGGGTATTAGAAGAGGGCAAACTGGGCAATTGCCCTGGGTCCCCATCCCCAAAGGGCTTCCCTGCCCTCAGCGTTATCACTGCTACTTAGTAATGGTGCTACCCCTACCATGAAAGACAACATTTGGTGAGTTCTCTCACCATGGGGTTACTAAGGAGCTTCAGTCCACTCTGCAATTCCTTTCTTTGTGCTTTGCGGCACCAGTGAAGCACCGGGAGCAGGAGACAGGGGAGGAGGATTGGAGATGCACAGTGCCACAGAGCATGGAGGAAGGAACTAAAGAATGGACTGCGGCTCCTTATTGACAGCGCAATAAAGATTCCAGGGGTAGGGAGGCTATAAACTTGTGGGGACACTAACTGTGGAGCACTGAGGCAATATTACAGAACAGGGGACACAAATGGGGGCACTATTACAGTTACGGGAGCACTGAGAGAGCTTTTGAAGGCAGCAGCAGGATAGGCAATGTAGGAAGGAGTAGTGGCTGGAAGACTTAAGGTGTTTCATGGTTGAGATGGGAAACCTGCAGCTACTTCCTTTGCACCATCTACAACTACACTCCTGTGATTGAGATCTTTGCAGCATTATCAATGGCAGTGAGAGTGATAGATATGTAGTATGAATACGTTTGTTCTATTGTGGTACGAGGACTTATAAGCTATTGTTTCTCTGTTACCAGCCTTCAGGCTGAAGCATATTAAACATACATTGTTCGGTTACACATAACGTAATTATAAGTGTCTAGCAAATGAAATATAGCTACTGTATACTAACTTCACATAATATTTCAGTTCCCCAACTATGAACATGGGACTGCAATCTCCTTTTCTCAAGAATGTAAACTTTTGCTGTGTGACGTAAGTGGTCATCAGAGAAACCGTGCAATGCTGTTCTATGGTAGGAGCAGGCACAGGAATTCACAACTTTGTACATATGCAGCGATGATCCCCCTTGCTGCCCCCCTTAGCTTCGACTGCCACTTACTTTCTGTACTTGTAACTGGTTTAAGAGATAAGATGAGCCAATAGGTGTTAGATTCCAATAAGACTGCCTATCTAGTATATAAGAATCTGCTGTGATGTCACAAGTCAGTCTGGATTTGAGAACCTTTGTGTCTCCTAGACTCATTCATGTCGACATTGAATAAATCTTCATTTCCTATGTCCCTGGTATCGTGTTGGATTTCGGCTTCTACAACATCTGGGGGCTCGTGTCCGGAATCTGATGCAGATTGCATTTTTGCATCCGCTCTTGTCTGCAGGTAAGGACAAAGAGGCTACGGAGACCGGACCATGGGGCCCCGCCCAGTAACTTTCTCTGGGTAAAATGGAACACTCTCCTAGCCTGCTGCGTCTATACTTTCAGACCAAGCAGCTGGAACCCTAAAGGGACTATGGAACTGAATGGTATACGGGGAAGTTCTGAGATCAGCTGAAAAGGTAAGACCCGGGTCCTGAGATATATATTCTGAAGTTGTGAAGTAGTATGCTTTGTGATTGTGAGATGATATGCCCTGTCGAGTAGTGTTAGCGATTTGGTCTGAGACAATCGCAGGTAAACAACCTACCCCGTAGGGGTGGATGAGGATCTTGATCACATCCTAGACGAGCCTCCGTAACTCTATCGGATTTTGGGAGTGAAGACGCTTTGTCTTTAAACGTTCCGTGGTTATAAACAGTCCAGCGTAAAAAAACTGTGTGAAACTCGGGTATTGTTTTCAGTGCATAGAGAAAACAGTGATCTCTTCTGGAGGTCATCGTAGCACGGTTCGTAGATATTTGCTAACGAACCTTGCTAGTCTTAAGTAAATAAGCTTGGTAGATGGGATCTACCAAGGATTTGAACGCTATCTCAAGTGTTACCTTTGAAATGTGTGTTGCAGAATTTCAGTAAATGGTATCATACAGTTAGTGATGGAAAACTGACTGTTGTTTAGACAAGATGGCGATTTTTAGAAGTGCTTTGTGTGAAAGACAAAGAAGGTCAGCCCTTCTTCACCATCTGAGGGCTCCACCCTGGATGTGTCATGGAGGGTGTTTCCTCCCTATTGCCTATTGCATAGATGGCCGTGTTGTTAATGTGGCCAGTAGAAGTCTGCATACCTTAATACGTGTTTAGTGTGCAGGACCACCCTTACCATCGCCCAGTCAGGCCACACCCCCGGTGGCCATTTCAATGCCAGCTATGGCCCAGCAGCTATTTTAGAATCTGCTGTAAGAATACCTTAGACAGCCGCCCAAGTGCCATGTTAACTCCACAACAGGCACGGGCTTCTCACCTCTCATCAATGTACCTTTTACCTGGCATTGCATTGGTAGTTCAAGGACTGGTGCGTTCTCCAAATTGCATAGGAATAGTCAGACCCCACTGGCTATCTGCTTGCAGCCTGTATTAGCACCCACCTTATGCTGGTCTGCCCGTTATTGTATTAAAAAATGCCTGCACATATAGTTGTTAAATGGGAAAAAAAAAGAAAGGTGATTTTATCCTCTCATTCATATAGTTTTTGTCTCCCTATGCAAGTTCATGCAGAATCTGAGAGAAAAAAAAAAAAACTTTCAGAGAGAGAAAAAGGATTATTACGTGATAATTCGATAGTCTCTTTAGACAGTGCAAAAGTGTTATGGTGTACAGGAATAGATAAATGGTTAATGCTTGATTCTCGCACACCTCTGATAAAGCTGCAGTTTCACTTTCCCCCGTCATTTCCCTCCCCGTCTTTAAGTTAGACCGTCCAGTGGGAAAAAGGGAGGGGGAATGTGTGTTGAACTTCTAATGTAAGAATTCCTGTAGCGGTACATTGCTTGCTTTATTGGAATAGAAACTGATAATGAAATGAATTACTGTCTTTATTGTAAGTTTATGCAAAAAGCAATGTTAATTAAAAATCTGGAGAAAGGGGATTGTCAGGTTTTGGTGAGTTTTCTGACAGAGTATAATCCAATATGATATAGCAAATGCGTAGTATTCTATGTCGACCTGAACTGGGATGCTAATTAGAAGAAAGTTACAGCGCACAATGGTTGGAGGACAAAAGACTGTTAAACAATGAAAAAGATGGTGGATGGGTTGCAGAAATCTAATCGAGACAGCTCCACCACCAAACAACACCCAGAACAACCCACCTCCTTCATACGTACAGAAGGGGGGTCCCAACACCGCCCCTTTGCTGGAGACCAATGTGGAATGTGCAGGAAGCATGGTCACTGGAGTAGAGACTGCCCCCTCACTTCCTCTGCTCATACAGGAAGAGAAGGAGGAAGGGGCAAGGCCCAAAATGGCCACTACCAGAGACGAGCACATGGCAGAGCCATTCAGGCCCGCCCACAACCTCCATCTTGTTTTGCTCCTATTGTTCTGCGGTATGAAGATAATGGTGAATGAAGATGACCAGGTTCCTACCTGCTGGGCCCCCAGGAACCTATGGTCCGAATAAATGAATGGGGTCATTTTGTGAACTTTGTGATTGATACTGGAGCTGAACATTCAGCTATAACCTAACAACTAGCACCTCTTTAACACAGAATAGCCCAGATTGTGGGAGCTACTGGACAAGGCAGGAAGCATCACTTTATTGTACCACAGCAATGCACCTTGGAAGACAAAGAATTCCCTCATCAATTCCTGTATCCACTGGACTGTCTAATACCAAAATTGGGACAGGATATGATGAGAAAACTACAAGGCCAAGTGTCCTTTGAACCGGAAGGACAGATGCCTTTACAACTTGGGAAAGATGTTTCAACTCCTGCCCACATCTTCTCACTCACAGTGCCTCAGGAGGAGGAATGGAAATTGTTTGCTGTCATTCATGAGCCAGAACACTCAAGAACCACACCGGACCTAGTAATGAAGCTGCTAGGAGTATGGGCTGAAGACAATCCACCAGCACTAGTTCAGAAGTGTATGACAGCTTGTGGCTGCTACTTCTACAGTGTCTCTGTTGCTACTGATTTGCAGTCTGCTGTAGCTATTTGCAACTTGTGTACCTTCCAGGTTCTCTGTTACCTAGTCTCACCCTCGACCTCTGTTCTTGCTTGGTATGACCCGTTCGGTGTTAGGGTCATGACAGGGTTAGTCAGCGCCCAGGTTCCAGCTCAGGGCCGTTCTTGTCAGGACGATGACCCTGCTTTCTGTTAGGCAGGGATTCCATATTCCTCACCAATGCAGGGCTAGCTGAGTCCTAGTCTCCACCTTGTACCAAGCCATGCTCTGAGGAGTGAGTATTCGGTCTCTGGGTCAGCTGTCAGTGTCACCGAGTGGTTTTCCTGCCCAGAAGGATGGCACAGTCGTTCTACACTCGAATACGTAACAAGAATATACCTCCAGTCGCAGTACAGCTGAAGCCAGGGGCACAACCGGTGTCCATCAAGCAACACCACCTACCATCTGCTGCCTGCCATGGCATCACACTGCATCTGGAAAAATTTCTGAAGTATGGTATCCTGAGGAGATGCAAATACCCAGGAACACCCCTCTTCGGTCTGTAAAGAAACCTGGAATAACAGAGTATCACCCAGTCCTGGATCTCAGAGCAGTGAATCAAGCTGTGGTTATTTTGCATCAGACAGTGCCCGACCCGTACACTTTCCTTGGACTAATACCCGGGGAATCAACTCGCTTTACTGTGCTGCATTTGAAAGACGCTTTCTGCACCATCAGACTAATAGAGGACAGTCAGCTTATCTTTGCCTTCCAATGGGAAGACCCAAGAACTGGAGAAACGTGCCGCTTGCCCCAAGGGCTCAAGAACTTGCCCGCACTCTTCAGAGAATCTCTTGCTACTGACCTAAGGAAACTCTCTCTCTCTTCCCAGCCAGGCACTGTATTACTACAGCATATGGATGACCTCCTCATAACCGGATCTACCTCTGTGTGAAGTCTGCAGAACACTAAGACAGTGCTTTGTCTTCTATATGAAGCTGGATACAAAGTCTCAAGAAAAGAAGCCACAGATCTGCCAAGCAACTGTCAAATACCTGGGATTTCATATCTCACAAGAAAAAGGTACAACTGGAAGCTGAAAGGAAGTAGGTTGTCTGCAATATCTTTGTACCAACAACCAGAAGAAAAAGTCAGAGAATTCCTTGGAGCTGCCGGATTCTGCAGAATATGGAAACCCGGTTTTGCTACAATGGCCAAACCCCTCTATGAAGTCACAAAGGGAGGTGAAGATGCCCTCTACTGGTGGAAGCAGAAACATACAAGGGCCTATAACAACATCAGGCAAGCTCTTCTAAAAGCACCCACAGTGGCCTTGCCTAATCTGGAGAAACCACTTATTCTGTATGTTCATAAGAAGAAGAAACTGGTGATCGGCGTTCTCACCCAGATGATGGGATCATGGCATCAACCTGTTGTCCATCTCTCCAAGCAACTTGATAATGCAGCCATGGGATGAGAAGACTGGCAGCAACAGTGGCCTTGGTTACGGAAGCTGACAAGCTAACCCTGGGTCAAGATCTTACAGTACGAGTGCCATCTTCTGTCCTAACTTTGATGGATGCCACAGGTCACCACTAGCAGACAAATGCTTGCATGACCAAGTTCCAAGGCCTACTATGTGAAAATCCAAGACTGACGTTGGAAGTGTGTACTGCTCTAATCCAGCAACTCTGTTACCGACCAGAACTGGAAGCCCTGACTATAACTGCTGTGAGGTGATGGATGAAGTCTTTAGCAGCTATCCTGATCTTCGAGAAACACCTCTCGAAGCTCCTGATGTTGAATAGTACACAGATAGTAGCAGCCTCATGGATGAAAGCATATGCTATGTTGAATATGCGGTGGTCACCATACAGACTACTACAAAAGCAGAACCACTGCCCAAAGAAACTTTAGCTCAAAAGGCAGAACTTAATGCACTTATTAGAAGCCCCACAGATGGCAGCTGGGGTGAAAGTCAATATCTTCACTGACTCAAAGTAGGCCTTCCTCACACTTCATGTTCATGGGGCCCTGAGAGAAGAGTCTGGTCCCTTCAGCGGATCAAGAAGTGAAGCAGTCTCCTCTCATTCCGGAACTGTCAGAAGAGGTATAGGTCAGTCACTGTGAAGGAAAACAGAAGGGAAACTCACTCGTTGCACAGAGAAACAGAAAGGCAGATGCTGATGCCAAGCGAGCTGTCACTCTCCTGAAATGCCAAAAGTTCTGTCAAACTACAAGCCTTTTTCCTGTTTCCCCTCAGCAACTGGAACTCTTGCTACAATCAAAGCGAACAGGAATGGCTGAAGACAGAAGATGGGAATTACACACCTGAAGGCTGGCTCATTCTCTCGGATGGAAGAAGTGTGGTCCCAACAGCACTAGCAACGGAGATCGTCAAGAAAGTGCATGAGGACACGCTATGGGTCCACCACTATGGAAGAGCTAATTAAAGATGTGCTGTACATCCTAAGACTTACCGGGCGAGCACCAGAAAATGTGTCTTATACCCTGAAAATAGTCCCAGACAAGGACCTCTGAAGACTCCAGGGATACAATCTTATAGAGCTGCTCTCTTCCAAGATGTACTAGTGGACTTTACTCAAATGCCTGCAGCTGATGGATGGAAGTATCTCCTGGTCTTTGTCTGCACTTACACGGAGTGGGGGGAGGCCTACCCCACTAGGACTGAGAAAAATCAACTTAAGTGGCCAGAACACTACCGAGAGACATAATTCAAAGACACGGCCTACCGGTACGGAAAATGGACCAGCGTTTGCTGCGGAGAATAAACAAGAGTTAGCCAACTGCTTCAAGATCAGATGGAAACTGCACATTGCCTACAGACCTTAGTGCTCAGGGAAGGCTGAACGCATGAACTGGACTTTAAAACTTGCCTAAGAGACGCTCTGTCAGGAGACTCACCTAATATGGCCACAAGTCTTACCCATTGCTCTGCTCAGAAACAGATCTTCCCCCACCGAAATAACTGTTAGTTCCCCTCTTAAGATGATGTAGGGGAGGCCTAGCTAAGTAGTGTTGGGGATTAGAGCAGACAAATTACCAGCAAATGCTTGCCCTGGGTAAGACCATGGCAACCATTACAAAAAAAGCAGGAGAAAGGTTACCTACTTGTTTGAATATTGCTGTGCAAAAGGTTACCTATATGTCTGGATACTGCTGTGTATTTCTTTTTTTTCTTCCAGGGAAAAAAGTCTGGGTGACAGATTGGCACCAGAGGCCTCGCAAACCTTGGTGGAAGGGTCCATACACCGTTATCCCGTCTACCCCGACTGTTGTTAAAGTTGCTGAGATGGGACCTTGAATCCACCAGACCAGAGTCAATGTGGCCTACACTGACCGTGCCTGCTTATCACACCTGACAGATCCCCAAAGCTCACCTTAAAAAAAAAAAAAAAAAAAGAAACCTCCAGAAGTGCCTTAGACCAGACAAGTACCTTGCCCCCTCCTGGTAGCCCAGGAAGCACCAGAGACAGTGTTTCCTTCACAGAGACAGTATTTCCTTCACAGAGACAGTGTTTCCTTCACAGAGACAGACAGTGTTTTCTTCACAGAGACAGTGTTTTCGTCACAGAGACATTGTTTTTCCCTCAAACACCTTGGAGAGGGGATAACTACAGCTGCCAAACAACAAAAAGACTGAAGAACCTATTAAACACTGTTGGGGGGGAATTACGCTATACAGGAAATTTGGACTTGTGCCGATAATTGTAATAAATGTATACAAGAAGTTAGAATGGGTACAGACATCACAAGAACATTAGTGTACTATACTTACTACATGGGTAAGGGGAGACAATCAGGGGGTTACAAATACAATAAGACCACCTACTACAAGAGTGAACAAGTATACTCTCCCACTGAAACATGGATAGACACTGATGTAGCATGGGATACACAGGCTATACTAAAGTCTATGGGGGTTTAAACCCCTAAATAAGGATGATAAGCTATAAGTGCATAATAGCTATCAAAGGGGGGAATGTGGTACAAGGACTTATAAGCTATTGTTTCTCTGTTACCAGCCTTCAGGCTGAAGCATATTAAACATACATTGTTCGGTTACACATAACGTAATTATAAGTGTCTAGCAAATGAAATATAGCTACTGTATACTAACTTCACATAATATTTCAGTTCCCCAACTATGAACATGGGAATGCAATCTCCTTTTCTCAAGAATGTAAACTTTTGCTGTGTGACGTAAGTGGTCGTCAGGGAGACCGTGCAATGCTGTACTACGGTAGGAGCAGGCACAGGAATTCACAACTTTGTACATATGCAGCGATGATCCCCCTTGCTGCCCCCCTTAGCTTCGACTGCCACTTACTTTCTGTACTTGTAACTGGTTTAAGAGATAAGATGAGCCAATAGGTGTTAGATTCCAATAAGACTGCCTATCTAGTATATAAGAATCTGCTGTGATGTCACAAGTCAGTCTGGATTTGAGAACCTTTGTGTCTCCTAGACTCATTCATGTCGACATTGAATAAATCTTCATTTCCTATGTCCCTGGTATCGTGTTGGATTTCGGCTTCTACAACACTATCTATTAGCATGGTTATCTAGACTAACTGCTGGCAGACTCCACCTCTGTATCCACCCAAGGATGAGCAAGCAAGGGTTCACAGTTGTGCAAGGAGATGGCAGGAAAATTAGGGGTGACTTGAGCTAGCGAGGTAGTTAACATGACTGGCACAGCATAATAATCTGATTTACAGCATTGGAGTACATTGCATCTACGTTATCATAAGGTGTTAAATGTCAAGTTAAAGGGATTTTCCTGGGAAAATACTATCATTCATCCATCCTCAGAATAGGTCATCATTAGTTGATTGGTTGGGATCTGACACTCGGGACCCTGACCAATCAGCTGAGCAGCACCACAAATACACAGGGGTCGGAGCAGAAGCAGATTCTTCGACCCTTGTTTAGTAGCCAGCACTTGCAATTAGAAGCACAGTTCTCATTGAAATCAATGGTCGCTACACCTGCAGTTACAAGCATCGGCTACTACACAAGGGTCAGAGCACCTGCTTCGGCTCCGACCCCTGTGTAATTGTGGTTCTCCTCAGGTGATTGGTCGAGGTCCCGAGTGTCAACTATTAATGACCTTTCCTGAAGATAGGTCATCAATAGTATTTCCTTGGAAAACCCCTTTATCATTTGCTACATCTATAGCTCTGTGTTGGTGGGTGTAGAGTGGGGAATGGAGTCAATGGGTTTGATAGGGCAGCCATTTTAGGCATTAGTTTCAGGGGTCAGTATTGTGGGTTTTGGGGAAGAGGGACATAAGTAGCGCTTTATTGAGAGTGGAACAAAAGTGCATTTTCCCAGTGACTTTAATAATACAGTCATGAACAGAGGTACATTTATACCTCCAGAGCTCCTACCTGGCCCTGTTAGCAATTCTGCATGGTCAGAAACTGCTGACCGACTCCCTTTAAACTTGTAATTGTTCAAGCAAGCACTTTCTTGTGCAGTCCCTTGCTCAGGGAGATCAGGTGCTTAGTACAGCAAGTGACAAACAGGAATACTGAAACAGATAAAAATAAATAAAATTAACATACTTCCATTTTCTTGCTGCTCAGAAACTGTGTTGCCTGAAGCATGTCCCTAATCTGTCAGTAAGCTAAATGTAACTCTGTCAGGATGTTAAAATACATTGGTCACTTCCTTCTAAAACTTCACTGCAGGTCGAACATATCACATATTATTTCCCAACTTCAGAAAAGCTCAGCGGATGTTGCCTGTACATGTCTAAGAAATGACTGTAATTAGTTTAAAAAAACAATGAAAGTTAAATTTTGAGCAACATTTGTGTTTTACTGGCCCTGCCTATATGTCCGAAATAATCAGCAAATATCTGATTATACTGCTGATATCAATGAAACACATAATTAAAGTATCACATTGTTTGAAAACTGCTACAATTTGTTATGCCTAGTGCAGGACCTGAGGGGATTTCACACCTGTGTTGGGGGTTCTGTTTTCCTGCTCCATTCTGGGATCAGAACAGGGAAATTACCATGGCCAAATGGCTCCCTCTTGGGATGGAACCGATTAGTGTTAAGAGATCATTAGGCCAGCAGTGTTATCTATGTTATAGATGTCTCATACTTCCCATTCACGCATCAATCCTTTTGAAGAATTTAACCCTCTGTTGAAAGTGTCAAAAGTTGTTATAAATTTGTATTCCCAAATTCTTCTGTGCCTCTGTGACTTGAAAATGCCTTTGAATATAATCAACTTAGCATTCTTTTAGGGTGACTTCACAGGAGCTTGTGCCGTACATAGGGGTGCAAAAAAGTGCGCACCCACGTACGTGCACAAACACGCGTGAATGCAGGTCCATGCCCATTGCCTTCAATGGGGCTGCGGCTGCTGCCGATGGCCCCATTGCAAGCAATGGGCTGTCTGTAACCCCTGCAGTGATTTTCGGGGAAGGGCTTTAAATATAAGCCCTTCCCTAAAAATCATCCCTGTTTGTGTTCATTGAATTCTATGAATGGCCAGGTGCTGCCTGTAATTGTCTGAGTGCTGTTGCCAATCACAGGCAGCACTCAGCTGTCATTCAATGATTGACTGAGAGCTGCATGTGATTGGCTAAGCGCTCAGCCAATCAGATACAGCCATTTCAGCAGGCAGGGATTTTAAATCCCCACCTGCTGAAAGAGCTTCAGAGCAGTGCAGGGAGAAGACAGGCTAGACGCGCCTGAGTCTCGGCAGCTGAGGAGAGGTGAGTATAATTTTTTTTTATTTTTAACACATTCTAGGGATGATTTTCAGGGAAGGGTTTATATTTAAAGCCCTTCCCCGAAAATCCCTGCAGGGCTTGCCAGCAGTCCATTGATCTCAATGGGATGCAGAAGTGCCGGTCTCATTGAATAGGTGGCACTGTGGAGGAGTTATTCCATCTCCCTTATTTGCATATTACCCAGAGGAGCGTGCGTGGCCATTTGAGTCTCCTCATTTAGTTTATAGTATATATAGTTGCTCTCCCTAAGGAGAAAAGAGTGTTTCTGACCCCTGTCCCAGGCCTCTCACTAGCAAAAGCCAGACTCCTACTGTACACTGATGATGGGCAATAACCCGGAAACAGCTGTATGTACATGGGGTCTGGCTTTGCTTTTAATTCCCAGTCATTGTAACAAGACTTGTATAAAAAGTCGGCCTTTGACTTGAAGGAATGCTGCCTTTCAATAGGTGGCACTGTGGAGGAGTTATTCCATCTCCCTTATTTGCTGGGAACAATCACACTTCGCTCTACTGGCTAACAACGTACCAAATCTTTCTTTTCATTTTCCCTAAAGGGACCTTTCACACTGGATGGAATAAGCCACATAACCCACCCAAGCTGTGGCAAATTCTGCACCAAAACTGCAGCTTCCCTACAGATTTTGATGCAGAATTAAAAATGGCTTGGAACCTGCCTGCAATTCTGCATCAAAATCTGCACATAGGTCAGATTCACACGAGTGTAAGCAGATTTCCGCATGTTTTTCCAGCATGGGCATTGCATATTTGCGCGTGCATCTGTGTAGTTTACTGTACTTTTGCAAATGCAAGTTGTGCACAATTGGTGCAGAAAAAAAACATGCAAGGATGCTCTCAGCCATTGAAATGGTCAATAGTTCCATGAGTTCCAAATATTTTCTTTCCTTACGTAAATGTGCAGGAAAATAGAACAAAGTTTTTTGTGCAACTGAATTGCTTATGCCAATATGTCATATTGAAATCAATATGTTCCATTTTCTGCGTATTGCGTGTGCAAATTTTTTGTGAACAAATACACAAACGTTCATGTACACGCGATTTTAAATCTGTTTTACAGGCAGAAATCGCATACAATGGAATCCATTGATTTCAATGGGTTCCCTCACATTGCTCATTTTAGCATGGGGATTTCCATTAGGTGACAAAATACACAACATGCTCTATTTTTGTGGGAATTGCACACCAAAGGCCCCATAGGAGTCTATGGTAGCGCGGAAATATGCACAAACTGTGAACGAACATGCATGGGAAACATTGTTTTTCCACAGCCACCTGTCAGGACGCTATAAAGTTTACAGCTAATTGCAGCAAAGACACAGTAGACATTTTGGAGAGCGCTTAGAAGAGTCATCTTTTGTAAGCCTCCTCGATCGAATGGAGGTCGAATTGCTCATAAATTTCTTAGATCAGAGGCCGACACTCTGTGACCCCAGAAAATGACCCCCAAACCTCTTCCTCTTTTTTGGAACAAACTCCGCCATCTCGTGTGCTTGCCAACATCTGTGCGACAGCTACCAAGGCAAAAGGGCATCCTAGTCATCAGAAGATATGTCTTCAACCTCTGCTACTCTCTCCCGAACCCAGAAAGTACCCAAAACACCGCTGGATAGCATCTTGCCGCACATGTTGAATATTTATGGGTGATTACAGGATGCGGGGTCAATGATGACAGCATGACGCATTGCCAGCGGGATTTTATGCGAGCGCAAAAGTGCAGCTATTGTGAACTAAAAAAGAAGAGAAATGTATGCCGTTGCGTGCGGAAAATAAACCCGTTCACTGCACAAATACATTGTGCAGGTGCGGCCAAATTTGCACTTACGCTCATGTGCAGGTGCCCTTTACACCTGTAGATTTTGGTGTGGAACTCTGTAGCTTTGAATTTAATGGAATAATTCCGTCCGGTGTGAAAGGTTCTGCGCCTCCCTCTCTGACCCTGCACCTCCCTTGATAAGAGTGTATCAATTTTGGCAGTTGCGTTCCATTATATATAAAGGCTTCCACCTATTTGACTCGTGTAACTCTTGTCGTTCTGTACACATTTTGATATTTTGACTTAGCACAAAGCAGAAAAGTTCTTTCCTAGAAGACTTTTTATAGAAACTTTTCAATGTACAGTAATACTGCAGGAATTTATCACTTTCAGATTGGGACCACCTTAGGAATCTGTCAAATTCTTCCCAGCTTCTTTTCATCTTCATTGAAGCAGTCTAAAGAGGACCTGTCAGTTCTCCTGACGTGTCTGTTTCACTAAATAATTGCATTCCCCATGAAGTAACTCTGGAGCATCGTTTCTTAAGATTGTGCATTGTGCTGTTCCTGTGTTATTCCTCCCAGAAGAGTTTATGAATAAATCAAACTACTGGGTGTTACCAGTTGGAGGCGCTGCTATGCAGGCTGACATTGTCAAGGTAGTAATGGCAGTGCCAGATGGGACACACTCTTTTGATAAGGGGAATGGTAACAGTCCAGTTGCCAATTTAATCATACTTCTAGACATTGCCAAATTGTTATTTTACTAGAAGTATAAGTATTAGAGATGAGCGAACGTACTCGTCCGAGCTTGATACTCGTTCGAGTATTAGCGTGTTCGAGATGCTCGTTACTCGAGACAAGTACCACGCGATGTTCGAGTTACTTTCACTTTCATCTCTGAGACGTTAGCGCGCTTTTCTGGCCAATAGAAAGACAGGGAAGGCATTACAACTTCCCCCTGCGACGTTCAAGCCCTATACCACCCCCCTGCAGTGAGTGGCTGGCGAGATCAGGTGTCACCCGAGTATATAAATCATCCCCTCCCGCGGCTCGCCACAGATGCATTCTGACATATTTCAGGGAAAGGGCTGCTGGTGCCGGAGCTGCTATAGGGAGAGCGTTAGGAGTTATTTTAGGCTTCAAGAACCCCAACGGTCCTTCTTAAGGTCACATCTAACCGTGTGCAGTAGTGTGGAGGCTGCTTTTTGCAGTGTTGCACTTTTTTTTTTTTGTATATCGGCCGTGCAGAGCATTGTGTCCTGCAGTAATTTTACATTGTCCAGGGCCAGTAGTGGTGAGGCAAGGACAGAAGACATATTTAGTGTATATAGGCAGTGGGCCTTTCCAAAAACATTTGGGAAAAAACATTCTATTTGGGCTGCCTGTGACCATCCTGACTGTACTGCGTCTCTGCTGGGGGTAGTAGTCCTAATTAATACGCAGCCAGCTAAGTGTTACAGCAGGCTTGCGCAAAATTCTTTCCTGGCTCTGCTGTGCGTTCCGTAAGCGAAGTCAGCCTCCAACCACAGGCCAATAAGCGGCACATTTAATTACAGCGTTCTGTTTCTGCACTACTGGTAATACACCATGCTGAGGGGTAGGGGTAGGCCTAGAGGACGTGGACGTGGACGCGGGCGAGGACGCGGAGGCCCAAGTCAGGGTGTGGGCAGAGGCCGAGCTCCTGATCCAGGTGTATCGCAGCCGACTGCTGCGCGATTAGGAGAGAGGCACGTTTCTGGCGTCCCCACATTCATCTCACAATTAATGAGTCCACGCGGTAGACCTTTATTAGAAAATGAGCAGTGTGAGCAGGTCCTGTTATGGATGGCAGAAAGTGCATCCAGCAATCTATCGACCACCCAGAGTTCTGCGCCGTCCACTGCTGCAACTCTGAATCCTCTGGCTGCTGCTCCTCCGTCCTCCCAGCCTCCTCACTCCATACTCCATACACATTCTGAGGAGCAGGCAGACTCCCAGGAACTGTTCCCGGGCGCCTGCCCAGAATGGCCAGCAATGGTTCCTCTCCCACCGGAGGAGTTTGTCGTGACCGATGCCCAACCTTCGGAAAGTTCCCGGGGTCCGGGGGATGAGGCTGGGGACTTCCGGCAACTGTCTCAAGAGCTTTCAGTGGGTGAGGAGGACGATGACGATGAGACAGTTGTCTATCACTCAGGTAGTAGTAATTGAAGTAAGTCCGAGGGAGGAGCACACAGAGGATTCGGAGGAAGAGCAGCAGGACGATGAGGAGACTGACCCCACCTGGTTTGCTACGCCTACTGAGGACAGGTTTTCAGAGGGGGAGGCAAGTGCAGCAGCAGGGCAGGTAGGAAGAGGCAGTGCGGTGGCCAGGGGTAGAGGCAGGGCCAGACCGAATAATCCACCAACTGTTTCCCAAAGCGCCCCGTCGCGCCATGCCACCCTGCAGAGGCCGAGGTGCTCAAAGGTCTGGCAGTTTTTCACTGAGAGTGCAGACGACCGACGAACAGTGGTGTGCAACCTGTGTCGCGCCAAGATCAGCCGGGGAGCCACCACCACCAGCCTCACCACCACCAGCATGCGCAGACATATGATGGCCAAGCACCCCACAAGGTGGGACGAAGGCCGTTCACCGCCTCCGGTTTGCACCGCTGCCTCTCCCCCTGTGCCCCAACCTGCCACTGAGATCCAACCCCCTTCTCAGGACACAGGCACTACCGTCTCCTGGCCTGCACCCACACCCTCACCTCCGCTGTCCTCGGCCCCATCCACCAATGTCTCTCAGCGCACCGTCCAGCCGTCGCTAGCGCAAGTGTTGGAGCGCAAGCGCAAGTACGCCGCCACGCACCCGCACGCTCAAGCGTTAAACGTGCACATAGCCAAATTTATCAGCCTGGAGATGCTGCCATATAGGGTTGTGGAAATGGAGGCTTTCAAAGGTATGATGGCGGCGGCGGCCCCGCACTGCTCAGCTCCCAGTCGCCACTACTTTTCCCGATGTGCCGTTCCAGCCCTGCACGACCACGTCTCCCGCAACATTGTACGCGCCCTCACCAACGCGGTTACTGCCAAGGTCCACTTAACAACAGACACGTGGACAAGCACAGGCGGGCAGGGCCACTATATCTCCCTGACGGCACATTGGGTGAATATAGTGGAGGCTGGGACAGAGTCAGAGCTCACGTCCTACCCACCCCCAGAATTGCGGGCCCCAGCTCGGTGGTGGTATCTGCGGCGGTGTATGCTTCCTCCACTAAACCACCCTCCTCCTCCTCCTACGCAACCTCTGTCTCGCAATCAAGATGTGTCAGCAGCACGTCGCCAGCAGTCGGTGTCGCGCGGCGTGGCAGCACAGCGGTGGGCAAGCGTCAGCAGGCCGTGCTGAAACTACTCAGCTTAGGAGTGAAGAGGCACACGGCCCACGAACTGCTGCAGGGTCTGACAGAGCAGACCGACCGCTGGCTTGCGCCGCTGAGCCTCCAACCGGGCATGGTCGTGTGTGATAACGGCCGTAACCTGGTGGCGGCTCTGCAGCTCGGCAGCCTCACGCACGTGCCATGCCTGGCCCACATCTTTAATTTGGTGGTTCAGCGCTTTCTGAAAAGCTACCCACGCTTGTCAGACCTGCTTGGAAAGATGCGCCGGCTCTGCGCACATTTCTGCAAGTCCCACACGGACGCTGCCACCCTGCGCACCCTGCAACATCAGTTTCATCTGCCAGTGCACCGACTGCTGTGCGACGTGCCCACACGGTGGAACTCTACGCTCCACATGTTGGCCAGGCTCTATGAGCAGCGTAGAGCTATAGTGGAATACCAACTCCAACATGGGCGGCGCAGTGGGAGTCAGCCTCCTCAATTCTTTACAGAAGAGTGGGCCTGGTTGGCAGACAAAGGGGAAACTTTGAGGAGTCTACCCAGATGGTGAGCGGCGATGCTGCAATCATTAGCGTCACCATTCCTCTGCTATGCCTCTTGAGAAGTTCCCTGCAAAGCCTAAAGGCAGACGCTTTGCGCTCGGAAACAGAGGCGGGGGAAGACAGTATGTCGTTGGATAGTCAGAGCACCCTCCTGTCTATATCTCAGCCCGTTGAGGAGGAGGAGGAGGAGCATGAGGAGGATGAGGAGGAGGGGGAAGAGACAGCTTGGCCCAATGCTGAGGGTACCCATGCTGCTTGCCTGTCATCATTTCAGCGTGTATGGCCTGAGGAGGAGGAGGAGGATCCTGAAAGTGATCTTCCTAGTGCGGACAGCCATGTGTTGCGTACAGGTACCCTGGCAAACATGGCTGACTTCATGTTAGGATGCCTTTCTCGTGACCCTCGCGTTACACGCATTCTGGCCACTACGGATTACTGGGTGTACACACTGCTCGACCCACGGTATAAGGAGAACCTTTCCACTCTCATACCCGAAGAGGAAAGGGGTTCGAGAGTGATGCTTTACCACAGGACCCTGGCGGACAAGCTGATGGTAAAATTCCCATCCGACAGCGCTAGTGGCCGAAGTCGCAGTTCCGAGGGCCAGGTAGCAGGGGAGGCGCAGAGATCAGGCAGCATGTACAGCACAGGCAGGGGAACACTCTCTAAGGCCTTTGACAGCTTTCTGGCTCCCCAGCAAGACTGTGTCACCGCTCCCCAGTCAAGGCTGAGTCGGCGGGAGCACTGTAAAAGGATGGTGAGGGAGTACGTAGCCGATCGCACGACCGTCCTCCGTGACGCCTCTGCCCCCTACAACTACTGGGTGTCGAAGCTGGACACGCGCTGTATGCCCTTTAGGTGCTTGCTTGTCCTGCGGCTAGCGTCTTGTCAGAGAGGTTGTTTAGTGCGGCTGGGGGAATCATCACGGATAAGCGTACCCGCCTGTCAACCGACAGTGCCGACAGGCTTACACTCATCAAGATGAATAAAGCCTGGATTTCCCCAGACTTCTCTTCTCCACCAGCGGACAGCAGCGATACCTAAACAATACGTAGGGCTGCACCCGCGGATGGAAGCATTGTTCTCTATCACCATCAAAAACGTGGACCTTTTAGCTTCATCAATCTGTGTATAATATTCATCCTCCTCCTCCTGCTCCTCCTCCTGAAACCTGACGTAATCACGCCGAACGGGCAATTTTTCTTAGGCCCACAAGGCTCAGTCATATAATTTTTGTAAACAATTTTTATACGTTTCAATGCTCATTAAAGCGTTGAAACTTTCACCTGAACCAATTTTTATTTTAACTGGGCTGCCTCCAGGCCTAGTTACAAATTAAGCCACATTAACCAAAGCGATTAATAGGTTTTACCTGCCCTCTTGGTTGGGCATGGGCAATTTTTCTGAGGTACATTAGTACTGTTGGTACACCAATTTTTTGGGGCCCTCGCCTACAGTGTAATCCAATTAATTTTTTGCTCACCTGCACTAAAGCTGACGTTACATCAGCTGTGCTGGGCACTGCAATGGGATATATTTATGTACCGCCGGTGGGTTCCAGGGAGCCACCCATGCTGTGGGTCCACAGGGAGTTGTAACTGCATGTGTCTACCTCTATAGAACCCCAGTCTGACTGGGGCATGCAGTGTGGGTCGAAGCCCACCTGCATTAAACATGACATTACCTCAGCTGTGATGGGCAGTGCAATGGGATATATTTGTGTACCGCCAGTGGCTTCCTGGCACCCACCCATGCTGTGGGTCCACAGGATGTTGTAACTGCATGTGTCCACTTCTAAAGAACCCCAGTCTGACTGGGGCATGCAGTGTGGGCCGAAGCCCACCTGCATTTAATCGGACGTTACCTCAGCTGTGATGGCCACTGCAATGGGATACATTTATGTACAGCCGGGGGGTTCCAGGGAGCCACCCATGCTGTGGGTGCACACGGAATTCCCATTGCGGAGTTGTACCTGCCTGTGACTATTTATAAAAAACCGCGGTCTGACTGGGGCATGCAGACACCTTGACAGAATGAATAGTGTGTGGCACATAGGTTCCCCATTGCTATGCCCACGTGTGCAGCTCCTGATGGCGGTGGCACAGGATTATATTTCTCATTGCTTCTGTACAGCATAATGGGCTATCGCCCCCCCCTTTTAAAGAGGGTCGCTGCCTAGCCGTGCCAACCCTCTGCAGTGTGTGCCTGCGGTTCCTCCTCATGGCAGACGCACTTATAAATAGACATTAGGGTGGTGTGGCATGAGTGCAGCTGAAGGCTGCGCAGGGACACTTTGGTGTGCGCTGTGGACACTGGGTCATGCAGGGGGGTTGGGCAGCATGTAACCCAGGAGAAGTGGCAGCGAAGTGTCATGCAGGCAGTGATTGTGCTTTGTTGGAGGTAGTGTGGTGCTTAGCTAAGGTATGCATTGCTAATGAGGGCTTTTCAGAAGTAAAAGTTGTTGGGAGGGGGGGGGCACTCTTGCCGCTATTGTGGCTTAATAGTGGGACCTGGGAACTTGAGATGCAGCCCAACATGTAGCCCCTCGCCTGCCCTATCCGTTGCTGTGTCGTTCCCATCACTTTCTTGAATAGCCCAGATTTTCACAAATGAAAACCTTAGCGAGCATCGGCGATATACAAAAATGCTCGGGTCGCCCATTGACTTCAACGGGGTTCGTTACTCGAAACGAACCCTCGAGCATCGTGATAATTTAGTCCCGAGTAACGAGCACCCGAGCATTTTGGTGCTCGCTCATCTCTAATAAGTATCCTTTAAAATGTATAGTGCTGACAGCTCCTTCATACATGTAAGGCTGCTGTCAATCTGCATTTGAAGGTTCGCAGACCTGGCACAAAATGGCAGAAGAAAAAGTCCACCATGCTGTTCGGTTCTGTCATAAGGCCTCTGTCACACAGACGACAGCGATGACGCTGTGAGAAAATCACAGCAATATCAGTTTGGTGTTCTGCATGATATTGCTGCATTTTCTCGTGCTGGTATCGCAATTTTGTGCCGCTACAAAGTTGAGTGACTTTGTACCGCTCTTTTGGTGGGATTTTTTGGGGGGCTTGAAATATTAGCCTTACCCTGAAAGTAAACCCTGGCTGCATAAAAAAATGCATAATCTAGCAGCCGCTGTCCGCTCGGCCGCATGTCTTTCTTATAGTTTTCCCTCAGTGCTTCCTGGCTAGGAGGTTCGAAATCCCTGCCACCAGGAAGCGCTGGCCATGATTGGCTCTCAAGCGCTGTGGCTTAGCCAATCAAAGCCAGCACTCGATGAACCAATCACAGCCATTCAATGCAATTACTCTCATTGGTTCATCGAGCCCTGTAGTGATTAGCTGTACCACAGTACTCAAGAACCAATCACAGCCAGCGCTTCCTGGAGGTGGGGATTTTTAACCCCTGACCAGGAAGCGCTGAGGGAAAACTACAGACAAGTATGTCGGGGACCTGCAGAGAAGATGTGCGGCAGAGCCAATAGCACCTCTTAGGCGATGTTTTTTTTAAATATGCAGCTAAGGATTAGTTTAGGGCTTTTACAGTAGGATTTCCTACTGTAGAAGTTGCATTGCACTGCACAAAAAATGGTGTTTTCGTGCGATGCGATGAAACAGAAGGGAAGGCTCCGTAGGAAAGCATGGGCTACAAAACATCACAAATCGCAGCAACCCACAATTTTTTTTCCTTACAGTGAAGCATGCTACAAAACATCACTAATGTGAAGGAAACCATAGGAAAGCATGGGCTTCACATACATGCGATTTGTAGCACTATCACATTGTGAGAAAATTGTGAAATTTGTTACCCGTGTGAAACCGGCCTAAGACGGATCCGTTCAGTTAGAGGATTCCCCTTTCCTGCTTCCAAAATGGAACAGGAAAATGGAACCCTGAATGCAAATGTGAAAGCAGAATTACTTTTGTTGAACTTCTTGTATATTAGTGAACTATAACAGCACTAATTCTAGAATTACCCAAATCTAGATACTTGCTGTGCAGCAGCTTTTCTGCCATTGTCAGTATGTGTTAAGGCACATGTACAGTCTCAGACTGGGGTGCCTAGGCTCACCAGTAAAATTAAAAGGGGTTTTGTCATTAAAGCAAAACCCTGTCCCCCAGCTGGGCCCACCCTAAAATAAAAAAACATGGGTATACTCAACCTTTTTGGAGCCTTGGTATGCATCTGACATCTGCTGCTTGTATCACTGGTGGTTTCCAGGTAGATGGGCGGACAGAAGCATGTGACCACTGCGGCCAATCAGAGGCCACAGAGTCATGTCCATAAACTCCTGGTATCATGGTAGCCAGGATATGAGCGCGGATGTCAGGAGTGCAAATGGTGAAGCTGTAGCCCCTGATTGGCCACACTAGTCACGTGCTTCTGCTCGGCCGTCTACCCAGAAGTCACCACCGAAACCACCGGATGCTATCTGCATCCTAGGCCTCCAGGAGAGGTGAGTATACCCTTATTTTTTATTTAAGGTCAGGCCCAGCTAGGGGATGGGGTTTGGTTTTAATGACAAAACCCTTTTAAGGAAATGCTTTAAGAAATTCCAAATAACACCATTCATTGTAAAGATTGTCTCAAAAAAAGGTTCTTTTTCACAGAGTGATTAATCATTGGAACGCACGGACAAAGATCGAGTCATTTGCTTTCACAAGACGTCCGTTTACACGCTGTGAGACGGTGACCGGCAAGGTGCTGGAGGGCAGGTATGTTTCGCCTAGGATGCTCTCCTATGCTGCTTTGGGGAGCACTTGGGCAGATACATGCCACCGAGCAGCCTGGGCTCTGTGGAGGAAGCCGGCAGTATGGTGTTAGTAGCATTAAGCTACTAACACGTTGTAGCAAGTAAGTGGCTCCAAGCCGCAAAATCGGGGCCGGCTTTTCCTGGAGTGATCAAAGTGAAGGGTGGGATGGTCACTCCAACGTACCAGGTGAGGCTGGTACCAGGCCTTATAAAACCTGGGCCTACAGGGCTTGGAGGCGAGCTGAGACCTTTGCAGGTCTGAGAGTCCTGGCTGGCTTTGCGCAGGAACCATTTGTTTACAAGTGTGTAGACAGGGACGCTCCATGTTTAGTAAGTGCTCAGACGAGCAGGAGTTACTTTATGTTGGCCTGAAGTTAAGGCCTGTATTTTGCTTTGTTTGCACTGAAATAAACCCAGGCGAAGCCTGGACTAAAGACTTTATCCCATGTGTCACTGTCTCTGACTGCTTATGCCCAGGTTGCTACCGATCCTAAACGCTAATCCCTCACAACACGTAGATAATTGGTTCCTTTTTTGGGCATTATTTCATCGGAGCTCATTAAGTCCATTGTTGGTCTGTCTGAGAATGGGCTGTAAATAACTGAATGATCGTCTTTTACATGAAATGACTGGCAAACAATGACATTTTCATACCTGCATAAAATGAACGGTAAAAATACGCAAACAAATTATTGTTCATCTGTCAATCATTGCCAATGTTTATTTTGAACTATTATTATCATTCATTTTTGCCAAATTCAATGATTATTTGAACCACAGTTGTTCTGTATAAAAGAACCCAACAACATTTATGGTATGCCAGCAAAGTCTTGTGATCTTTTGTTCACTTATACAGTATCAAGCAATACTATGGTATTGCATTATATTATATTTTAACAGTCATCATGGAAAGACATGCCACAGACACATCTTCATAGACAAACAATTATGGGGGCCCTCAGTTAGGATGTACGTATATAGCTATATGGCTGATAGGGGTTTCATATAAATAATTTAGCAACCATGTTCCACTTTAAACTTTATTTTTTACATTTTGTTTAGAAATTGGGCCTCTGCTGTATCTGTCTATGACAAGAACAGAACTATTTGATTGTGCATCTATCCCTTGGGTTCCCAGGCTCACAGTAAGGCACATTCTGTAACCTCTACCTTATGGCTATGTACTGTGTCACATTAAACTAACTATTATAAATGTCTAAAGGGAGACGGGGCTAAGGTTACACTTCCATCTAGCTGATTAATGTTCACTGTAGAATATAATCATAATTGATGATTTAGGTGAACTCATCATACTGCAATATCATTTTGTGCATACAGTGGACGTCTTATGAATTCTGCTGTATGTCATGTTATGTTATTGCACTTTCATGTTGTTGACTGCTATATTCTAAAAGGACGGAGATCTTAAAAGATATTGAAGCTTTCTAAGGCTGGGAATCTGTACAAACAACTGTAGGAAATGTGCCCGGTATCTTTTCATTAGGCAGCCGTTAGGTTTGTCTGTCCCACTTCCCGAGTCACAGACATAGATCAATATATATATATATATATATATATATATATATATATATATATATATATTTCCGTCAGTGGTATTTTTGTAGAAGACTTTATTTCTCCTTTTTTTACCAGATTGCAATGTAAAGGGTATAAGGGTATAAATATATACGAAGTATAAAAAAAGGAGGAAAGTTGGTGTTTCTCTTAAGTTCCTTTTAATGATCTTTGGGCAAAATTCCACCCTCTTACTTATTAAAGTTGCAGTGTCTCTGGAGAGGGTAATACTGTACAGGTTCCACCTGTGCCACCTAGTAGCAAAAGGAAAGAGACTATACAGAGCTTAAAGTGGTTTAGCAAGATTGCAAGTTATTCCTTATCCATGGGATAGGGAATAACTTGCTGATCGGAAGGGGTCTCATTGCTGCCAATCTCCAGAATGGGACTCCCATCTCCCATTCTGCCTGTCACTATGGGGTCGCTTTTTCCCCTGCAGTGATGTCAGCATGGAGGGAGCACTGGCCGACCATGTGTGGTCAGCAGTCCATTCAATTTATTGGGGCTGACGGAAATAGCTGAGTGGATGCTCCATTGAAAGTGAATGGAGCGCCAGTGCACTTGTGCAACCAGTGCTTCACTCAGTTTCCTCACTGTGGGGGATGTAGTAACCCTGCAGTGAGGAGAACGGTGGACATTGGACCCCTGCTCTTGAGATCGGTGTGGATCTCAGCAGTGAAACTCCCGCCAATCAGTAGGTTATCCCTTGTCCTATGGATAGGAGATAACTTACAATCTTGGTACAATCCCTTTAACCTCCTCAAGGGACCCGAAACAACCATATGGACTTCCTGTTTTGGAAGATCCACCTTTTATTTGTAGGTAAGAAATAGTGGAAAGAAAAAATGGTTGGTGGAGCGCCTTTTAATGGGAAGTACTATAATGACTAGGTGGACATGATAATAACTATGGATGCGCTACCAATCCATAATAGCGCCACATGAAAGTAAGCGTGATCAGGGGTGTAGTTGCAGCCACAACTGGGTCCTGGAGCCTAAGGGGGCCCAAAGGCTTTTCTATCATATGAAAAAAACACCACTGTTATAAATGACACATAGATGGTTGGGGGCCATGTTACAGATTCTTCATTGAGGCCCCCTACATCTAGTCTCTGTTTTATCTTTTAAGATTCGATCAATGCCTCCGCTTGCTAGTGTTGCATCAATTGGCTTTTTAAGAGACCCAGCGATGCAGAGGAAAGTTGTGGAAGAGCCACCATGCAGTACTTTTGTCCCACAATCCTTTAGCTATAGCTCTGGGTATGGTAGTGATAGAGCAAAAGTTAGGCTACTGAATACGACAATAGCTTGAGGAACAGAATATGTAACGTGACGTCAGTATCTCAGTTTATTTAAATATTAGGCAACAATAGCAGGTGCGTTCTGGGGCACAGGAGCCCCTTCCTCAGTCGTGCTAGGAAGGCACATTCACAAGCAGTCCAGGATTACAACTTCCCTTTAAAGGACATAGGAAGTTGTGCTGTTTTCTGGGAGTTAGATTATTTTTATTTATAGGTTAACCCTTCTCGTAAAACATTGCTATGATGATGTACTAGATATAGGATAAAATATTTCACACTCAATTGTCTTTGCATCTGCCGCTATTTTCTAACCATTAATCATTTGTACATCACAAAACAGAAGTGATATACTCTATCCTCGCCTAAAAGTAAGTGAATAGTATCACATTACATTTGCATAGATTTATTTAATGTGATTCAGATAAAAAAAGCTGGCTATAATCAATGTAGTAGAGAAATAGACTTTGGGTAGTAAATAGCATTGTATCACACATAAACCTCTTGTATTCACTTGAGATTATATGAACATCTGTTGAATGTCCACTGTCCAAACCAAATTGACTCTGACAAGCATAGTTGCTTCCTAGTAATTGCTATTTGCTTCATTCTAATAGATAAAAACATATTATTGTGTATAGTTTCTATATGTTGCGGAGCACTGGTATCTCAGTCTAATCCTTCTGACATGAGTAATTTACGCTCATCGTGACACTTAATAATGATGAGCACGCTCCATTGTGTGCCTAATGGTCTGAGCCTCCTCCCTTTTGTCCAGTGATTATTAGCTCTTTAATGACGACGTTAAATATCCTCATATCAACAGGCCGCACCAGTCTCTATCAAGAGATAGACTAATGAGGGGAAGCTCGATTAATTACTTGACGAGAGAGTAGATTGGCTCAGTGCCACATTCAGCGTCTGCCTTGAAAAGATATGTCTCTCCTGTTGTTATTTGTATTGTTACATACTGTGTAAGCGAAAAATATAATGAAACACCAAAGAAAGAGCTTTAAAAGAACTGGAGATTAGGCTTAGAATTTATATTTTATATTTCTTGACTGCCAAGATAACGTTAGCATGTAAAAGGGAATCAGGGAAAACAAAAATGTTAAAGATTTTTTCTATTTTATTTTATTCTATTTTTATTCTAGAAAATAAATTATTGACATATTTTGGATCCCATAGAGCCACCATAGGTATCAGCACTGCATTTATAAAGAATACATAGAAAACATGATCCATACACAAAGTCATATTCAGATGCAGATCAGTATGTTATGAGATTAAATCGACCCTCTCATCCTGGACAAAGAAAAATGGCTGCACCACTTCTCTGATTCCCTGATGCACACTGTGCATAGCATGAAACTATTGAATTATATTGTGAAAGTATTGAATAATATATTACACTGTAGTGTCGTGTGCATAATATTTGTGCTGCGTGCATAGCAAGAAGCATGTGTGCAAAAGACACATTGTAATTAAATTTTACTAATAGGGTCTCAGAGGATGAGCATGTAGATTTCTCATAATTAACCTTTGTAATGTTTTACTAAGAGAGAAGTATCACACATTCTGTATTTGAATTGTTTACTTTCTACTACGCTGTACTACACATACGCGGCGGCACAGGATGCAGGACATCGGACAGCGAATCCGGAGGTGAGTATGTGGTCTCTGGGGGGGGCGCCATGACGGACACCGCTGCGAAATTCCACTTGCGGAGCCCGTCACGGCTGTGGGCACTAGGCCTTAGATACTAAACATCAGCTCATACATTTAGCATACAATAGTCAGCTACCAGTTCTACATGGTGATAGTGATTATGGTATAGTTACCTCCAGTGATCATATGTAATATTGTCTCTGTTTGGAGTCAACCATATATGGTTTTCTTCTCTCTGAGCCCACCACTGAGATTCTTGCCAGTCATAATTTGTCTCTGTACGCTGCGGCCTCACTACGCAATGGTTATTTGCCATCTGTGGCTCTAATTAGTAATGGTGATGCCCCTATCTGTAATCCCACTAAGTAAAGGTGACCCCCACTTCTGTGAACCCACTAAATAATAGTGATCTCCCATCAGTGATCCCACTAAGTAATGGTGACACCTTCATCTGTGTTCCAATTAATTGTCAGCCCCACTCTTCCCCCCAAGACCCCTAGAAAGTAATGGTAACTCATTGGCCCCACTAAATAATGGTTACCTCTTTCTTTTGCCTTCTAAAACTGTGGCAGATAGAAGAACTTTCACTACATACATAGGCAAAGAGGGCTTCCGTCTCTCACCTAACGTTGTGTGATCTCACTGCTCCCCCTAGCTGCAGCTTTCCCTATACTCCAAGTGCTATAGCAGGGGTAAGGAGTGAGATCACGTCGTTTAACAGTGCACACATAGTCAGGAGAGAGATGGAGGCCCTCTGTGCCTATGTATGTAGTGAAAGTTCTTCTACCTGCTGTGGTTTTAGCAGCAAGTAACAGGCGGCCCTAAACTTTTGCTGTCTCCCTGCTCCCCAACCAAGCCTGCCCCTGATAACTATTGTGAGGGATTAGCGTTTAGGATCGGTAGCAACCTGGGCATAAGCAGTCAGAGACAGTGACACTTGCGATAAAGTCTTTAGTCCAGGCTTTGCCTGGGTTTATTTCCAAGCAAACAAAGCAAAATACAGGCCTTAACATCAGGCAAACATAAAGGAAGTCCTGCTCGTCTGAGCACTTACTAAACATGTAGCGTTCCTGTCTACACACTGGTAATCAAAATGGCTCCTGCACACAGCCAGCCAGGACTCTGAGACCTGCAGAGGTCTCAGCTCTCCCTCTAGGCCCTGTAGGCCCAGGCTTTATAAGGCCTGTTACCAGCCTCACCTGGTACGTGGGAGTGACCATCCCACCCTTCACTTTGGTCACTCCAGGAAAAGCCGGCCCGGATTATGTGGCTTGGAGCCATTTACACACAACAGCGTGTTAGTAGCTTAATGCTACTAACACTATACTGCCGGCTTCCTCCACCGAGCCCAGGCTGCTCGGTGGCACGAATCTGCCCAAGCGCTCCCCAAGGCAGCATAGGAGAGCATCCTAGGTGACACATACCTGCCCTCCAGCACCTTGCCGGTCAACGTCTCACACTATGCATACCTTTCCTAGGTGCAATATAATATTGCATTGGGTTGTGTTATTTCCCCAACTTTATTTTCCATCTTTATAGGTATGATACTGCACCTTGTTGACGGGAAGCTTCCCATTGGCGCGGAAATCATCTAACGGACAGATGGTAAATTATTTACCAACCTCTGTTATAAAACTGTGCTCATTCAGAAGATGATCTACAAGCTAACATTGATGCTGAAATACAAAACCATCTGGACTCAAATAAAGCAAAGGATATTGGAGGACCAGGACATTCGCAGGGATACTAAGATGCTTGTTGATAAAGCTATTGTCCTTCCAACCTTGGGAAGCCCTGGCCCTTGAGCACTCAGTTTGGGGGTCAGCTGTTACCAACAGCACTGTGATTTTCAAAGAGGCATGAATGGATGGTGAAAGGGAGAAATGTATTAAGACGAAAGAACGTCAAGCCAACTCTTGTGGGGAGTGTCTTCCACTTGGAAACCGATGTCCCCAGTGCGAAAGAGCCTGCTGATCAAGAATAGGTCTCTATAGTCACCTATGGACCCACTGCTAAGCCCCTATACTTGGAAGGCAATCATGCACGGCCATGAGTGATAGCTTATGATGAAATGAACATATTTTTAAATGAAATACACCTCTACTAATTTTAATTAATTTTTTCTAATAAAACTGTACTACTCAAAAAATTAAGAAAATTGTTAAATCACAACTCGGATCTCGAGGAAAGAAAGATTCTTCTAATTTGTTTTAGAACAAAATGGCATATAAACAGTCAATGGACACCAAAACTATTAACCAATTGAAGGCTGGATTCAGGGATGGACTGGGAGTATAAAGTTGCACTGGCATAGGAAACCCACCAACCCACATACATTATCACACCCTTCATCATGGAAAAATAGCAGCACACAGTGTGGTGAGACTTACCCTGTGCACTCCACAAGCATCCCTGAAAAACTCACCTTGTATACCCCAGAAACTCACCCTGTACTCTCCACAAGCATCCCACAAAAACTTACCTTGTATACCCCAGAAACTCACCCTGTGCATCCCACAAGCATCCCTGGAAAACTCACCTTGTATACCCAAGAAACTTACCCTGTACTCTCCACAAGCATCCCACAAAAACTCACCTTGTATACCCCAGAAACTCACCTTGCGCACACCACAAGCATCCTCCAGCCCCAAAAATTTACCCTATGCACCTCATAAAGCATCATCCAGCCCCAGAAATCACCTTGTGCCTTTAGGCCTCTTTTTTGCAAGCTACAGCTGCTACACCAATTTGGAAGCCCATCTGCTTCAGAACCTACCTTTGCAAGTAGGGAGTCATATGACTTGAGAATGTCACCTGACCAAAGTCCTTACTGAGTAGAGGATAAAGCTATTACAACTGCTACTCCAATCCACAAAGTGAGCTGAGGAAGTTTGTTCATTGCAGTGATATGTATTGCCATGGAAATGCCAATGCTTTCTTCCGCTGTCCCACTGCAGAGCCAACGGTCTGCGGCGCCTTGCGCCGCAAAACACTCTGACTGATGCTCTAGGAATACTAATCTATACATGTATACATTAGGTCCACAGTAAAGATGAGCGAACGTGTTCGGCCCCGCCCCTTTTTGCCCGAACACCGAACTTTGCGAGGAATTCTGTGCTCGGGCGAAAAAAGTTCGGGGGTCGCCGTGGCAGCGCGGGGGGGGGGGGGGGGTGCGGCGGGGAGTGGGGGGGAGAGGAAGAGAGAGAGGGCTCCCCCCTGTTCCCCGCTGCTGCCGCCCGCGCCGCCGCGCCTCTCCCCGCCCCCCGGCGCCCCCCGAACCTTTACGCGCGGACACTGAAGTCCTCGGAAAAGCCGGTGTCCGGGTGCGTAAGTACTCTTTAAGAACACGTTCGCTCATCTCTAGTCCACAGCCCCTTGGAAGCAATGTACACACTGCGTGCGGGCCACTGACTGCCTCAGCCCACCTGGTCAGGCAGATAATTATCAGTCTGAGCCTAGCTGAATTCTAAATCGACCCCCCAAAAGATCAATTTTTCTTGTGACTGCCAATTGAGTTGCATGGTGATGGGTTGTGAATGCACTACAAGATGCCAGGATCCTCATGCCAGTCTGTAATTGACAGATTGGTGATATACATGTAGACTGCTAGCCTGCTCCAGTTCATTTTGTAGGACTCTGGGAGTGCTCCTCTAGTTCCTCCTTTTACAAAGGAGTAGATACCAGTCCTCATGCTAAGTTGTTGCCCTTTATAGTCCTTTCCAACTCTCCTCGTGTATTGGCCTATGCCTGGGTATCTGTTCCATGCTCTTGAGACTGTCCTAGAAGACAGTATGTATGGATGCTCTTGAGACTGTCCTGGAAGACAGCATGTATGGATGTGCCTTCCTTGAGGTTTAAGTACAGTGGGATTATACTGTGATGCTTAAGTGTTCCCTTAACTTTTTTGAGCATTGTGTAGAATTTGAGCAAAAGTAGAATTCACTGAGGCTTCATTACTTATGTAAAATGTCATCAGCTGCCTTTTCACAAAATCACCATAGAAACATATTATGGGATTATAATCATTATTTTAAAATCAACTTTCTGGCAAAAATGACTCTTGTCATATATAATAGTCACAGTGTGTTGGAGCACTTCAGAATATGTGAATATGTTTTCCAGAAGAAAATGTTTCTCTACATCTTGTCATGGGCATAAATAAATGAATATATTTATCTAGATCTATATGTTTCTACAGCTTTTCATGGACACAAATACATTTTTTAATTTTATAGATATATCTATCTATATAAAATACATCCTATTAACTGTCAATGAGAAAACCATATACAAGCATGTGCAATTCTATGCATATCCGTATGACTTTTTAAGCCTTTGTTAAATGTACAGCCATCAGTCCCTTTATGTTTGTGTCCATTTTTACATTGCAGAATGTTTTTCACTGTAAAGTCTTTTTTTTAAATACAGTTTGGTAGTTGAACACTTTTTTTTAGGCATTTGAGAGTAAAAAATGTATTTGTTAAACACATAGAAAAGTACAGCTTTCATTTCCATTAATTTCCTATTGATTGTAATGTAAAAAAGAGTATACATTGACCATACTTCTGTGTGGGACAGTAAAGTGTGGTATGCTACACTTTTCTATCTCACAAAAAAACACACAAAGGTAAGGGAGGTGAAACATAGTTAAAAATTTGACCAATGACAGTCTATGGGAATGTCACAAGAAAGAATTGAAGTTGGCTTCCCGTGACAAAAGAACATGTTTTATTTAGTGCTTAGTGCCAAAGAAACATCAGCGCAAAGGATGCGTAGATGAGGCCCCCCCATCTCAGCGGGGAATAATAGGAGCTTACAGTGGGACATGCGGCAGCACTCCCTTCCCCCCTTATCTCCCTTCGTCTCCCATTCTCTTTGGTTAGAAATTTAAACAAAACAATCGGAATGTTTAGCTAATCCCCCTTGTTATCCATCTCCCATAGGAGTCTACAGAAACTTCTGCGCATCGCACACCAAAGATAGGTCGGGTCCTATGATTTCACGCGGCATGGACTTTAGATGCGCGCATTTCAGTCACGTATGTCCTATCTTTTTAGGTGTGTGTTTTTGGGCGTCTAAAATTCCTTCATCTGATCGTTCCTATAGGAAGCCATTGGTTCTAATAGCCGCAAGTTTTTTTTACACGCATGATTTTCGCGTACGTAGATCCCCATGTGAATGAGTGAGTTCCTTTCACTTGAATAGGACTGAGGTGCAGTAAGCTGCAATACCTGGCTCGGCCACTATAAAATAAAAAAAGGCCATGAATATTAACCCCTTAGGGCGCCCACCCACTGGCGTTTGCGATTTTCGTGCGTGAAAAACGCTGCGCTTTCGCGGCGGTTTTCCCGCGTTTTTCGCGGCGTTTTTTGCTGCGTTTTCGTGGCGTTTTCGCGGCTTTTCCATTAATTTCCATTGACTTTCATGGGTGCATTAGGAGAAAAATAAGGACACATATGCAACTGACAGTTCCTATGTTAAAAAACGCAACGCAACGCCAAAAAAAACGCCAGTGGACAGGAGTACATTCAATTCTAATTGCTCTTGAGAAAAAACGCAAAACGCAAAGAAAAAAAAATCGCCAGTGGGTGGGCGCCCTAAGTGACGGAGCTTTTTTGCTTTTTTCCATTTTTGTTTTTTCCTACTCCCTTTTAAAAAATCATAGCTCCTTAATTTATCCATCGACGTCGCTGTATGTGGGCTTGTTTTTTGCGGGATGAGTTGTATTTTTCAATGGCACTATTTATTGTACCATATAATTTACTGAAAAACTTTTAAAAAATTCTTAGCGGAGAGAAATGGAAAAAAAACGACATTCCACCATCTTTCGGTGCGTCCTTTTTCTACAGCACACAAATTGCAACAAAAACGACCTGATATTTTTATTCTTTTTTTTTTAAATCAAGTTTTTTATTAAGATTTTTAGTTTTCTATATTGTTTTCAAAACATACAATTCAATCAAACATTTCTTTTAAGCTTGTACGTACAACTTTTGTCATTGCTGCATCTGCTAAGATAATAATACAGTAAAAGGGTAAAGCAGTAATCTACGGGAGGGTCTCTCGTGCCAGATCAACCAGGTCTTCCTAATTTCTGCAAGAAACTCTAGGCTCCTCTAGCTTAAGATAGTTGAATCGTGCGTTTCAGGTATCTCCCGGGCAGTGTCTTACCGAAAGCTGCCCGTCCCTTCCTTGTTAACTCTGGTTGGTGTCACGAGAGAGGGCTCCCGTCTACAACATCCTCAGTAGTAATATAGACACATCTTGGGCTGTTAAATAACTTGGAACTTGCTGCATCAGCCTATTGCCCCAATATGTCAAACAAGTTAAGCATGAAGGGGGGGAGGGGTGGGGAGGGGGGGAAGAGATGCAGGAGGTAAGCACAAGAGAAGAACAAAAAAAAAAAAAGGGGAGGGTAGTAGAGGGGGGATAGTCTAGTTACAGACAATGCACCAAAGAGGCACTGTACAAAGCTCTTGTTCACCCGGTTCATTCTCTTTCTTCCGCTCCGGCCACCCCTCAGCGGAAGGGCGCGGGTGTGTCTCTGTGTTCAATGCCCAGGGTCCTTCTCGTCCGTCCCTGCCAAAACTTCCTTTGCTAATAGGAATTATCGTCTATATCTTTGTAATGTGTTTTGTTCCCTACAGGAGAGCTTTCTATAAGCTTAGTGGTCCTTCCTGGCCTTTCTCCAGGGATGCCAGGTTAAAATAAAGTCTTCATTAGTCCCCCTGTTCCAGCTTGTTAGCTCTTCCATACAGCATATCATGTCTGCTTTTTCCCTCCACTGTGAGACAGTTGGGGTTTTTTGTTGCAGCCAGTTTAGAGGGATCAGCGCTTTTGCTGCATCCAATAGGAATGCTATTAATTTGTTTTTAAACGGATGAAAGCTAGACGAGGGCCTCCAGAGGAATACCATTTCCGGTGAAATTGATATACCTGGCGAGAAGACTTGCAGGTCCTTTTCTACCTCTTTCCAAAAGGAAGCGATTCCCGTGCACTCCCACCAAATGTGGAGATATGAGCCCATTGGGGCCTTACATCTCCAGCATTTATCATCAGGGGCAAGTTTGTAGTCGTGTAGCCATTGGGGGGTTTTATACCATCGAACTAGAAGTTTGTAATGGCTTTCCTGCATCAAAACGCATGGAGAGAGGCCATATGCCAGTCTTAGGATTAACTTAGTATCCGCTGCGGAGAGGGTAATTTTTAACTCTTTTTCCCAAGACGTTTGGAAGGTTGGTTTGGAGAATAGAGGTGGGGTTATAAAGTTCTTTCTGATATTAGAGATTCTCCTACCACTGGGTTTGTCTTCTATTAAGGCTTTTTCAAAGTCTGTTTTAGGTCTAACCGATTTGTATTTGGATAAGAATTCTTTTATTACTTTTTCTATATGTACCCGCTGCAGGAGAGAAAGTTTGGGGTTGGTGGCCAGTGTGGTCGCAATTTCTTCTGGTGTTTTATGGGCTTGGGTCTGCAGATCTTCCACTCTGCTGCCCTGTATCTGTTTCCAGATACTCTGGGAGCCTGGGTCTGGGGGGATTTCAAGGAGCCTACACAAGCTTTGGGTGGGTGTCAATGGGGAAGGGGTAGGAGCCAGTGACTCTCTAGTTTTGTCCCAAATTTCACAGGGGCCTTTAAGGAGGGGATTAAATCCCTTAGCTCTATAAACGCTCTCTTTTGGAAGCCACAGGTCATCTGTCAAAGATTCCCCATGTGACGCTTTCACCAGGTCGTATAAAATCGGGTCTCTTGACGGACGGGTCAGATCCATCCAGTATCCGATTTGAGTAGAATAGTAGTAGTCCTGGACGTTCGGCAAGTCCATCCCCCCTCCGATCTCCTCTTGGTCATAAGCTTATACGCCAGTCTGGGCCTTTTTTGTCTCCACACGAAGCCTGAAAACAGCATTCGTATAGATTTAAAAAAGGCTAGCGGGAGGTGTATTGGAATCATACGCAGCTTGTAAAGTATTACAGGTAGAACATAGGATTTTAGAATATTTTTCCTACCAAACCATGAGAGGAATGGAAGGTCATATTTTCATAATAGTGTTTTTATTTGGGCAATTAAAGGGTCAAAGTTTTTTGAACGAAGGTCTCCAGTTCTTTTCGTGAGTTTTATACCTAGATAGTCCACCACTGTCTCGGACCATACAAACGGGGAGCTAGCTTTCAAAAGCCTGCATCTAGCTTCGGGGATCGTTATGTTTAGAATCGTTGATTTTTTTAAGTTAACTTTGAAGTTTGATAAAGATCCGAAGTCTCGTAAAATTGAGATCAGTCTCGGCAGGCTCCTCTCTGGTTTAGTAATCACGAACATGACATCGTCCGCAAATGCCGTTGACGACAAGCAACCTGATTGAACTCTCAGTCCCTCCATAATCGGGTCCTGTCCCACCAATTGTAACAATGGTTCTATCGTGAGGATAAATAGTAAGGGGGATAGGGGGCAGCCTTGGCGCGTCCCATTGCTAATTTCAAATGGAGGGGACAGTGATTCATTTATTTTCAGCCTAGCGTGTGGGCTTGAATATAGTGTCAATATCGCCGCGATGAGGGCAGGAGGGAAGTTGAAACTGAGTAATGTTCTTTCCATAAAGACCCAGTCTACCCTATCGAAGGCCTTTTCAGCATCAGTGCTTACTAGGGCCATCGGTATCTTACGGGCTTGGGCGTATTGGATTGCGTGGAGTAGTCTGTGACAGTTTCCCTTCCCCTCTCTGCCCTTAACGAAACCCGCTTGCTCCGGGTCTATCAAGGTCGGGATGAATTCACTCATTCTTCTCGCCAACAATTTGGCCCATATCTTAATGTCTAAATTAATGAGTGATATAGGCCTATAGCTGCCACACTGTGTAGGGTCCTTATTCTCCTTCAAGATAAGGGTAATATGAGCCTCTTGGGCTTGTCTAGGTAAAGTGGCCCCTTTTAGTAGTGCGTTGAGCGTTTCGGTAAGTCTGGGAATTAATTGCTCCTTGAAGGCTTTGTAATAGGTAATTGAGAGGCCATCAGGCCCAGGGCTTTTACCATGAACAAAGGAATTCAGAACTTCCTCCAACTCTTTCCCTGAGATTGGAGTCAGAAGGGATGCCGCCTCTGTTTCACTCAATTTTGGTATTTTTAGGGATCTCAGAAATGCGTCAACCCTCTCAGCAAGAATCTGTTTGGCCTGAGGGGATGCTCTCTCTTCGAGATTATACAGTTTTGAATAAAAGAGTTGGAACTCTCTGGCTATATCTGGTGTCGAGGAAACTCGCGACCCAGATTGTGTTTTTATACTTAGGATAGCATTCCTTGTCTTAGTTTTTTTTTAAGAAATGAGGTCATGAGTTTACTGCCTCGGTTACCGTGTGCGTAAGCAGCATGTTTAAAATAGATGTGTTTTTTATTGAACTTTTCAGTTAAGTAGCATTTGAGGTGGTGCCGAAGGGAGGTAAGTTCTTCAAGGTTCTGTTTGGTCTGGGATTGTTTTGTTGTGTGTTCAAGTTTTGTAATTTGGAGCAGTAATTTATCAATTTCTTTTTGTTTTTGTTTTTTTACCTTTGAGCCCAAGGCTATCAATAGCCTTCTAACAAATGCCTTATGGGCTTCCCAAACCATAGGCATTTCTACACTACCATCTGAGTTATTCTTGAAGTATTCCTCAAGATGCTGTCCTATTTTTAGTCTTTCCTCCAGAGGGTCCAGGAGGGAGTCGTTCAGACGCCATCTCCATTCTCCCGGGGCAAAGTCCGGTAAATTGGTGTCTAAATGAATCGGGGCGTGGTCCGAGACAGTGATGGGGTCTATAGTTGCCCTTTTCAAGTGGGTCAGGAGTCCCGTGGAGGTCAGTATGTAGTCCAGCCTTTGAAAGGAAGAGTGGACTTGAGAGTAATGAGAGAAGTCCTTTGTGGAGGGGTGGAGGGAGCGCCACGCGTCCAGGACCCCAAACTCTAACATGGAGCGCTGTAGCCTTTTTAGTTTTACCTGTGAAACTTGTGAGCGACCTGTTGAGGAATCTAGGAGCGGGTTTAATGTAATATTTAAGTCTCCTCCTAGTATGATATGTCCAATGGCGAATTGCCTAAAAATATACATCTGCTTTATCAGCCAGGGGATCTGGTCGGAATTTGGGGCATAGATATTTGCAATTGTCAGCTTTAGGTTGTTAATGGACCCCCTTAAAAAAAGGACTCTGCCCTCCTCGTCTTGGTATTGTGCATCCAATTTAAATGGAATTGATTTATGGAATCCTATGGTTACCCCTTTAGACGTTGAATTTGGGTGTGAATTGTGGAAGTATTGCTGAAACCCCAACCCCGGGAGTGTAAATTATCTGTCCTTTTTAAAATGTGTTTCTTGAATAAAAAGAATTTTTGTCTTACATTTTTTTAGCAGGTGTATCACACTGTGTCTCTTGCGCGGCGAGTTTAGACCCCGGGCGTTGAACGAAGTAACACGGGTGAGAGCCATTCCGATTGCCTTCTCCTATACTGTGCCTGTATTTTTAAGAAAGACAAGATAAATCAGGACAGTTAAGTCTTAATCGGTACAGATAAGTTGCTTTCCTATCCAGAGCAGGTGGGGGTGGGTAGGTGGGTGTGTTAAGGTCGGGAGTGGGGGTACGGGTATGGGGGTCGAGGTAGTTTACAAACAGATCAAAGGTGTGTCAGTTGAGAGATCTCTGTCGGAGTACCGCAGCTGATCTAATCTAACTGCTTCCACACTCAGTATATATTCAGGGAGTGTGATAGTTCTACCTGTGAGCTCTCAACTGAGACAATATTCAAACAGATGAATAAAACAGTAAGTAACTATCTTAAACTGGGCCTGAGCCATGTGGTCAGGCCCCATCACTTATGCAAAATATGCAGAGATAAAGATAAAGTCCTTTTTATGTCAACAGATAACTATAGAGGTTTCCATAAACATCATCATTGAACCCCTACTCTCAGAGTAGTGAGGTTGACGGCTCCCTTCCTTCTCAGGTGTCTTCCCTTGGTGGGCCATCCGTGGGTCTCTTCTTTTTTTCCCTAGGGGATCGTGAACTTCCTTGGGGAGGCTCTGAGTCCACGCTAGGTAGCTCTGGGAGAGTCGCTGGCTCAGGTAGCGGTAGCCAACACGGGATCTCGATTGGCTCAATTTCTAGTAGATGCCAGTATTTTTGGAGATCCTCAGGGGAACGGATATTTATCCTTCGGCCTCTTAGATTTATTCCCAATCCGAACGGGAAGAGCCAAGAGTAACGAATGTCTTTGGCCCGGAGTGCCTCTAATAATGGTCTCATCAGCCGGCGTTTGGCCAAGGTTGTTGGCGCAAGATCCTGATACACTTGTATAGGTGCCCCCTCATACCGTAAATCTTTGATGGTTCTGGAGGCGTTTAATATCGCTTGTGTATCTGGGTAGTTTAGGAGTTTGCATATTATATCTCTTGGCGGTTCTGCGCCTGTGGGCATAGGTCTCAGGGATCTGTGGATCTGCTCTATAGAGATAGTTGATGCTCTGTCTTGACCTACAAGAAGGGTGAACAGTTCTGTAGCAATCTTTGGTAATACTTCCGACGCCCACGATTCTGGGAGACCTTTCAATCTTATATTATTCCGTCTATTACGGTTTTCACTGTCCTCTTGTAATATAAGAACTTGGTTTAGATGTTGGTGGTGTTCTCTTACCAGATGAGCTATTTCGGCGGAGTGTTGGATAATCTTGGAAGAGGAAGATTCGAGGGTCTCCACCCTTTTTGTCATGGCCTTGATTTCATCTTTGATCTCTGAGAGGTCATTTCTGATTGGCTGTAGAGAGTTAGACATTAATTCCCTCATAAAGCTTTTTGATATTTGACCATTATCTTCTTCCTCTGAGGACTCTTCTCCTTCTCTTTCACTGCTTTGCGGAGCTGGGGCTGTTAGAATCAATGACTTTTTGCTGGAGGGAAACGGAGATCTTGAGACTCTTTCTTTAAGAATTTTTGCATATCTGATTGACTCTTACAAGGACATGGTGTAGATAAGGAGTCGTTGCTTTTTTCTCTGCTGTTTTTACCCATTGCGAGGGTTACGGTTTAATCTTAATCATGCGATGGGGCCCTTCACCCAACCTGCCCTTTTACGGGGCCATTTGGGAGGTGTGGTCCTTAGACGAAATGCTCGGCTAATTGCAGGATATTAGTGGATATGAGGTGCTAAGCGAGTTTAGGCGGTGCAGCTGGATCGGATTGTCTCTTAATCTGCTTCAACACCCCAAGAGTGTCCAGTGGGGCGGTACGCGCCTGAGCGAGGCTCCTGGTATATTTGTGGAGAATTGCTGCTTGCAGTTCTGTAAAAAATTCAGGCTATGCCTGTGGGGATTTTAGCTTTATCGCCAATTTCAGAGTCCACGGGATAGTAGAAATTCTCTGAGTGAGATTGGAAAGGGGAGCTCTGCTCTGCAGATCCAGCTACAGGGTTCTGCAGTGATGAAAAAAAAAAAATTCAGGCTAGGCCTGTGTAAGATTTAAATTATTAAGATATTATCCCCTCTTTGAGGGTCAGACAGGTAGGCAGAGAGATCAGTTTTAGTTGGGCATGCTTGGACTGAATTGCTGCAAGCTCACTGTGTTATTTGGTGCTTTTATTGCTTGTCAGCTTTTGAACTTAAATGCTTTAGCAGGACAAAATGTCTCTTGGTATAGGTCTCAGATCTGCTCCAAGGAGTCAGACTGAGTGTGACCTTTCTTGTTCTGGTCTTCCTATGGAAAAGTGCAGCTTATGCAATTTATGCAGACCGGAGCTGGAGGCAGGGGGGGTGGAGGGGGAAAGAGTAGCACCCAGTCCCGATGGCAGACTCTTGATGGGTAGTTGTCTATTCCCTTCGGGTGGCAATTACTCACAACTCCCAGGCGCTAACAGTAATGCCACTTTCTCACCAAAGGAATGGCAGCATCCAGGGCGTGGTACAATATAATAATTTATTCCTCCAAAGTCCTGCTACGTTTCGACCCTCTTGGGGTCTTTGTCAAGCATCCCAAGAGGGTCGAAACGTAGCAGGACTTTGGAGGAATAAATTATTATATTGTACCACGCCCTGGATGCTGCCATTCCTTTGGTGAGAAAGTGGAACACAGGTACATTGGGGTCTCTGGAGGCTCTGACCCCGAAATTGTGGCGTGCATCCCATGGACTTAATAGTCATCTTTGTACTGGCTTAAAAATCCTGAAGTGTGCTGTGAGTCACATTTAGAGTGAAGTTGCTAACAGTAATGCCCCCAGTCCATATCGGGGAAGTTTCCCCTGCCTCCCGTCTTAATGGCGCCGCTGCCGCCGCTTCACTCTTTTCCCGCCTCTGCGCGGGCCTCCGCTGTGCAGCGCTCTGTGAGACGAGCGCGGCCCCCACAACCCGCTCTAAACCTGTTCCTGGAGGTCCCTCTCCGGGCTCCGGGTGGTAGCCCGCCGCTGGCACTGATTAGTGTTTCTCCACGCCTCCGGCGCACCGCGCCTCCCGGCCCTCTGGAAATTTAGGCCCCGGCTTCACTAGCGGTAGTAGGCCCCGGCCGTTAACGGCGTCTCTCAGCTGTCCGGAGCATCTCTTCCTGCTCCTTAGCTTGCAGAGCTGCTGATGCAGGTATTCAGCGGTGTCTCCCTCGGACGATTGTGCCTGGAAAAGGGTTTTATCCGCCCGGGTCACAGGAGCTGAGCTTCTGTGCGACCACTTCCTCTGCTGGCTAAGCCACGCCCCCCCCCCTGATATTTTTATTCTATGGGTCAGTACGATTGCTACGATACCAAACTTGTTTAGTATTTTTTTTGCTGTAGTACTTTTCTTTTTTTTTAAAGATATTTAATTTTTTTCAATTATTTTCTGCGGTCATTTTGTGCGCGCAATACCTTTTTTATTTTTCCATCGATGTAGTTGAGCAAGGGCTCATTTTTTGCGGGATGTCCTGAAGTTTCTGATAGTATCAATTTGGAATACATACGACTTTTTGATCGCTTTTTATTGCGTTTTTTTCTGGGAGACAGGGTAACTAAAAAAGTGTATTTCTGGTGTTCTTTATTTTTTTTTTCAGACGACATTCACCGCGCGGGAAAAATAATGCACTACTTTGATAGATCGGACTTTTACGGACGTGGCGATATCAAATACATATTTTTATTTTATGATTTTGATTTTTTAATAATGGATATGGCAAAAGGGGGGTGATTTAAACTTTTATAACTTTTTTTTTAACAATTAAAAAAACTTTATTGATTATTTTTTTTACATTACTTTGAAGTCCCCCTGGGGGACTTTAACATGCGATGCTTTGATCTCTCCTGCACACTGCTTTTTTACAGGCAGTCTTTCAAGCCACCCTGTGTGGATGGCTTGATAGGCAGTCTGCTAAGGCAGCTCTGGGGCCATTCATTAGGCCCCCGGCTGCCATGACACCTGCACGGATCCCCCGATCTCACCGCGGGGGGGCCGTGCGGGACCCCCCAACACCGTTCGGGGGATTTAAATGCCGCTGTCAGAATTGACAGCGGCATTTAAAGGGTTAATAGCCGCGATCGGCCGAACGGCCAAGCGCAGCTATTGCCCGCGGGTGTCAGCTGTAATAAACAGCTGACGCCCACGCTGTATGGAGGGAAACAGCGCAGCTACCTCCCTCCATACACGTCCTGCAACAGCAGGACGTAGTTTTACGATAGGGCTGTCACTAATGGGTTAAAGTCCCGAACATCCACTTTAATTATAGGGATGTGTAATTGGATTGAAAATTGCTTGATCTTCATTACAGATTACATACAAGGTAAGTCGACTAAATAAGATGAGCTAAGTCTTAACTACTTAGACCTCTTATAAAGTGGTGATTTTAGTAAATTCCCTAGACACATGCAACAATGACGCAAGAGCAAACACAAGTGAAATGAGCGATAACAATAGCATCAGATCAATAGTTCCACTCTAATGTTTAGTTTTATGACTTTCCAAATGTTTTCCTTCTCTACTGTTTGTCACTTACTGTGATCTCTTACTGGAATCTCCAACAAGTTCGGCTTGAAAACAGCATTTATAGGCTGCAGTCACGAGAACAGACAGGGCATAATTTTACATTGTTTTTCCTTCTCCTACAGTTCCTCTGGTGTGTAATATTATGTACTGACCCATTTTAACAGCAAGGCTACTGTCACACAGCAGTATTTCAGGCAGTATTGTGCTTCAGAATTTGTGAACCAAAACCAAGAATGGAATCGGCAGAAAAAAAATTTAAGATTTGCACATTTTGGACCCTCTCCTGGGTTTGGAGAAATGACCACAATGTTTCTTCTCTTTTCTTATGCTAACAATTAATCCCCATTCCGAGCACCCTTTATTGCTCCTGGCTGGCTTGACTTACATTTTACATAACAGGCCAGCAAGACAAGTAAGTATCCGATTACAAAAACCACAGTAAAATGTGTAGGAGAGACATATTTCACACAATCCTTTTCATCTGTTGTGCAACAGATGGAGCGATCAATGTTCCTAGATGAACTATATGGAGATCAATCATTGAGTCATATTGAGGACACGAGCTAATCACTCAGGGCCTACACATGCAAATTGTTTGTCATAGCAATGAATAAAGTACTATTAATATTTTTTTACATTAATTTTTCTAATGGCCCGAAATTTTTTTAAAATCTTTTGTCTTATAAGGAACTTATAGTGCAATATACAATTTACAAAGAGAACTTATGAGGTATATATATATATATATATATATATATATATATATATATATATATACCTGTGGGGATATCAGCTTGTTCCTGTGCAATGTAAGTTTTAGTGATTAATCCAGTGTTTGCCAAAGTTTTAGCCTTAGGGAACCCCTGGGAGCAAATCTTTTTTACCGTGGGGCACCCCTAGCAAGAAGGGTGTGTGGTAAGGGGTGTTGCTAGGGGTATCACTTATCACAACTTATGATTTTACCTATGATTTTACGGGCACTCAGCGGCCTCTAGAGAGCACGGCGCTGCTGTCCACTTCTGCATAATGTAACTAGCAGCACTGTGCTCACTGGAGGAGGCACAGAGAGCGTGAAGACTTTGCAGGTGAGAAGGAGCATGGTATCTTCAGAAATCAGCTGGCTAACAAACAAACATGATGTTATAGTGAGCTTTTGAATCTACTTAGGGTGCTTAAGCCTGAAGAGGAACACTGAGCAGGTTTAAAAGCTCGCTATAACATCATGTATTTTTGTTAGCTATTAAAAGGTATCATATCTACAAGATTACTTGGTTTCTCTTGCTGGAAGCAATCATATTTTGCTTTACTGGCTAACACGATGCTAAACTTTTTTTCAGTTTTATGACAAGTAACTATCCTTATAATTAACTTGATCGTAAAGACATTTTGTTGGAGAAACAAATGGATTTGCATTGGAAATTTCACATTTAGCCAACTGACGGGGCTAAATCTGCATAAGAATCCGCGGGAGAATACACGGTAGAAATTCACAGCTTACCCACAGATCTCCCTTTTTTAAAGAGGTGCAGAAAATTCCACATTGCAGTTCACCATCTGAACATACCCTAAGGCCTCATTCAGATGAGCATGTTTTTTTCGGCACCTATATGCGCGAACGGGCAAAGTTTCTGCATGGAACTTTGCCCGTTCACTGGAGTAGCGGCTCCACAAAGGTTCCCTCGTCACTGAACACTGTGACAGCACTGTCACAGTGTTCAGTGATGATGAGACTCCTTGTAGGGATGAAAGAATCCCCTGCCACAGCTGTTACAGCTGTGGCAAAGGACTGCGATGCTATCCCAGCAGCACCAGCCCCATTGAAAGCAATAAGATGAAGGCAACCCCCGCAGGGATTTTCGGAGCAGGGCTTGAAATATAAGCCCCTCCCTGAAAATAACCCCTAGCTGCTGAAAAAAACAAAAAAAATCTTAACTCACCTAGAAGCGCTGTCGGGGCTCCGGTGCATCTTCTCCCTGGCCCCCGACACTGTTCTGCATCATTTTCTTCTGGCCGGGGATTTCAAAATCCCCACCTCCTGGAAGTGCTGCCTCTGATTGGCTGAGTGCAGGGACCTATCAGAGTCAGCTCTCAGCTGTCATTCAATGAATAGCTGAGCGTTGCCTCTGATTGGTAACAGTGCTCAGTCAATCAGAGCCACCATTTTCAGGAGGCAGGTATTTTTAAATCCCCAGCCATTAGAAAGAAGAAGACTGCCGGGGATGGGGAGAAGAACTGGACAGCGCTTGTAGGTGAGTTAAGATTTTTTTTTTCTACAGCTAGGGATGATTTTCAAGGTAGAGCTTATATTTAAAGCCCCCCCTTCCCCGAAAATCATCGCTGCAACAGTTTCCTTCATCCCATTGCTTTCAATGGGGCAGTAGCAGCGCCTCTGCCACATGCACATGCTCATGTGAATGAGACCCAAAGATGCATTCACACAAAGTAGATTTAGTGTGGATTTTCCCCACTGATTTGAATACACCTTCACATATAATATATATATATATATATATATATATATATATATATATATATACACATTTATAATATACACAATTTATGTAATATATACACTATACAGAATTTTCGAAGAGGTAGAGGAATGCATGGGCACTGTGAAAGAATTGATGACAGAAGTTTGAAGCTGCAGTGGTGGATTGTGGGAGCTTAATTCGAAGAATTGATGGCAGACGCAAAGCCTGCTCCTTTTTCATGAGAGAATCAGAAAGTAAGGAGAACCCTTGGGGGTACTGAAGGTGGGCAAAAATAAGGATATTTACAAGATTATGCATTTATTAGTATTACTGTGTATAGTAGATGTGGTTCCTGTACTAATTTAGCAATTTCTGTTATCAGGAAATCCCCTTTTAGAAACGAGAGGATGGAGGGACGATTACTGACTGTGTGCCTTTCGGTTGCCTTGGCATCTGGAGGGCCTTCTGAAAGCCCCCAGGGCTGTCATTGCAGATTGCCAATCAGGCCATATCCATAGCGTGGCTTGATAGATTGCCTGTTAGATCACAGTATAATTAATACTATTGTATTACATCATGCTTCAGAAGCAATCAAACCATTGCAAGTTCATGTCCCTTATGGGGACTGAAAAAAATTTAAAAATCAGTTTAAAAAACGTTTAAAGAAAACATCTTTTGCCATATTTATAATAAAAAAACTTAAATAAAAAAACAAAAACATATTTGGTAACACTGAATCCATAAAATACTAACCTATCAAAGTAACGTAGAAAGTCAGAAAAAAAAATACACGTCAGAATTGCGCTTTTTCCCTTACCCTGTCTCCAAGAAATTCTTGATAAAATGCGATCAGAAAGTCATATGTACTCTAAAATAGTACCAATAGAAACTGCAAGATGTTTCGAAAAAACAAGTCCTTACACAACCATTTCGCCGAAAAAATAAAAAAGTCATTGCTGTCAGAAGGTGGCGGCAGAAAATAATATTTTTTTTTCAAAGATAATTTATTTTTTAAAAGTTGTACAGCAAAAATAAAATCTATATAAATTTGGTATTGTAGTAATCGTACTGACTAGAGATGAGCGAGCATACTCGCTAAGGACAAATACTCAAGTGAGAAAAGATTCCGGTGCCGGCAGGGTGGGGTGGGGATCTCTCTCTCTCCCCTCCCTCCTGCTCCATTCTGCTCTCTCCCGCAACACACCGCTCACCCCCGCCGGCACCCGAATCTTTTCTCACGAGCGGACAGGTACTCGAAAAGGACAATACTCGCTCGAGTATTTGTCCTTAGCGAGTATGTTCGCTCATCTCTAGCACCAATAGAATAAAGTTATGTCATTTTTGCAGCAATGTGTACACCGTATAAACAAACACTTCCCTAATGATGGCAGAATTGCACTTTTTTCCATTTCACTCCACATGTTTTTTAGGTACATTATATAGTACATTACTCAGTACCATGGAAAACTACAGTTCATTCCGCAAAAAACAAGCTATCAGACATCGACGTCGATGGATAAAGAAAAGTTATGATTTTTACAGAAGGGGAGAAAAAAAAACGAAAATGATAAAAAAAAAAGGGGACTGTGCCTTTCAGGGGTTAATCCATGTTATAAAATGCTTGAATTATACCGTTATTTTAACCTCAGACAGACGCTCACTTTAGAATATTGGTTGGATTTTTTTTTCCAAGTAAATGTATCTATGTTTTCTTGTTTAAAATAAAAATCAATGAGGATGGTTTACAGTGAAGCATTCATCTTATCTCAGTGCTGGTTTTGTCAGGACTTTGTACTGAAACAGTTTCCTATGTTGTGTCCTTTGTGTCTGCGGCTAAATCACCATTAATCATTGAGCTGCTGCAGCAAGGGAAACCGATTGCATGTCTCTGTTTAAGAACAGATAAAATAATAAGAGCGTCTTGTGTAATCGGTGATTTCCTTAACATGTACTTTCTCAGTAGTAGTCCTAAAAGAGTTGTCTAGTTTTGAAAACACAGTTTAAAACCCCCTATTTGAAGTAATCGAGGGCATCCCTCATTCTGGGTCCTCTTCTATTCACTACAGACGAGAGTGATTCACCATGGAATCACCATGTTCATGTATTACACAGACATCCTATTGATTTTAACAGTCACTATGCAATGCTTAATTTGCCCTGGTGGCACTGCTATGGAATTACACATTTGCTACCAGGTCTGACAGAGTCTGGTTATAGCAGATTATTGGGTGTTCCCGCATGAAGACACCCTGAGATCAACTTATTGTCAGGAAACTTTTCTATTGAAAAGAGATTGTTCAAAGTGGATAACATGCAGAACCTTGTGTTCCACAACAGGGGAAATCAGGGACAGTGAAGCTGCTGTACATATTATCTGGACATGCTGATACTTATGACCAGTGTAAAGGTGACCATACACCTTCAAGAGCTGTAAACCAAATAGTCTTTTAGCTGAAAACTATTTTATTGGCTGCTCATCAACAAAGGGTCGGCCATGTTGAATTTTCTTTTTCCCAGACATCTACTGTCATGCTACAGTCACCACACCCACATACACATAGGACAGTTGACTGGTCCTACTGAAAAAATCAGGTTTGACCAACTTTGCACTTATGTGTATGGGCAAGAGGTTGCATACCATAGAAGCAGGCCATGAGAGTTCTATAGAACTCGTAGAGAAGGCTTGAGCTCTGATTGCACTATCCCTTTTGCTGCTGGCTAGCAAGAATGTCTTCAGGACCGTCCTTCAAAGAGGAATGCATTGTTAGCGAAAAAAGCTGTAGAATTAAACCAAGGATCATTTTAAAGGTTATGCAGAGGAATTCAGCTAGGAGAACTGGTGGCTTGGCACAACACTCCAAAGGCAGACAGTTAATGAGGACAATTAAGTGCAAACATCTCCTTTGGTTGGATTAAGGAAGAAATCTTCTTTTAAATGGGGAAAATTGTCTCCTACCTCATTGGGTTTCTTTGCCTTCCTCTGGATCAACATTAGAGGGTAATGGGCCGAACTGAATGTGCCGAACATATGTCTTTTTTCAGCCTTACATACTATGTTACTATGTTAACTTTAAACACAAAGGAGAAGTTTACACGTAATCCTCCTCATTAATTGCCTATCTTTGGAGTTTTGCACTAAGCCACCAATATTTCTAGGTGTATCCCTTGACCACTAAGCTGGAGCGTCTTTTCGTAGGCAGCACTTCCATTATATCTTGCACAATCTAAACCTCTACAATCCTTGCCTCCTTCCGGGCCATTCACAAACATATAAGTTTTGGTCCACCCTTTTTCTATTCTGCATCTATTTTAAAGGGTATGGAACACCAGGCTCTCCAGTCTTCGGTTGCAAAATCTAACACCATAATGGGGGACCCATTTAAGTTATTGCTATGAGGCCCCATCTCTTTTATCTACACTACTATGAACGGGCACCATAAGTTAACCACACATTATATGTGACTGCATCTAGGGATGAGGTCCCACCAACTTGTCTCCAAGTGTATTTGTCACCGGATACCAACTGTCATTCCAGCGTATTTCTGCTTGATTCAATTGTACAGATTCCACAGACCACCACCAAATAAATATTACAATACAATTAGGGTAGCCTTAAAAAAACCTCTATCAGATATTTTGCGGAACATTAAGTGTCATGTAGAGAAAGGGTTTCTAATAATTAATAACACTTGATTGACATTTTACTCACCATTAAACTATTAAATGGTGACAGGTTATAACTGCTGTGTATTTCAGCTGCAGCGGATTTGTTTACAGCTGTCTGCACACTACTGAATATTTCATATTGTAATGGTAATATAAATTTTGTCAGCTAAGAAACTTATCAGCGTACATTAACACCAATGGATATGAGTTCTAATCTTAGGTTTTAGAAATCTAGGCCTCTTCTAATGTCATTCCTATTTTGTAGGCTGTTTATTTTTCTTGGCACATACAGTAAGAAGAATGGATGCAAATGTTATGCTAATTACAATGTTTTCTCACATTTCCTCTCTAAGGCTCATCTATGTATTAACATATATATGGGTCATTTTGGAAGTATTACATTGTATTGGCCTATTATCTGCTACATGAATAGAATCGTAGAGCTAAATGCAGACGTATAATGGCAATGACCGGAATATTTGAAAGAATGACTAGCTTTTCTTCTTCCAGACTGGATGGGCAATCGTGTTATTATGTAGAAGGTCGTAATTATAAAAAGAACATGGTTGTTTGTCATCATTAATGCATAACAAACCACAAGGTGACTTAAAGGTCCAGGATGTTTAGAAAAAGTGGCTGAAAACAAATTAAGAACGGAGAACATCTCATCATACGCCTGAAAAGGGTCCCTAGAATTTCTACTGGTTTACGTGGGTCTATTGTACGTTCGAGGTGAAAATACCTAGCTAAGTTTCTCAAGGTTATCCTTGTAGTTTCCAAGGGCACCAGTAGATTGTGAGACAACTCACTGCAGAGAGCCTTCTGAAGAAACTAGTTTTGGAGAGGTAGCCACCATGCAATGGTAATGATTTGCACAGTGCTAGCAAAAAAAGCCTTGAAGGACTATAGTAGGTTCCTATGGTTGAATGCAAAAAAGCATTTCTGTATGGGATTTAATTAATAATCTATATTTGGGTACCTCAACTTCCTCCAAAATAATGAAAAACTTGCTCAGGTAGAATGGCTTCCAATAAAGTAAGCTTTAGGCTTATTGCATATGACTGTATTACAAATCGGTGTTTGTATAGGCTGTAATACAGCACCCACAGCCTACTACGTGCCCATATTGCATAACATGAAGACATGCTCCATCACATTATGTATTGTAGAAGTATTTTTCCCTAGATTATGACAGAAGTACCGTATGGGGGTGCACATAGCGCATATGTATCTGTAATACAGACTGGTAGGGATTCCATGCAACACTGTACAGGCATGGTACACTTGGCTTTGTAGATCAGAGCTAAACATCAAGCTTTTTGCCTTGAAGCATTTAAATTCACTTGCTTAGTCCATATTTTTGCATTCAATGGGTTGTCAAATTGTGAACTACTGATGGTGTATTCTTAGGTTATGTCATCCATAACAGATTGATGGGATGCTACTACCCCTGCTGATCAACTGTTCGCTGGACTGGTGCATTTGTGCACTAAGCTGATTCCTGCAGGAAGTAGACTGCTCTGTTCCCAATGTGGTGGTGAGACTTGGTATTACAGGCAGAGTTCCTATTTATTTTAATGGGAACTTGGCCTGCAATAGTAAGCCTGGCCACTGCAGTTTGAACGGAGCTGTCTGCGTCCTGCAGAAATCAGTTCAGCGCATGAGTGCATCCGTCCAGAAAGCAGATCATTGTCGAGTTTCCAGGGTGGCTGACCCCTGCTGATGTACTATTCATGGAATACCTTAAGAATAAACAATCAAGAGTTTACAACTGGACAACCCTTTTAAATAAAAAACAAACAAACTGTTTTTGGCAAATAAAGTAAAACCCACCTATTTTTATGGAAGCACGTTTATTTACCTATCAGAAGGAAACAGAGAAAATAGGGAAAAAGTGATGACCAATTAAAATAATTTTAGATGGTGATAGTGAATTATATTAACCTTCTGTTCTCTGAGATAGGGGTGAAATGTCTTTCACAGTAACCAATTTGCTTGACAAGTCTGTACACCGGGCCTTGGACATCTGCTCATCGTGTTATGCATGAGAATACAGAGATCAGTCATCTCACAGTGGTAAAAATAAACATTTCTTATAGTTAATCATTTCTTTCTCCATTTCAGCCACAGCGTGCTAACTTATTGCTGGCTGTCCATCTCAATCTGACACAGGTCTCTGTGGAGTTAGTGCTCCGGCCAGTGAGGTTCAAGGTGACTACAATCTTGTGCTAGCTGAGTTGCTTATAGGACTTGTAGATAATTAGCTTTTGCTTCCTGAGGAATTCTGAGATCATGATCCATAAATGTGATTGGCAGCCTGTGATTGACGGAAATAGATTTTAACACTCCGCTAGTCATTCCATGCGGTATGAAAAAAACATTTTGTATTGACAGCTTCTATTTATAATAAAAGCCTGCGCTCTAGAACACAGGGGCACACGGTATTCTGTGTAATAGCCTTTTACTGAACTGTTAAACCACAGTCTTTAAGCTTAATTAAATAGTTGAGGTGTTTTTTCTGAGTTTGCAATGGGTAAATACTGTATCTCTAAAAAAAAGCATTAGCTCCTTTGAACTTTTCCACAAGTTACGGTGTGATACTTTATCTGTACTGGATGTGGATCCGCCTTGCCACACACCAGTTTGGCTTTGGGCTATCTGAAGTTGTAGCACCTGGGGAACCGTGGTTTTCAAAGTTGACCCCCTCCAAATTGGAGACCGACTTTACTGCAGGGTCCTTAAGCCTTTACATGCACAGATAGTCTCGGTAAAGTGGCTCCTGGGTTAAGACTCTGTACCTGAAGTTCTGAACAGGAGTTTTCTAGGAATACTGGCTATGGTCATGGTGGGTAGCACAGATGTAATAACGAGGTCCAGGCTGAAGATCAGGTCAGGCAACAAGCAATAGCAAAGTAAGGGTGCGTTCACACGAGCGCATAAATGGCACGTTTTTGCGCCCAATCGTATATACGTGACCATCTGAGACGTTGGTTTTGAATGTATTCGTTCGCATGGGCGATTTTACGGCGCGTAAAAACGGCAACCCGAAAAAAAACCCGGAACATACGCGACCGAAATACGCGCCAACGCATATTCGATGGCCCAAAAGATAGTTTGCAAAGTAGGAACAAACGATAATACGCTTTCTAGCTCTGGTCATGATCGCCGAAAAACGTTCTTTCCGGCGATTATACGCTGCGCACGTGCGAACGTAAATACGCCTACGCTCGTGTGAACACACCCTAAAGAATAGAAAACACCCTAAAGAATAGAAAACCAAGGTCATGGAGAACAGAAGTCAAGATAGTCAGAGTCAGGCAAAAGATTAGAAGCAGAAAGTATGACAAGGGGCTTTGTCACAAAGAGCTAATAAGACCAAATTGCTTAGGCATTTTCCATGAGGGAAGAATGCCTAATATAGTAGGAGATGGCTGGTAATTGATGGAGACAGGATTATAGAGCCTGCACTGGCCTTCTAGAAAAGGAGGTGGGAGTATGCATGAACCCTGGGGCAGAGACTAGACGTCCGACTGCAACCCCAGGGGTAGGTGAGCAGAACCTGAAAGAATCACATTGAAATTAAATGGATGACCCACTTTGGGCAATCTCCGTGTTAGATGGGTCCCTTGGTAATAAGATGATAACAAAGAATGCCTCTGCTGCGGTACCCAACAATCATCTGTAATCTGTGGGAAAATTTAGCAATAATTGTTGAACTTCCCTGTAACACCATCACAGGAGAAATTAGAGTTGGCATTACACCGTGTCCATTCATATAAGTCGACACATTTTGAGACAAATTTATTATTTCGAGACCCAGACACCACCATGTTCTGGTTAGTGAGGTCCCAGTAGAAAAATCCCCGCTGTTCAACAAGTTGTGCCCTACTAACTACCCTTCACTAGTTAGGAGATAAAGTTTTAAACAGAGAATCCTCCTCTATTATGTTAGAATTCAAATACACAGTGCTAACAATGCATAGAATGCTTTCAAGGACCAGCAACAGTAGAGACCAGCAAAGGCAAGAAGCACTCCAATATCTTCAATAAGATGTGCAAGGTTCATTCCTCATGCTTTGTTGTAAAACCATAGAGAAATACACCTAGTACACCTCATTGAAGAACGCTGCCTCTTTTTTCCTTTGTTGGTGGTAAATGAATTCATAAATATTCACCCCCAAGCTTTGAGAACATATACCTAGATCTCTACCAGCTTTGCATGTATGGACCTTTTCCCAACTTTTTCTTGAGAAACTCTTGAGTTAGGTAGGAGTAACTACTTTCAAGCCCAGATGCAAATTCTCAATTGTATTAAAGGGGTTGTCTCGCGAAAGCAAGTGGGGTTAAGTACTTCTGTATGGCCATATTAATGCACTTTGTAATATACATCGTGCATTAAATATGAGCCATACAGAAGTTATTCACTTACCTGCTCCGTTGCTGGCGTCCCCGTCTCCATGGCTCCCTCTAATTTCGGTGTCTTCTTGCTTTTTTAGACGCGCTTGCGCAGATGGGTCTTCTCCCTTCGGCTCAGCTCGGCAGCAGCGGCGTTTTGGCTCCGCCCCTTGTACGCGTCATCGCGTAGCTCCGCCCCGTCACATGTGCCGATTCCAGCCTCCTGATTGTTTAATATAGTAACATTGTTATCTTTGGTTATTAATTCAAAGCCAATTGAAATATAAGGTGCATTGTACAAATTACCTTTTTTGTGCCATATTCTTCATTTTTGGTGTGTGTTTTGGGTAATGTTTTTCATTTTCAGTTTTTCCTTCCCACTAGTCAAAAATCATAACTCTTTCATTTATCCATCGATGTAGCTCTCTGGGGGCTTGTTTTTTTAACAGGACGATTTGTATTTTTCAATGGCACTACTCAATATACCATGTAATGTACTGAAAAACTTTTAAACAAATTCTAAGTAGAGTGAACAGAAAAAACCCCCCGCAATTACGCTATCTTTGGGGGGCTTATTTCTACAGTGTACACACTGCAGCAAAAATGACAGGATAATTTTACTATATGGGTCAGAACAAATTTATATAGTTTTTTTTGCTGTACTACTTTTAAAAAATAAATAATCATTGGAAAAAAATAAAACTATTATCTGCTGCCATCTTCTGACAGTCATAACTTTTAAATTCTTTTGTTGACATAGTTGTGTGAGGGATTGGTTTTTAAAGGGACATCCTGTAGTTTCTTTTGGTACCATTTTAGAGTACATATGACTTTTTGATTGCTTTTTATTACATTACATTATTACATTATTTGATCAAAAAAGCACAATTCTAACTTTTTGTATTGTTTTTTTCTATGCGGGTAAATAAAGCATTACTTTGACAGATTGGACTTTTATGGATGTAGTGATACCAAAAATATATTTTTTGTTTTTTTATTTATTTTTTTATTATACATTTGGCAAAATATTTTTTTTTACTTTTAATACCTTCCATTTTTTTTAATAATTATTAAAACTTTTTTAAAGTGATCTTCCCATTTTTTAGTCCTCATAGGTGACATGTACTTGCGATGATTTGACCATTCCTGCAGTATGATGTAATACTATAATACTTCATTATAACTTGATCTGACAGGCAGTTTATTAAGCCACACAATGGGCCTGGTTTGATCTGGGGGCTTTCAGAAGACCCTGGCTGCCATAGAAATTGAAGAATTGAAGGGCCACCCCACAATCTCATCACCGGGGGCTGTTCTGGACCCCTAAACCTCAATCAGGGCATGCAAATGCAGCTCTCAGAATTGAGTGTGGCATATAGAGTTAACAGCCATGATCAGCATGCATGCTGATCGCAGTTGTTACAGGCGTGTGTTAGCTGTAAGAAAGAGCCGGCACCTACATTGTACAGAGTGGGATCGTCTCCTGATCCACCTCCATATCAACCCTAAACCTCCATGACATAACTGTATGTCATGAAGCATTAAGGGTTAATGTGGTACCTAAGAACTGAACTTCTCTACCACAGAAATGTATTCCTTTTAAGATCTATTATTTTCATAGATAAAGAGTGTGTGCTTTGCTTACTGTATTTTATTTTACAGCTGGTGGCTGCTCCTGACCCACATTGCACAGTAAGGGCGCCCACCCACTGGCGATTTTTTTTCCTTTGCGTTTTGCGTTTTTTCTCAAGAGCAATTAGTTTTGAATGTGTTCCTGTCCACTGGCGTTTTTTTTTTTCGGTCCGTTGCAATTTTTAACATAGGAACTGTCAGTTGCATATGTGTCCTTATTTTTCTCTTAATGCACCCATGAATGTCAATGGAAATTAACGGAAAAGCCGCGAAAACGCCGCAAAAAACGAGCCAAAAACGCGCCGAAAACGCTGCGTTTTTCACGCACGGAAATCGCAAACGCCAGTGGGTGGGCGCCCTAAGGGTTAATCAGATCAGCCCAATTTGTAGTGATGCACAAATAGCCAATCAGAGCCGGACTAAAGTGTGGGGCTAAGTTTATATAATTTTCAGTAAGCAGTAAGTATCTGGTTAGTGGTACAGTTGGTTCACTCTCTTTCTGTAACTAATCCTGCCCTTCTCCAAGGCCTAGGAGAAGCAGGTTTTGAGGCCTACTCCTGAGTAGATGACCACAAGGCCTAGACAAACTTAGCTCCTGCAGCCTGATTGGTATCCCTGATCCATGGAATCAGACAAAGAGGGAATCAGCTACGATCACAACTACCTATATAAAACTGTTTGTTAAAGAATTACACCTTCATTTTGAATCTATCTAACCAATAGGCTTATTGGACAAGTGGATGTAAGTTTAGCTGTTCTTCTCCAGACTCTCTAGACTTTGTTGAAATATACACTGCCATCCTAACATTAACATCAGGGAGCAGAGACCAACCCAGTGCTTCGTAACACCAATACCCCATCTTTATATTTTACGGTGACTGACTTGGGGAGTGATTCTCTGCAAATGGCCACCATGGAGGGGAACATCAGTCAACACCATGACAAGTGATGTGCGAGTAATAATAAAAATCTTTATTTATATAGCGCCAACATATTCCGCAGCGCGTACAGCCCCCTTTTATCACTCCCAGTCACCACATCAACCATAGGAGCAAACACTGCATTATATTCATGTACAGTGATTCCACATAATATGTTCAATAGAAGTACAAGGACTCATTATTTATGTAAAACAATTCAGGCTAAAAAAAAAATATCAGTTACTTTTTATGATGGGGTCTCTTTGGGTTTATGGTTACCGAACTGAGCATTAGAAGTGGTCCCAGTTTGTAGTAGGCAATCGCTTCTAGTACAAATTTAGAAGCTGTATATAAACAATTTTCTGTAGCTAGATTAGTTATCGCCAGAAATTGGATAGCGTCCAGTTCCCCGAATGTGGAAAAGGGAAGTTAAAAGATTGATGCTTTATTATCTTCTATGGATGAAGAGGAAATATCTTTGTTTAAATAAATTTAAAGGGGTATAGGAACCCTGGAGAAATATTGGAAGGAAGGTAATTGAGTTGGAATGATTAGAGGTCTACGTGCATGTAGGTTTTCTTTTTCTTTCTCTCTCAAGATCTGCTGTCCCTTGTGTGTTTGCAGGTAAGAGTTTCAGAGTGTATATTTTTATGTAATGAATATATTGCTTGAATTATTTGTAGCTTATTTTTTGGCTAATAAACATTTTTTTAAAAGCGTGCCTCTGTATAAAATCGAAAGCATACAGAGATGTAATACAGCTTATTAACTTCAATGGATGCCAGCTATTTACAACCCAAAGCTTGCACTGCTTAGCTATGCACTATGGCTTAACACTATATTTGAAAGCAAATGACTGTCATATCCCGTATGTTACGTTCATGTCACGAACATGCCCAAAAAGGGAGGGGAACACAAGGAACTACCACAGATATACACCTCTCCCTATCTATTACTAGGGTTAGTGACATGGACCTACCTGAGCAGGGACATCGTCCAGATAAAGGGCAGCCCAGCGGTCTTCGGATCTGGGCCATTGCTGCTCCTAGGAACCAAACACCCAGGATAGGACAGGGACAACTGGACAGAGTAAGCTGACACACAGAGCCGGAATCACACCATACAGCATCCAAAATGCAACCTATAACAGCAGATGTTAAACTATAAATGCCAGGTATTAGTTGATATTTTGATGAAAATATGGAAGCTAGCAGGCCACTTCATGGCTCCTGGCTATACCGCTAGTCCCTACACTAACCAGGAGTCCAGCGACACCAACCTTTCTTGCAGCCACCATGCATAGAACCTGTTCACACCACAGAGACAGAATGAGCACTGAACAGGACTGACCACACCTGATGTCTGGCCACCTGCACAGACACTGGACAAGACACTGTTCACACACGTAACACATATACAGGCATGCAAGACTACAAACCCTAGAGAGAAGGGATACCGGCTTTCTCTTACAAAGGGGATTGTAAATATATATGCAGCAGAACAGTTGGAATTGGCTGGCAGAAGGGACTCCACAGCCAGCCAGCTCAACTATCCCTCACCTGTGAAGGTATGCTCCTGGAACCCTGTAGTACAACAGATCCCAGCAGCACAACCTGACACTGTACCTCTTATTCATCTGTTATGCTAGATGCCCTCCATAGGGGCATTTGGGTAGTTTAGATGGCATTTCCTCTGTGTATTTAGTAAAGCATCTTATGTAAAATATACACATTATTTCCCATAAGACAAATTCTCTTTAATTAGAGTAAATCTCTCCCTGAATTGCATCAAAATCTTCCAGCAGAATATATGTGTGGCAATAAATATTTTAGATTGCTTATCAAAATGAATGCCTCAACTGATAAATGTGTTTTTACATAAAAAGTGCCATAATTTATACCAGCTATAGAGGTGCTCAGGGAATTTTATTGATAATAAATCATGGGGAAAAACTGGATTTTTTACTTAATTTGCACAAGGCCACAACATCAAATATGAAAAAAGTGAAAGGGTTTGAAGAATTTCCAAACCCACTATATGCTTAACAGAAAAAAAAAACATTAAAAACTAACTTTTCCCCACCTTCTCACCTCTCCCCCTCACCTCTTCTTTTCCTCTACATCCCACCGACAATACTTCACTAAGGCCGGCTGCACACGATCGGCTTGGATCCTGCATGATGCTGGCATCCGCGAGTATCTGTCATTTCTTCTTCTTTTTGCACTGTGGATGGTCAACACGCGAGCTGTTGGACATGCGCAGTACTGATTTTTTTTGCACACCTGCTTTTAGACCGCTGCGGAATCTACGACCTTTCCACAATGTCAGTTGCAGAAGGGCCAAAAGTTGGACGGCTTCCATTGACTTCAATAGAAGCTGTCCATGTGGAATCTGCTTACAAAATAGAACATGCTGAGATTGATTGATGCTAAATAGAGATGAGCAAGTATACTCGCTAAGGCACATTACTCGAGTGAGTAGTAGCCTTAGCCGAGTATCTCCCCGCTCATCTCTAAAGATTCGGGGGCCGGCGTGGGTGACAGGTAAGTTGCGGGGGGGGGGGGGGGGGGGAGGGGAGAGAGAGATCTCCCCTCCGTTCCTCCCCACTCTCCCCCGACGCTCCCCGCCCCCCGAATCTTTAGAGACGAGCGGGGAGATACTCGGCTAAGGCACTACTCGCTCGAGTAATGTGCTTTAGCGAGTATACTCGCTCATATCTAATGCTAAAGCATTTTTCAATAGCATGTTATGGGCGGTATTTGCTGCAGAATCCAGAGGCGGACATCCCCTCTGCAATGTAAATATGCCCATGTGTAGCTAGCCTAACTCAATGCAATTCACACTCAGAATTGACCATGAATTATAAATACTAGATCATTAACCTCTATATTTCCTCAAAATTAATCAAACAATCCCTTTTTTACATGCCCTCTCTCCAAGGATATAACCTCCTTCATGCTTTTAACAAGATCCCTCACTGTCAGCGGGAAAGGCTGCATCCAACAGGTAGTTATCAATTTCCGTGCCTGATATAAAGTTCTTTAAATTACCAAAAGAGTATATCTATTAAGCCCGTCAGTAATACCCAATTCTGGGATCAAAACGTATTTCAACAAAAATGTGAATTACCGGTAAATCTGTAGCATCCATATTACATCTACGACAGCTTGAGTTTAATCTAATACCAATAAGAAAAAACTTTAATGGTGTGCGACTAACTCTGTGTACTAGATATTATTGTTGCACCTGTTGAGCTTATAAAGATAGTGTTGAAATCATGCACAACACTGTGGCCGATTTATTTTCACTGATTTGACCTAAATCTTTCTCCCATTTTTTTTGTCTATATTGGGATGTGCTATAAATAACGAGAAAGCATCTGTCCGTAAAAATAAGATTTTACACCCTTTGTAATTTCTGAACATCCAAGAAAACTCACCGAAAGTTGTTCGACCGCAAAAACAGAAACTCATCAGGCCTAAGCAGCAAACACATGCCGTAGTTGAAAGAACTGGAAGAACTCTCTAAAACTCTCTAAATTGTTTGAAACTAAAAAAAGACCCTTAGAGTAAATCTGATCTAAAAACATTATCCCTCTCTTCTTCCACAGTGAAAACTCCTCCAATCTAAAAAACTCTGAAAATTTTAAGACTCCTCCAAAGAAGAGTATATATAGCAAATCCACCTAATTGTAAAATCAATTTAAATTTATTCCATACTTAAACTATTAGGCCTTAGTCAGACGGGTGTTTTTTCGCGCGATTTGCGGATCGCATGACGGATGCGCATCCGCAAATCGCGTGACCGGTGCCCGAAAATCGCCCGAAAATCTGCTCCTAGCCGCGTTTCATTAGAAACGGGCCGAAGCTGTCCAGCGCATTGCATTCAATGGAGCCAGCAATACAGCTGGCTCCATTGAAAGCAATGCGCTGCGGGCGAGTGTGGGATGAATTGTCGGGAAGGGCTTAAATATATAAGCCCTTCCCTGCAATTCATCCAGAAAAGTGTTAAAATAAAAAATATATATATACTCACCTGCTCCCGGCAGCCGGAGTTCCGTGCGGCCGGCCTGCAGTGGGTGTGAAGGGGGTGTGAGTCAGACCTGCCCCCTGATTGGCTCAGCGCCGGCAGCCCATTGCTTTCAATGAAGCCGGCTGTATTGCCGGCTCCATTGAATTCATGGGGCAAACATCGTTCTTCTCTGCCACAGCTGTTACAGCTGTGGCAGAGAAGAATGATTTGTCTTCTATATGTTCTTAATGGGGTCGGCGCTGCTGCCGCCGGCCCCATTGAGCGCATATAGAGAAGAGAACAGGAATCGCAGATCGCAGATAGGTGCGATCTGCGATTTCTGTTCTATAATTTATCAGACGAGCGCATAAAAAGCGCTCATGTGTCCGATACCATTGCAAAGCAATGGTTTTAAAAAAATGCCGGACGCATGCGCATGCGCAAATCGCGCGAAAAAACGCCCGTCTGACTAAGGCCTTAGAGTAATAGTTGGATATGATTCCTTTTTCTTCCTTTCATCGCTCTGTCACACAGGGAAAGTACAGACTGTAATTTTAGAAACTAATCTACCATTAAACCTTACCCTTTTTCTTTCTCCCCAACCCTTCAACTGTTACAATTGAGACACCAAAAGATATATCCAAACATTTGGAATTGCCAACCCTCCCTCCAAATTGTTTATCGCTTTGAAAGGTCTCCAATTTAATTCTAGCAGATTCCTATTTCCTATTCCACTACATTTTACATTTCATACAATTCCTAAATATTGTATGAAATATAAAAATATTTTGTGATGGAATCCAAATGGAGAGTTTTGAAGTCTATAAAGGAGTTATGGCATCATTCATAACCATTTTAATAGGATTTCCTCTGCCAATAATCAACAAGGGAAGACGACTCCAGACCTTGCCCTTGTCTTCAAACTTTCATACCAACAGAAGTAAGTTAGTAGAAATATAGTCCTGAGGCTTAGAAGATACCATAACTCCGAAATATTTAAATTCCTTCACTAGTTGTAATTGCATATGTTCCAACTGAAAATCCACTGGGAAAAGGTCTAAGTGAAGAATTCCCCTAATTAATAGTAAGGCATGACATCTTACCAAATATATTAAAAATGGACATAATTGGACCCATAGATATACCCATAGGTATACAACAAATCATCTGCGTACACTGAAACACATTCCTCTATTTCTCTATAATACCATCCAATTATGTCAGGCGATTGTCTTAAAACAGCCAGGGGCTTGATTGTCAAGGCAAAGAGATAGCCCTTCCTTGTTTTCTCAACACCCTCCTTTCAGAAATACGGTTATTTATCCCCACTCTTGCCCTTGGCATTGAATAAAGCAATTTAACCTATGCCAAAAACGTCTTAACAAAGCTCATCCTAATAAGAACAGCCCACAAATAATTCCACTCAATGCTGTCAAAAGCTTTGGCAGCATCAAGTGAAAAAACAGTTCTTCTCTCAAAAACTCAATTGTCTCCCTGAAGATTCAAATATAGTCTCCTTAAATTAATAGGCGTTCATTTATTTAACATAAAGCTGGACTGATCTTCATTAAATGAGTCATAACTAAAATTAATCTATTCATATGTACCTTTGCCAAATGTTTTACATCAGTGGTCAACAAAGATAAAGAGACAAATCCTTTCCAAATTTAGGAATTAAGACAATTATAGCATCTCTCATAGAGGATGGAAGTATGCCTACTTGCAATGATTCATTAAAAATCGTTAATAAGTGTAGCAGAAGTAACTCTTGATAACGTTTAAAAAATTCATTTGGAAGGCCATCCAAACCAGACGTCTTTTCATTAGGAAGCGTTGCTACTGTATCCTTTAGTTCATTTAATGTCAAAAGAGCATCTTACACTATTCTTTGATGATCAGACAGAATTGGCAATTGCACCTGAACTAGATAGTCATGAAGATCCTCGTGATCGACACTTAACTTAAAATTATACATATCTTTAAAAAAGAGGAAAAATGTCTGCAAAATTTTATCCTATTTTATAACCAAGGAATCATCGGGCCTTCTCAATGCTGGCACATGCCATGGTGAGCCCAACAATTTGATTAGAGGCCAAAAAATTATCTCCAGCTTCCCTTTCCTCAAAAAGTTTTTGATTCATAAAAAGATGCTAATTTTTAAATAACCCTTGCATGATCCCCAACATAAGACTGTGCCTCTTTTCAATTAATTTTTGCCTGATTAGTGTGAAAATGTATATACGCTTGTTCTGCTTCTAAGACTCGTCACTGAAGAACCGTAATAAAATCCAGAGATTTTGACTTATGTAAACTAATCTTCTGTATACAGTGACTACTTATAAATACTTTCATAGCTTCCCACTCCATAAACATTGAAGAGGAACCAATATTATTACAAAAAATGCCAGTAAAACCTCTTTCATTCTAGCATTGCCATCTAGCAAATTTCAGCAGAAGGGATTTAGCATCCAAATTCTATCCAATCCAAATCATCTACTATTTATAGTTAACAACAAACAAAGCGGAGAATGATCAGACACAGTTTGCAGTAGACACTTTGTTCTATGAACATTGGAGAGCTTAGATGGGGTACCTATAGGGATATCTATCTTAGAAAGTTTACTATCTGAACTAGAATACCAAGAATTTTGTCGAACCTATGGATTCCTTAACCTCCACAAGTCACACAAAGCTCAAACATAACTAGGAAGTTATTACCTAGTTCTGGTAATAAGCGTGTGAATGCAGTTGGGGAAGTAGAAGCCACCATGGGGTCATTATTAAATCTATCAAAACAGAGATCCAGACAATTATTACAATCGCCCAGAATTAGAGCAGAAACAGCAGGAAATGTAGCTATAAATTCCATCGCCTTCTTAATACACTCCTTGTCAAAAATAATCAAGCACCCAGTAGGAATTGTCATTTTGCTGCAAAACTCAGCATGCAGTTATATCAGAGGGAGATATGCAAATTAATAGAGTTGTGGTGTAATTAGATGAACGGTCTTGTCACCTGAATCCCTAATAGTGTCACCCGTGGACTATAAACAGGCTCTCAGAGTCTACTTATGTGTAATGGGCCTCTTTTTCAGCTTGTATAGCGCTTGTTGACCACTAAACATGTCTCTACAATACATATAAAGAGATTTAGCCCTGTTAAATTTGAGTTTGAGAGGGGGTGCCCTTTTGGAATGTGAGAAGCTGGATGCTCATATCAACAAATTGGTCATCACCTGGGCTGATCTGACCAGACTGTTAGGAGGTATTGGGACCACTGGATGCATGAGAGCATGCACACAAGGTGACCGTCCCAGGATGCCCTCGACAGACCACCAGTAGAGAGGATAGGCTGATCATCCAACAAGCAGGAGCAGCTCCAATTGTTTCGTTCTCCACCATCCAGAGACAAGTAGAACCATTATTACAGACCTCTGTGTCTGTCGGTACCATTACCAGGCTCTTGGCTGAAAGGCATTTAGTCTCACAGCGTACAATATGTGTACTGCCTTTAACACCCATCCACTATCACCTCCGTTTGTAGTGGTGTTGTGAGCAATGAAACTGGACTGCTACAGAGAGGAACTGTAGCAATGACTCCAGGTTTAGTTTGGACACTGGTGACAGCGGTGTTTGTGTCTGGAGACCTTGGGTTAAGCACCTTAATCCTGCCTTTTCTATGGAGCAGCATAGTGCTCCCACTGTTGGTGTGATGGTCTAGGAGGCCATCACATACCACATTTGTTCACCCTAGTAGAGGTATGAGGAACAATGACAGCTCAGCAATATGTTCAGGACATCCTGTAGCCACATGTGTTGCCTCTCATGGCAGGACTTCTAAGAGGTATTTTCTAGCAGGATAATGTTTAGGTGAACACAAAAAGGGTGTCATAGAAATGCTACCTGACATTACTATATTTTCATGGCCTGTCAGGTCACCAAGTTTATCACCAATAGAACATGTATAGGGCCATCTGATATAACAACTTCAACAGTCTATGGACTGACAGCAACTGTGGAGCCATATGCTGCAGGATATAATACTGAACCTATATGTCTGCATGCCTGCTTGTATCACATCTTGCATTCAAGCTAGAGGTGGCCCAATAGGGTACTAGAGCCTCCATGACTGCCCTTATCACATCTTGCATCCAAGCTAGAGGCGGTCTGGCAGAATACTAGAGCTTAACTTCAAGGGTTGAGTTTTCATGATAAATTATCCTTTTGCTCTAATATTCTAATCATGCACTTATATCAAAGTTACAATCACACATAAAATTTCATTCGATTCCAACAACTCCTTCTGGGTACTTGATTTTTTTTTTACAATTGTACGTTTGCTGGAGTCTGGAGGGGGGTGTATATGGCTGCCAAAAAATAATTATTATGTGCAAGAGTACATCTAAGACAAACAAATCTTCCTTGGGAATCTATGAGGGAGGACTCACATCTAAAAAGAATTGTTTTATGAATCAGTACTAGAGATGAGCGAGCATACTCGTCCGAGCTTGATTCTCGTTCGAGTATTAGGGTGCTCGAGATGCTCGTTACTCGAGACGAGCACCACGCGGTACTCGTCTCGATTAAACGAGCACTGACCATTGAATTCAATGGAGCCTGCAATACAGCCGGCTCCATTGAAAGCAATGGGCTGCCGGCGAGCGCGGGATGAATTTTCGGGAAGGGCTTAAAAATATAAGCCCTTACCTGAAAATCATCCTAAACTGTGTAAAAATAAATGTATACTCACCTTTCCGCTGCAGCCGGAGTTCAGCCGCGTCTGGCCGGCAGTTCTCCTGAACTGCTTTCTGTAGTATTCAGCAGGTTGAGATTTAAAATCCCCGTCTGCTGAATGAGCTGCCTCTGATTGGTCACAGCCTCACCAATCAGAGGCAGCTCTCACTCACCCATTCATGAATTCATGAATGGGTGAGTGAGTGCTGCCTCTGATTGGCTCAGCGCAGGGACCAATCAGTTTTCACAAATGAAAACCTTAGCGGAGCACCAGTCATATACAAAAATGATCAAGTCGCCCATTGACTTCAATGGGGTTCGTTACTCGAAACGAACTCTCGAGCATCACTGAAAGTTCGACTCGAGTAACGAGCACTCGAGCATTTTGGTGCTCACTCATCTCTAATCAGTACACTTACTCCATGTAAATAGCTTGTGTACGCAGAATGAAAAACGTGTAAAGGAAATGGTTAAGCAAATGCACAGTAAATGAGTTTCAAATAGGCAAACAGTAATTAGTTGAAATTGCTGAAAAGATGAAAAAGCAGTATATCTCTTAAGGACCATTTACACGCATAGATAATTTTAAAAACAACTGAAAGATTGAAAGATTTAAGGCCCATTTACATGCAACAATTATCACTCAAAATTTGTTCAAACAATATATGAGCGATAATCATTGCATGTAAATGCTACGATCATTCACTCTTCGGCTGAAAGATGATTTTAAGGTGAGCTTAAAATTCATCCTTCTGCCAGAGAGAGATAACAGGGACTGCACACTGTTTTCTATCTGGGAGTCAGAGATTGCATTGTATTTTGTTGACAGCCTGTGCAAGAACAATGAAGCTGAGTGCAGAGCTCAGACCACATGCTGTGGTGGCCCTTTTACACACAAATGAAGCTGGTAAAGTGTTAATGGGCATTAATGTCCATTAACACTTTATGCAAAACAATTGCTAAAACTATCAATTTTTCAATCGTTTGAAAGATTGTCTTTGTGTGTAAATGGACCTATAGTAATCTTTTTGCATACAGTGTAAATGGCCATTAACACTTTATCATCTTCATTTACATGTAAAAGGGCCTCCAGGGGCTGTTTGCAGAGCCCAGCGTGTGATTAATCATTGTTCTGCTCACAGCTGATGGCAGATTACTTTATTATCTGCCATCTCCTATGGAGATAACAGCATGTGGTCTATTGAGAGGTAAATCGGTTTGCTTTAACTCAGTAGCTCAACAATGGATTTTAAGTTCACCTTAAAATCATTATTCAAATGAAAAGTGTCCGATGCCTATGTTTACATGTAACGATTATTGCTTCTTTTCGTTTGTTTGAATGAATTTTGAGCGATAATCATTACGTGTATATGGGCCTTTAGAATTATCCCCCATAGCCTGCACATTCCATGTATTTATATTGACCTCCTGAACAATGTTAAAAACTGTTCATTGTTATGTCTCTCACCTATACACATAATTTGAGATGTTAGCTGCACTGCACAATAGAGGAGGAAGAGAGAATGACATATAACAATAACAAAAAAAAAAGAGACCACCAACCCCACGCATATAACAAATATCCTCCGGGGCTCTAAACACTTGGATGTAATGATAATGGTCAAAAAACCAATATCACAGTAAAATTACTATAACTAATAAGCACCTCCCAGCAACCTCCTACTGGTCCACCAAATAATTTAATTTTAAGTGGGTATATAATTCACATATAAAAAAAATACTTATTACTATTAAATAAATGTTGTTCATGTTTATCAATCCAGAAGGCAGCATCCTTAGAATTATCAAAAAAGAAAGTCTCCCATACTTTACAACTCTCAGCCATGCTAGATATAAAATAGCATAAGCCGTAGCCTTCTCTTAACATCCTGGAACTGCATCTGTTTTTTTTTGTCTACTGAATAATCTGGAAAGAAAGCCACGTGATGACCATCCATAATTATCTCTTTCATTTCTCTTGCTTTCTTTAGAATTGTATCCTGATCCTTGTAATGCAGGGATTTTATAAGGTCTGTTCTTAGCATAGCACCAGCTGGAGGGGGGTTACCAGAGACTCTATGGCCCTTTCCACAGCAAAAAAGATGACAAAATATCCTTCCCAATAGTTGCTCTTAGCCAGGGTTATATGAGGGGTTGAGCAACCAAACTCCTCTCACCTGTTTGCCGCATCTCAACATTCTGCACCATCACCCCACTCCATACTCGGTACAGCCCCTAATGTTGCAAATGCTGCACCATAATGCAAAGTGTTTGCAGCAATACTAGCAGGTGCCTGAGCCTGAGCACCATCTTGGAGCACAAGTGCACCTATAGCTTCTCTCCTCCTAATCATCATAACTCAGGTTGGATGGCAAGCGGATCCCACAGTATTCCAGCCTTAGTTATTGCGGCTCTTCCATTTCTCCTCTCCATTCTCCCGCAAGAAAGACCGCCCTCCAAGCAACCAATGGCCCGAGGACCATCAAGACAGCAGGTAAAAAAATCACTGCTTCAGGAAGAGGAAGAGCTTTCTTGGCATGCCGCTGCTGCTCAGATCACATGCTCGGCCATGCCCTCAAAACATTATTTTAAAGTCTAACCATTGTTTCTTTTTTTAGTGTACTGATTAGGCAATTCTAAGCATTTTTGCAATATATGTAATCCGTGTATTCTGCATATTTTTACTAGCAAACTGCTTCTCAGCTATGCAGCCATGAAGAGCCTCGCTAAAGAAATCCCTCTTCAGCTAGCTGCATAGCTGAATATGGAGGTCTCTTCTTCACTGTACCTGGACTGTTTTCTCTAGTGCAGACACAGTAGCTTGCATATTAATAAATGGATGGCTTTTTAATGAATATATACACTGATGATTAGTTTTGTGTAATGTTCCTGCCTTTCTCATGTTTCCCCAGGGTGCTGTGAAGAGGAGAGGCTGTCCTATACTGCACTCAGCTTCTCTTCAAATCACATCTGCTCTCCTCCAGATCCAATGCTCTGTGACAGTGTTCCAGTACATTAGATTGGGAGTATTATAGTTGATGTTATTTGAAGAGAAGCCAAAAGCAGGATAGTGGTTTATTGATCAGTCAAAATCTATGGGCAATAAAACTAAATAGGACACACTTTTCAATAGTTAGATGAGAACGTCACTTTACAAAGCAAAAAGTGAGATGTAAATGTGTCAAATTTATCAACATGGCGCTGTCCATATACATTTGATACTCACGATATATTACACACACATAGCCGTGTGGCTGAACCAAAAAGTGCTTCGTCAATAGTAATTTTGTGCAACCATAGCAGTTAGTTTAGTCACATCTGTTTGATGCATCCTTATTCAAATGTGTTAACGTTGCAGAAAAGATTGAGAATGACCCCAAACTTTCATAAGTTTGTTCTTCCTCTATAAAGGTTGTTTCCTACTGGTGTTTTCAGATATGGTAGTGGTGTAGCTTCTTGACACAACATTGCTACTGTCAGTGAACCTATCCAAGGGCCTATGCAACATAAGCATATTTCATCTATACATAATAAAAAGAGCTGTAATACAGGAGCCCTTTCCCCACATACTGTGACATCTTGCAAGAAAGCCAATACATTGGACATGTATTGAGTTGTATGACATCATGAAAGATAACTGTGCATGTCACCTTGGCCATTTGCTGTGTAGTAAATTACCTTCTGTGATTTTGCTAAATCCTTTTCTGAAATCTTGAGCCCCAGACACTTTATATCTATGGTTGCACATTTATGAGCATTTGACAGACTGTGAAATTGTTTCAGCCACAATTTGTGATTGCTTTATTGAGAACTGATGCCAATCTCCTACACAAATGCTTCTTCTATATATTCACCATAAAATACTTCCGCATAGTTACCATAGACACTTTGCTGGATGCATTTATGTAAGTGCGTCTCTGATTTATAACGTGTTGCCTTACAATGAAGAAAAGCTAAACTAGATACTGTTGCCATAAGGTCTAATAATATCAAACAGGCTACATTCCAGGGAAAGGAAACATTGCCTAATTAATGTCTATATGGTACGACTTATTTAGGAAAAAAGCAATATTCTGCTCGGAGCTGCTATTAGCATAAGCATATCCTTTATGTGTTCTATCATTAGTTCTTATGACTATATTTCCAGGCAAACAATCTCATCCTTGTATTCTTTCCCCCTCGACATTTGTGCATGCGCTCCACATCCAAGCCATTATATTTTTGTTGCCGCATATGGTCCATGTGCTTTTTTCCAAAGCTATTAAACTGGCTTCTCAAATTGGAGAGCGGCAATTGACCCATTATTCTGTTTATTTAATTCCCAGGCAAATGTGGCAGGAGGGACATTACTGTTTGAAATTGCTATATCTGGAATGAATGGTAAGAAGATAAAGGCAATGACACTCAGGGAAGCAGATGGCTTGTCTGCAGTGAGAGGTAGGTATCACAACCCACTCCCTGGCTCCAGCTAATTTAGTCTTAATGCATTTTTTAGAGCCTTTGTTTTAATATCAAATTGTACTGAATCACAGGAGTGTAAATCATGGCACATCGAATTGACTCATCAAATGTGGGACATTTAGTACTGGCTAATTATATAGCTATGGTTACGTGGTAGTTGAGATTTTGCTTGGCTGGAAAAAAATGAGAACAAATATGCTCTGACTTGCTTGTGCAACCTTTTAACCTTCACAGTTGTAAGCAGACATAAATCTATTATACTATATAATCTATAGTATAAATCAAAGAGTCCAGAAGTAACAATACCTTAAATACACTTTTATGAAGCAGCCTGGAGAGAATCATTTGGCTAGAACACTACACTAATATGTAAAGTCACAAAGGGTCACATTAAAGGGTTTCTGAACTGTAAGAAAAACTTGCCCCACGGTAGGGAACGGCATAAATGAATAAAATAGCCATTACTCTCCCTTTCACTTTGCCTCTGTACCAGTGCCATTGAGCTGGTCCCCTCGGCTCTGGTCTCTACTGAAACAGGAAGGGATGATGGCATGTTTATCATTCACATGACCACTGCAACCAGTCGCCAACCTTAGCTGTCACATGCCATCCATGTACACAATATTGGGGCAAGTCAGAAAATTCCTCTAATGCAAGGAATTGGCCACAATAAAAAAAAATTTAGGTTTCTCCTCCCAACTTTCAAAAAAATTATAACTTTTGTTTTTCCATCAATGTAGCTGTCTGAGGGCTTGTTTTTTGCTGGACAAGTTGGAGTTTTCAGTGGTACTATTTAATGTACTGAAAAACCTTTTGATGGAGGGAAAGGAAAAAAAGGAGTTTCACCATCTTTGGGGTGTATTGTTTTTACAGCGCACTGCAACAAAAATCACATTATTTTGTTCTTTGGGTCAGTACAATAATGATGATACCAAATTATTTGCTGCTGTCTTTGCTGTACTATTATTTAAAGAAAAGAATATATTTTTATATTTTAAAAAAATCTATCTATATAATTTTTTTTTGTGTTGCCATTTTCTGACTGCCATAACTTTTTTTTTCTGTTAATGGTTCTGTGCAAGGGCTCATTTTTTGCAGGACGACTGGGGTTTTCTGTTAGTTATTACTTTTTGATAGCTTTTTATTACATTTTTTCTTAGAGACAGTGACCAAAAAAAAGCACAATTTTGGCAATGTGTATTTCTTTTTTCTTACAACATTTATAATTTGGAAACAGATAATGCATTATTTTGATAAATTGGATTTTTATGGATGCAGCAATACCAAATATTTTTTTTTTTTACTTTAAATATAGAAAAAGTTTTTTTTTAACTTTTGATATTCTTTTTGTCCTGTCTGGGGATTAAAGTTCCGGTGAATATTACCAGGTTATTCCAGGTTAACTTCATCCCTTTGTTATTTAACTCTACAAGGGACCTTATGCCCTGGGATAGTGCAGAATTATCATTGGTTTGGGCGGATAAGTATCTTGAAAATTAACCTCCTTCTTAGGCTGTTGTATCTCTCGCAGGCTATCCCCATCACCATTCCCTAATCCTTCTGACTTTTGATCTGGTGATGTTTTGGAGCTCAGATCAGCTCATTTTCAAGTACTTCAGTACTCGGGTGAAAAGATTCGGGGGGCGCCGGGGGGCGGGGAGAGGCGTGGCGGTGCGGGGGGTAGCAGCGGGGAACAGGGGGGAGCCCTCTCTCTCTCCCTCTCCCCCCCACTCCCCACTGCTACCCCCCGTGCCGCCACGGCGCCCCCCGAATTTTTTCGCCCGAGTACGGAAGTACACGGAAATCGCGGTATTCAGGCGAAAAAGGGGCGTGGCCGAGCACGTTCGCTCATCTCTACACTTATATCGTTTGGTGACGGCTCCCACTGGGGTCCTAGACCTTTTCCATAGTAATCAAGAAAAGCTGTGGGTCACCTAGCTCAAAATGTATGTCCTTATGCTCTTTCCTCACTTCCCTAGACCTGGTCCATTCTCTGGAAAACAGCCATTCAACTTACTTTTATGCTCTGCATATTGTGAGGCATGGGAGAGGGAATTAGACAAGCACTTCACAGATACACAATAGGCCAGGTGCTACTACCTATTCCGTAAAGTGGTGATCGGTATGCATTTCCAAAAAAATATTATAATATTGTCTAGGTGGTACTGGGTACCTGTCTCCCTTCATCAATGGTATACCTCAGTCCTGGAAACTGTTGGCTCAGTGGTTACCCTGGAGGCACTGTGACTCTTATTTGGTGGAGTTGCCTGCTCTTGCGATGTTCTTGGGAGGAAGTTCTCAAAGTGATCTATGATTTCATTAACACCTACCTTCCAGACTCACCTGAAGCAATCTTCCTCTACCTGTTCCTAATGTTCTGTTCTGCATATAAACGTTCTCTGTCTAGTTCAAATTTTGAGCTCAAACTTGAGCAATGTTTGTTCTGCACATGTCTTAGTATTGGTCTCATGAGTACATGGGGTCCTTTGTGCTTATGATATGGACGAGGAACATACTTTGATATGCTATGCCATTATGTTTCTTGTCTGTTACCTGTTTTCCACTCTGTATATTCAATTCAAAATCAATAAAGCTTTTGAAAATTGAAAAAAAACCCTTTTCACTTATTTTTACTTTACTTTTTAGTCCTCTAAGGGGACTAATACCTTGATAGGCATTCATTCATGACATACCTGGGGGACTTCAGAAGGCACTGGGTTGCCATGACAACTGAACAGCAGCTCGCAATCTTATCGCAAGGAGGTTGTTTAGGATTCCTAAATGCTTATTGGGGGGTTTAAATTCTGCTGTCAGATTTGACAGAAGCATGTAAAGGATTAACAGCCATGATCATCATGAGTGCTGATCGTGGCTGTTGCGAGTGTGTGCCAGCTGTCAAAGACAGCAGAGATGGGCATTGTTTGGAGAAGGATCCTATTCCTACTTCATACAAACCCTGCACCCGGAGGACGTAACTGTACACCCTTTTGGGTGAAAGGGTTAAAGGTGATTGCTACTAGAAATAATAGTATTTGCCAAGGTGTGTCATAACTTCTTGATTAGTCAGGGTGTAACTGCCAGGACCGCCACAACATTCAGAATACTGGATTAAGTACAGCAATCGTTTCTGCACATTGACACTCCCATCCAACTTCTGTGCAGAGAACTGTAACACAGACCCATTCAGCTGGTGAACTGGAAAATCAAATCAACCAAAGGAAAGAATATAATACTAGCAATCACAGATCTGTTATTCTGGGACTAAGAAGCAGCCCTGGCACACAAAACCCAAGCAGCCCACATACAAAGTTTGCAGTTTTTCACAATTATGTGCAACTGCCTCTGTTATGTGCAACTATGTGGACTGCTGGACTGATTAGTGCAGTATGAGGGTACTATTACATGAGCATTAATGCTCGCGTTTTCTTGACAATTGCTGGGCTGCGCTATTGGCTGCAGCTAACACTCGTGTAGTAGAAACCTAAAGATGCTATTAGATGAGCGTTGCTAACATTTGGTAATAGTGTTAATTGCCAGGCTGCACCTGCGCTTGCGCCTGACTTGTGGTGTTGCAATTCCACCAAAGCTTTAGCCTAGTCTCAGAATCAGGTTCAACTTACCTAAACAGTCACTGACAATCCCCCTCATCCCCAACAGCACACCAGGGGGATGAGGGTGATTTCACTGTAAGTATATGTGCATTTCAAATAATTTTTTCTTCAGTTATTGTGTTTTTTAACATGCAAGTACCATCCGAGTGTAATCCACTTTTCACATTCATCAAAAAAACCTGAGGTGCCTCAAATGATGTGATTTAACACTCCCATTTAAGTCAATGAGTGCTTGGAAAAAAAACTAAGGAATCACATATTCCATGTAAGTGTGTTCCATTTTTTTAAGCATCCATTGGCTTTAATGTGTGATTTGGTGTGTGAAAATGCACCAAAATGTTATTTTTTTAAACTTGGACCATCAGTCTTTGAAAAAAAATCACCTGTGTGAATGCAAAAGGATGTTCCTGTGAGTGAATGAGATGCCTATAGAAAACAGAAAATAAAAAATAACTCATTGAGAGAGAGAGGCCGAGTAAAAGCTGTGAGTGAAAAAGTGCTCCCATGTTCAGAGAATAGAAAAAGAGGCATTCGGTAGCCAGGTGTATGTACGCTGATAAGGATTCCGACTTGGGGTCTGCAAGAGGTTAACTGCAGAACAGAGACGGAACTGAACACAGTATTCCAGATGTGGTTGCACCAGTGTCTATACATCAGGATCACAATCTCTCTCTTTCTACTGATTATACCTCTTGCAATGCAGACAAGCATCCTACTTGGTTTCTCTATTGCTGGCTTGTTTTAAATTTATCCAGCAAAACAAAATCATTTTTCATGTTACACACAACACCAAGAATATCAACCCTATTACTCACCTTTATATCACTGGGAAACAGACAAACCTTATCTACTGAACCTTCTTCTATATAACTTACAAACATATTAAAGAGAACAGGACCAAAGACAGATCCTTGTGTGGTGCAGAGTGTAAGCTCTCCCTCCCGACCTGAGGGTTATAAGTTTAATCCCCGCTTTGTTCAGGTAGCCGGCTCAAGGTTGATTCAGCCTTCCATCCTTAAGGTCACTGCCGGTAACCAGTTTATGTTCAGAATACCCACCATTAACAACAATCTGATATCTATCCTTTAACCAACTTGAACTGGCAACTGCAATCATTATATCCGCACATAGACATGCAACCTAAACAAAAATCAAAAACACTTTTATTCTTCTCATGAAAACTAGAAAGAATCCCGATTTGTGTGGGCTGTCCAGACATTTATGGATGGTTGGCCACCATGAACCTCTCCCTTATGTGCACTGAATATTGCTGCATGTGCCAGACCAAACCTAGTCCAGTTCTCCTGTGTGCTCATGATACTCCTTCCTAAACTCTCTACTATAGAGTAAATGGCCAAAAGTATGTGAACACTCCTCTTAATTAGTATGTTGAGGTGTTTTAATCACACCCAACTGTTTTGTAGTTTTTCCTCTTCCTATAGATAGAGCAGAGTTGGCCAAATGAAATGTCTTTGACGCTGTTATACAAAAATAAATCACAGCTTCTGAATTCCAAGTACTATATTTTACAAACTAATATGCTTCAATGCATGCCTGCAAGCTTACTTTAATAAAGTGTCGAATGTTGCTGTTTGGCACAATGAATCTTACGTAACCTCCCCCCAAGTTTCTTAGCTGTTCTCTGACATTATAGTTTATATGCACCTGGTTAAGCAGCTTTAATACAATTGCACATGTCCTTGTATACAACCTCCCAGTGTTGAAGAAGTTTTAAACATCAGAGGAAACAGGGACTTAAGAGTGTGAAGCTGGCTGCTTGCTGACCAGCCTGTGATCAATGAAGGTATCTAACCTAAATCACAGTGAGCATCTCTTGTCTTCATGTGGTCCCTAGATGAGTCCCTGTGCACGGCTCTTAGCTGAGCTATTGATTTTACTTCTTTTCATGTATTATATAAAAAAAGACTTGATCACATGACAATGTATCATAATGCGAAGGATCAGAAACAGTGCTTCAGTGCGAATTAACAGAACAATGTTATTTCACCATAGAGATGTCTTTTATATAGAACAGGGGTGTCAAACTGATTTTTCACCAAGGGCCACATCAGCATTATGGTTGCCTTCAAATGGCCATTCATAGGGATTAATTCACACTGGTATATTTGCGCTCTGTATTATGCACAAACTGCAAACAGCTTAAATATGATTGATTTGCATTTGGGTATTCAGATATGCATACATTTTATGCATGTAAAATAAAAAATTCAGCATATCCTATATTGGTCCATATTACAGACCAGAATTGCCCATTAAAGCAATGATAACGATTATCCGATCAGTTAAGGGTTGACATTCGGTTACTTTATGGATCACCGTTCTCCATGCTTTCCTATTCTCAACCGCTTCTTTCAATTCTTCCATGTGCGTGTTTGTATCCACCTTGATTGCGTCCTAGCAGCATGTTCTTTGTCGACCTCTTCTTCACGACCCACTAACTGTGCCAAACACCAATGTTGTTTCCAGAGAATTGGCTTGCATGGTATTTTCAAAGTATGAGAGACGCTGTTTGGGGATTTTGCCCTCTAGCGATGTTTTTGGTTTGATCCGCTTTATGACCATTATGGTATATGCAACGTTTTTCTCCAGCACCACAGTTTGAAAGCATCAACTGTTCTTCTATCTACCTTCCTGAGTGTTCAACCTTTGCATGAGTGTATGGAGATCGGAAACTTGATTGCATTTTTCATTTGGATCTTTGTAGCAATGCTAATATTCAGTCAATAGGATCACATAAATTCTCCATGAATACGCATAATATATGCTGTAAAAGTAACCTAGTAATTGTTCCTGTACATTATTCCCCAGTGTTAATAAACATCACTTGACTTTAGGACATTATCCTCCAGTGTTAACCCTTTCCAATCCACTGTCTGATGTCTAAAGACATTCTGATTGAAGGCTGTACAGCTTCCGATGTCGGAAAACATCCGGCAGGGTATTCTTACTGTATATTACTGGCTGCTCTGTTGTCAGGGGCCTCTCCAGCATCTCCAATACCATAGTACTGGCTCTAGCCAGCAGGAGGCACCATTGTATAATGACAGACAGAGAAAACCCCCTAGGAAACCCTGAATCCAAAATTGGATTGCAAAGGGTTAATATAGTTCACTTAAAAGACTTAAAAATGCTACACTTAAGCTACTTATGATAGTTGGATGATGATTATCACTGCTTTCTCTATATAAACTATGCAAATAATAAAATGCTTCAGAAGATCTTGGAAACATCACTTGAGTGTTTCTTACCGTGTTCTTCTCCGATGTAACACATACATGGTTAATAAGTAGAGATGAGCGAATATACTCGTTTCGAGTAATTACTCGATCGAGCACCTCGATTTTCGAGTACTTCAGTACTCGGGTGAAAAGATTCGGGGGGCGCCGGGGGAAGGCGTGGCGGAGCGGGGGGTAGCAGCGGGGAACAGGGGGGAGCCCTCTCTCTCTCCCCCCCACTCCCCGCTGGAACCCCCCACTCACCCATGGCGCCCCCCGAATCTTTTCGTCAGAATACGAAAGTACTCGAAAATCGCGGCGCTCGGGCGAAAAAGGGGCGTGGCCAAGTAGGTTCGCTCATCTCTATTAATAAGGCTACAATACCCTTTGAGTATCACCTAAATTGAGCGAATTCTCCAACACATGCATATTTGTGCATGAAGGCAAGAGAAATCCATGGGACTTTCTTGTTTTTTTTTGGTTTTTTTTCGGATGTGTAAAGCGCAGTGAATATATGCGCAAAAAAGCAAGTAAATATGCACAGTTTTAGTCCATGAAAACGATGCATATTTCATGGACCGAAACTTCATAGCTTATGTAAATGAGCTCTAAGTGTAACTACTCCTTAATATGGCTATATAGTGCTATGCACTATGATACCGTTTCTCCTCTACAACCTCTTTAGCACCAAGCTTCCTACCTTGGAGGGTGGCTAGACTACGGAGGTATGGCTGCATCTTTCAGGGAAAGTAAAGAGGCGGTCCTTCTGTGTCTGGACCTTGTGGACCACCAAAAATGATGGTCCGGATTCGGGCCATGGGCCTTGAGTTTGACACATGGTATAGACTATAATTCACTTCACTGTCAAGTAAGGTGGAAAGGATACTATCCCTGTTGGAATATTGCAAAAATGTTATTGCAGAAACAGGAAATATTTATTCTTTCACATAGAGGGACAACATTTATGGAGGCTACTGTTACTTTAAGTGATATACATACATAATCGTTATAGTGTTTAGAAGAAATTGGTGGTTTCTCTCATTCCTGATGGCCAACTTGCACTTGAACAGATTAATAGCGGCACAGTTGCAGAAGTTTACACAGTCACTTACTAGTCCTGGAAAACTGTATGCCACACTTCAAATTCTCCAGGGGTCAGAATGTGCCCCGGATAGCTGATGACTCTTACCTGAATTGGTCATGCTGCTGTAGGTCCAAGGGAGGCTACTCATTACCACAGCATGTCACACCTTGGTTTTATTCATAGGGTTGTAGTAGCTTCTTGCATACAATGACCTGGAGCCTCTCTGCGCCTACTAAGTAACTACCTGTTTCTAAAATCACTTTGACCGAACACAGCTTTCTCCATATACTGTACATAGCATCAAGAAACACAGTTGTACAGAGCTGTTCATTGCGCTGCAGTACAGGTCCACAAAGTTCATAACTTCTTGTGTTATGGACACAACTAAACCCTCCCCATGGCTAGAGTTGTGTTCTATCTAGCACATTGGAAGAAGAACTACTAGTCTTGAAATGTGTGATATTTGCTGATTTTTAATAAAGTAGACATTCGGTTTATTTTTCGACTCCATAATTTTCTAATCATAAAAGGTTGTAACGATACCCAGTTCTTTTGAAATTAGTATTCCTCAATTGGATTCAGGTCTGGGGAATGTAAGGGCCAGTGAACTGTATTAATGCCTTCTTCATCCAGGAACCGCCTACACACTCTGGCCACATGGGGTAGACATTATCTTGCATCCAGAGGAATCCAGGGCCCACATCATCATCATCACAGGGTCTGACAATGGCTCTGAGAATTTCATCCTGGTAACTAACAGCAGTCAGGGTACCATTGGCTATCACATGGAGAATTGTGCGACCCTACAAGGATATGCCCAGTCCATCACTGACCCATCACCAAACTGGTCATACTGGATGATTACAGAATAACGTTCATTGCAGCACCTTCCACATCTGCAACATGTGCTCAGTGTAAATGTGCTCTCATTTGTGAAGAAAACAGAGCACCAGTGACAGACTTACCAACTCCGGTGTTCTCTGGCGAATGCCAATCAAGCTGCACAGTGCTGGGCTATGAGGAAAGGTTCCACTACAGGATGCCAGGCCCTCATGTCACCCTCATAAAGTCTGTTTCTGAGGGTTTGATGAGAAACATACAGACCAGTAGCCCACTGGAGGTCATTTTGTAGGGATCTTGCATTGCTCCTTCTGTTCCTCCTTGCACAAAGGAGCAGATGCTATTCCTAAGGCTGAATTGATGTCCTTTTACAGGCTCTGCCCTTGTGTAATGACCCATGTCCTGGTACCTGCTCCATGCTCTTTTAACTATGCTGGGATACTTTCTTATGATGAAACGTCCAACCGGAGGTCGAAATGCAGATGTGAAACCAGCCTAATAGGAGCACTTTTATTAGCCCCATGATAAAGACAGTACAACAAAAGTGGTTTTGCTATAGAGGCATGCCTTAACTCAAGGAGACAGTTGCTAGCGGAATTATGGGGCAGTGTGGCTCTGTTATGGGATAACATACTGGTGGTTGCTATAGGAAGTACTGTGAATGGCACCATACTGGAGGCACACAAGGTGCTGTTAACATATGTGCAGAGGCGTATCTTGAAGCTCCGGGGCCCCAATGCAAAACCTGTAACGGGGCCCCCAACTATAATGCTTTATTCATAGTTCTGGGCTCCCTATATGGAGAAGAGAGGGCTTATGGGCCCCTAAGGCTCCTGGGCCCGGGTGCAACCGCATCCCCTGCATCCTCTATAGTTACGCCCCTGCATATGTGGATGTCTTGCAAGAGACTGGAGTTTTTCATTGCCATGAAGGGTTCATGAGGATGTGTCATGTGAGAGATATATCCAGCGAGTTATGGCTGGAGGAAGTCTTCCTAATGGTTTGAAACAAATGGGTAATAACAAGAAAGTGAACTGTAGAGAAGATATCAGCAACAAGTCTTTAGTCATAATTGATATTGACTAAGCTGTCCTGCTGTGTCTGCTTTTCTCTAGTTGAGCCACCTATACTTGGGGAGCTGGTCCTTGTAGGGGCATATTACTCTAACTAAGGCACCGAAAAGAAAAGTGCAGTCTACCACACAATTCTTTCCAGCAAAGAATGCAGGCAAGGAATGGAAACCTGCTGAAAAGGAAACCTGTTGGCAATCTTGGATATGCACTAATTCCAGCAGTAGTGTGCATTACATACGGGCGGAATATCTCTGTAAGAGCTTAAACAGACGAGTGTGTTTTACCGCGATTTTGTGCACAGGAAAGTCCCGCCCACAAAAAGCAGGGAATACTACCCAGTGATTTCAAAGGGTTTATTCTCACTTCTTTTTGTTGCACCTGCTGTTTTTGCGGGCGTGAAAAAATAGGACCTGCTCGATCTTGTGCTTATTTACGCACCAAAAGAGCACCATAGAGGTCTATGGGAGGTGTGCAAACACACACAGCTGCACACGCCGGTATGCGCTAAAAGCTGTGCATTCCTGCGATAACTGATACCTCGTTTGGCTAAATAGGCATTTAAATCAGGGCAAGGTAATTCCCTCACCCATGTGAACGAGCAGTGCCTGTATTGATACACACAGTATTTGCACAGGCATGTGCATAAAAAGCGATAGTTCTCTGCGCAAAAAACTGCGCAGGAGTGAACATATTTTAAAAAATTGCCCTTCTGAAGCTGCCTTTATTCTGCTACTATGGAGTTCTGCTGCATAACTCGCATGTATACATGAGGACTCTAGTGCGGAATGTTTATGCGTCTTTAGGGCGGCTTTAGATGACCGTATTTGCACACGATTTTGTGCAGAGCATGGAACCCATTGTTTTCATCATTCTTATTTTTTCTGCCCATTTCGCTTTTGTGAAAAAAAACCAAAACACGACATGCTCTATTTATGTCCTCTTTCACATGGGGAACTATGTGCACAAAAAAATCACGCGCATAAAAAATACGTGGCTGTTAGAACCAGTGGTTGCCTATGGGAGCGTTCGGATGAAGGAATTTTAGACGTACAATAAACATCTGAACGTTCCCATAGGAAACCATTGGTTCTAATAGCTGTGAGTTTTTTACGCATGTGGTTTTTGCGCACGTAGGTCCCCGTGTGAAAGAGGCCTTTGTGTGTATTTGTGCACCTAAGATGCCATAAGAGTCTATGGGGGTGTACAAATGCGCACCCAATCCCCTTAAAATTACGCAATGAACTGCGCAATTTTTCCAGGGAAATCGATAACACCGGGTACTAATTAGACTGCACAGACTTTCCAATCATGGCGCTTGTGTGTCCCGGGCCAATGTGAATGGTCCCACATTGAAAGTACAGTAAAATGTGCTAATATGTGCACGATGTGCACAGCGCAAAAGTCCTGCTACCAAAAGCACTTTTGTGCTTATGGTCATCTTAGGTGCGGACTGTGGAAATATTTCACTCATGATAGAGCGCCATAATAAAACTTTGTACAGAACCCTCGGAAGGGAGGGGGCTCTGTAGTAGCTTGTCTAGAAAATTAAACTTTGCCGCATTGTGCTCAACTGTAAACTATATTACAGCTTAGATACTTATTCTAAAAGACAAGAAGAAAACCCTACATAATGTGACTGCAGCTCCATTCACACGAACCCTTAAGGGGACAAAACCCCTTTATTTCCGATTGTTTTAATTGACATTAGGCTGCAATCAGCTGATATTCCTGCCTAGTAATTACCATAAACACAAAGCATCATTATACACGTCCCTGCCTGGTTATGCCTTTCCCACAGATCCTATGATTTTCTGTCCTTGATTCCTCCCAATGTAATAAAGTGTTGTATTATCACGCCGGCCTTGCACACATTCTGGGTGACTCTACAGCTTGTTGTTGAGTAGGGGTGAAAAACATTGAACTGTTAACTGAATTAGAAAAGTTCATGTGCCGACCTGCTCGTCATAAAGTTATCATGTTTACTACATAAAAGTTTATTGTGCAGGCAGAAAAACAAATCTCCGTAGAGTACATATTCGCTGTTACCTTGGATACCATTCCACTATTTTCCTCTAGGGTTTGTGTTCCTACCGCCGCCGTCGTATTCACATGAATGACGAAATGCACTTATCCTGAATATAGAGAACATATAAATATGTATGTATGCGGCACACGGATTTTATTTCTTTCAGCTTTTTTTGGATGAGTACTTTCAGTCAATAAAACTTGTGTTAGTAGGGCTCCTTCACACGGATGTCCGTATTTTTGCACGCATCTCAGCGCAATGTATTTGTGCTCTGAACGAGTCTTTTTTGCGTGCGTGGGTATCGGCGTATTTACTACACTTTTTCGCTCGCAATTCATGATTTAAATGCCTATTTAGGCTATCGAGTTCCAGATGTGTTCTTGTTCCAGCAGAATTGCGCAGTGTTTCACACATCACCTTGCATATTGCGCGTACATTTGCACACCCCCCATAGACTTCCATGGGAATTTTTTGGTGCAAATGTGCAGGAAAATAGAGCACGTTCTCTTTTTTTGCCTGCATAAAAACGGAAAATGAAAATGAACCCATTGAAATAAAAACGCACACAAATACAGCCATGTGAAGGAGCTCTAAGGGCTTATACAGAAGACAGTATGTGCAAATACACTCACCGCAGCGCACTGTATTTGTACAGTGAACGAGGTTGATTTGCGCACATGTTGGTGCATACCATGTTTCCCTGAAAATAATATCGTCTTAATTTAATTTTTGCCCCCAAAGAGGCCCAGGTTCTTATTTTCGGGGAACGTCTTATCATACTTACCTAGCAGGCGCTGTCCAGGTCCGTCACGCTGGTCTCTGCAGTTTCGGGAGACTTCCTTGCAGTTCTCAGCATCGACAGAAGATCGCTAGATGAAAAACCCTGCCTCCAGCAAGCGATTACTCTTATTGGTTCTCGAGTGCCGCAGCTCAGCCAATCACTGCGGTGCTCGATGAACCAATCACAGCCATTTAATGCGATCGCTGTGATTGGGTTATCGAGTGCCGCAGTGATTGGTTGAGCCAATGCACTCTAGAACCAATCAGAGCAATCACTTGCTGGATCATTTAAAAGGCTATTTAGCCTAATGAGGTCCAGATGTTCTTATTTTCACAGAATTCGCAGCACATTGCGCACTTGCGCACCTCCCATAGACTGTTATAGGGGCCTGCATAATACACAGAAAAATAGAGCAGGTGCACACGCAAAACATGTTTTTGAGAATTAATCCATTCACATCAATGGGTTCTATTCTGTATATTTTACGCAAGCAAAAACAGCAAATACTGTTGTCTCAAGAAGCCCTGAGGACTCCTTCACATAGGCATGTTTTAGTTTGAGGGAAATATTTGCGCACTTAACACAGAGAATAGAACCCCCTAATTTTAATAGGTTTGGCTTCATGAGCCTATTTAGCGTGCGCGTGGTAAAAGTAGGACCTACTCTATCTTCCTGCATTTTGCGCAGCAAAAGTCCTATAGAAGTCTATGGGAGGTGTGCAAATTAGCAAAGGGAAGGGTGTGACACTGCGCAAAACACAGGGAAAAGAACACATCTGGAGCTCAATAGGCTTAAATAGCCATTAAATCCACAGAAGGGTGTATCACGTGCATGTGTAAACTGGCCCTGTGTGCGCAAAAAGTAAAGACCCGCACACAAATCTACGTCAGCAGCCGCATTCTTGTGTAAAAATGTCATGCAGGGGTGAGTGTTTTTGCGCACAGGCTCATGGGACAAAACCAAACCATTGATCTCAATGGTTTTGTTTCCACTATTGGGATTCTCGCACTTTAATACTATGCATGAGAGAAGATAGGAGTTGCCCTCTTCTAGGCTTTCTATGTGCGACAATGATAGGGCAGGACCTATCTTCACGCTTATTTTTTCAACATGTGCCCACTAGTATGGAGTATGAATAGTCTGAAAAAACCCAAACAAACCCCGGTTCATGTACTAATACGCTCCATAGCAGCGAGTGTATTAGCGTGGCAAAATCGCATCTTTTTTCGTACGATTTCTGAGCGTCTATGCTGCTTTTTCTCGTATAAACTTCGCTGCCGCTTGTGATTTTCTCGTGCGGAACTCAATAGGACTTTGTTAAAAACGCATGCATCCCACGCAAATCGCAAGTTTTTGCGATGTAATAAAACGAGGCTCCATAGGGAAACATGGGATCGAAAAAAATTGCACATCGCAGAAAGATAGAGCGTGCCAAGATTTTTTTTCTAGCAACATCGTATGAGTGAAAACATCACAAATGTGAAGGAAACCAATGAAAATCATTGGCTTCATGAATCTGCGTTTTCACTCACTCTCGCATCACACGAAAATCACACGATTTTATCACCCACGTGAAACCGGCCTTAGTCTTCCCTGCAGTGAGCAGTTTATGGTGCACAGCCGGAGAAGGAGAGGGAGTTGAAGTATACAAATGACAACTATGAAGTCAGTGTCCTTTCTACTTTGTATTACTTTAGGTTATGGGGCTCATCGGAGGTAATACATTCCCTTTAAGGTCCTTTTTCATCTCAATTTGAATACCCATATTTGTTATGTAGGAGATGAGTGTTCTCTGCATGGAAGAGACCGTCTCAACATCAAATATTTTTTCATTTAAACAGCAAGTGCATTTTTGTAATACCTTCATGCAGCACAACGAGGTAACATAATAACTGCAAGTAATACAGTCACGTAAAGAGTGTTCTTTACCGCAGGTACGTAAAAACATAGTAAAACATAAGTGAACGCTGATACAAATGACAAAACGAAGCCTAATTAGCCTTATTTTTATATATGTATACATAGCAGTCTGACTAGGTATGTATTTGCGCAGTGAACAAGGTTTGATGAGGTAGATTTGTGCGTGCAGATTGGCGCATAGTACTGTACTTTTTTTGCACACAGGACCAGTTAACACACGCATGACACACCTCTTCCGTGGTTTAAAAGACTCTTTAGCCAAATGAGGCCCAGATTAGTTTTTTTTCCTGCAGATTTGTTCAGCATATTGCACATTTGCATACATATTTAGGCCTCCTTCCCACGAACGGATTTCCGCCGCGTAATTCGCGGCGAAAATCCGCTGCGTTGCCCGCAGCTATTAGGTTCTATTGAACCTAATAGCACAATGCTCACGATGCGTAATTCCACCGCGGAATTACGCATCGCGATTTCTCCCGTCCTCACCCGCAGCATGCTCTATTTTCTGCGGGTGAGGACGGGCTGTACGCACTGACGGCTTCCATTGAAGTCAATGGAAGCCGTCCGTTCACGCTATCTCCCGCTGTAACCAGCGGGAGATAGCGTGAAAAAACGCTTTCCCGCCCACCGCCGCGCGTCATATGACGCGGCCGGCCGCGTCACGTGACACGGCCGGTGACGCGGCAGCGGTGGGCGGTGACGGGCGGTGACGCGGCGGCGGTGGGCGGGGAAGCGATTTCACGCTATCTCCCGCAGGTAAGTATAGGGGCTCTGGGGGGCGCCGTGACGGGCTTCGCAGCGGAATATTACGCGGCGGAGCCCGTCACGCTCGTGGGAAGGAGGCCTTAGTGTGTATCTGCGCACCTCCCATAGAATTCTATCGGGCCTTTAGTGCACAATTACGCAGGAAAATAGTGCGTGTCTTCTTCTTTTGCGTGCACACGAAATGTGCATGCTAAACACGCATTACATCAATGGGATCTATTCTCCACGTTTTGCACATGTATAATTTATGTGTGCAAGAACACATGCAAATATGGTCATCTGAAGCTGCCCCTACAGGATTTTGCACCTGGCAGTGGCAACCAGATGGGACCAGCTACTTCTGATGGTTCCACTTTAGCAGCTAGTGCATTGACCCCGGTTTCTCTGCAAAGTTTTCTAAAGTAATTTCACCTTGTTATAACCTCTTTGTAGGTAACCCATGAATTGATACCTGCCAGGTCTAGAACATTGTAAAATGTATTGACAGTCCACCTTTTTTCACCAGCTTTCACTGAGTACTTGTGGGCCATCAGGTCAACTACATCAACCCTATCCTTTGTTTTATTGTAACAAGTCACTATGTCAGGCTTTGACTTTGTGTCAGTTCCAATGGGTACACCAGGATGCATTGAGCTCAAAATTATGAAATACCTATTTGGCTTTCTCTCATACACTATGTTGTAGAGTTGCTCTTTAGTTTTCTTCACACACTCTGGTACTTCCCTCCGAGCTTTGTTGTGTCAAGCTCTTTTGGTTTGCTTTCAAATCTTGTGCTAGTGCAAGTCAGGCGCAGAAGTAGTCACAAGTGATGTTTCTTCCATTGTTTATGCAAGCTTCTTCACTACAAAGACGTTCAGCCCCGGCCTGAGTGTCATCTTTATCTATGGCAATCCAGAATTTCTGCCTATATTTGTCAGGCTTGGAAGTCATGAACTGGGTGAAGTGACACCTACAGTTTGGCGGAAACAACTGTTCTACACAAATGTAGGAATCGAGAAAGTACATACATTGGCAGTTTGTTGAATCTGTTCCAACAGTCATTTTGTTAACATAGTCTTGTTTACTAGACCTTCGGCTTCATTTTGCAGGTGTACGATTTTTGTCTTAGTCACCTACATCCCGAGTGCAATCATGCGCATCGCCAGTGTTGAATAGCAAAACTGTAACCGTAATAGTTGCCACACCATGAAGCCTTGTGGCAGAACCATATGGATGTCTTCTGGACAAAGTGGAAGAAAGTGAAAGGGGAGCTTTTTTATAGAGTTTTTTTATGTCTTGTTGTTTTGACCAAGAAGGGCAAAATAAAGACATCTGATTAACGGAACTGTTTTCTTATTACTTACCCTTTCTGTTACCAGGCACAGGTGGAGGGCCAGCAGAAGCCTCGTCACTCTCTCCTGATTCCTTTGAACACTCTGATGTGCGTGCAATGTGATCTGTATTACTGTCACTTGAAACATGCTCTTTGACTCTCCCCCTCTTATAAGAAGTGAGATGACCATCTGGCCTAAACAGGCCTATAGCCATTTTACTTGCAGTCCACAAGTAATGTTTCTTCCTTTACCTTTCTTGGTATTGGACTGCAAGATTATTCATTACAAAGTCACTATAATTACCCATACTGGAAAATGGTGCTGACAATCTGCATCAAATTCCTCATCTAAACAGTGGTGCAAAGAACATCAAAATCTGTGCCATTGGTGCGCATTTTCATGTAGTTTTTGAAGCGGATCCACAGCAGATTACACCTTAAATTGAAAGACTGTTCCAAGAGAACGAAGTGGCTACGCCTTATCCCAGAGCATCATTCGGGATCATATCAACACCGGTTTCCCTCTGGCCTGGTCAAAGGCCACTTAGAAACAGATTTAGAGAAAGTGTGTGCTGTGATTGGAGAAAATCAGGGATTGTGTCTACAGCATCTGGAATTACTCTCCTCTTGCAAGAAAAGAACAGATCAAGAGCACCAAGAGTAAAAGAGGTATAAATAGGAAGTTGATGTTAAATTGCTCTGTATTGACATCAGAACAGGGGTGGGGGTTATAGGTGAGTCATTATGCTCATCGAAATGTATAGAGAGCGCAGCAGGAGGAGGAGGGAAGGAGAGACTCACATATGCTGCCTGCAATCTAATAGTAAGTCACTTTTTACTGTGTTTTAGTTACATGAATCACATCTTCACTGACTCCTCTTGCTGCACACTGTATTACAACATGAGTTTATATCTGTGTATGTATTACAGATATTTAGAGTGCAGGATCTTAATTTCTCTGTGTGATGTCTATAGAACACAGCACAATAGTTTGCACCCCCCCCCACCTCCATCAGTTCTGAAAGAATTGAGAATCAGATAATCAGATGTACAACCTGCAGAAACGAATACAGGGAAAATACAGGATTCAAGTCATATAGTGTCTAAAGTAGTGTTATTCCTCATGTGCACACACATGGTACCTTTTTAAAAAAAAAGTCATCTGAAGTTAGGTATTGTTACGATTGTGTGGGCACACTAAGCATGGGGTTCGCACAATCGCGACCAAAGAGGACTGGGTACACACACGGGTTTCAGGCAACTGACCCTCTGCTATCAGGCGGTGGACCTGGCCCTACACGAGCATTGGCAATGCCCCAATAAGGGCAGCCCAGTGGTCCCCGGATCCGGGCCCCAGCCGATCCCAGGAGCCATGAACCAGAACAGGACGCATCCACATGCCACACAACAGGGACTGAACCACAGGACACACAGAGCCAGAATACACAGCACACAGCAGCCACAACGCAAACACCAATAGCAGATAATAAGCTGAATATTTACGCGAGGTGTTAGTTCGTACATTGGCCAATGAACTTAAGCTGCAAGCCCCAGCAAGGCCACTCGTATCTTGCAGTCCCTACACTAGCAAGACACATCTACTAGAGTGCCCTAGGGGCCAACCTAGCGCAGACATAACAAACAAACTCAGCAGACCAAACTAACACAAAATAAACGTACAAATGGACATGAACCCACAAGGCATAGGTCACACAGCAAACTTCAACAGACAAGGATTCATGACTGCTCACCCTGAGCACCAGACAGAGACTGACCAGGAGCTGGGTCTATATGTGAGCACAGACCCAGGAGAGTGGCCAGCAGGAAGCACCACACCCAGACAACCCTGTGAGGGCTGCGCTGCTAGGAAGCCCAGAACCACAGACCCCAGCAACACACGCAACAGGTATGCATTAAACAAGGGAAAAGGGGGTACTATGCATACAATTCTTTTTCTATGAACTATATAACCAGGCAGGGGCGTAACTAAAGGCTCATGGGCCCAGGTGCAAAAGTTTATCTTAGGGCCCCACAACTTATCTTAACTCCTTAACGCAAAGGCGTAACTTGAAGCTTTTGGGCTCCAATGCAAAACATGTAACAGGGCCCCCAACTATAATGCTTTAATCATAGTACTGGACTCCCTATATAGTGAGGAGCTGCCTTATGGGCCCCCTAAGGCTCCTGGGCCCGGGTACAACCGCATCCCCTGCATCCCCTATAGTTACGCCAGTGTAACCAGGTTTTTTACATTATTTCCCTTGAATTGTCATATAAAAAACAGCAATTTTTATTATGATGTAGCATTGCTACCAGAGTTATGGAAACGATGAGAGCTTACAGGCAATGTAGGTTGTCTTTAATAAACGCCCCCTCCTCCATCTGACATCTGTGTTTCCACTATCAGATTAATAAATCATTTGGATAATAAAGGGGATGCTGGTGATAATATAATTCTGGATGATGTAAAAGAAACAGGTATTTCAACATTTAAAAGCTTTGTTGGCAAGCTACAGAGAGTAGTGTTGGTAATATTCCAATATGCTCAATACAGAAAACTAATTGATTGGACTGTGAATGCAGCTTGTCACTGTTCCCAGTGAGAGGAAATCATTTCTCTAGCTATCTCAGTGGCCCCTTGTGCCCCAAATCACTGAGAATAGAGAGCCAGACGGCCTTGTCAAGAGTGAGGGATGTATCAGTATCAGTGCACAACTTCTATTGTAAGCCTTCTTCTGCACCTACCGGCTATGTTACGGGGTGGTTTTTGTCTAAAACTAAAGATACATGTCAACTACTGCATGTTCCCAAGCCACGTACGACAAGAATTGATGAACAATCTTCATCACTGACTGTTTCAAAGAAATGTTTTCTATTTAGCTGCAGACATAGCCGTCCTCTGCTTTATACCTGAGCCATCTGCCTACATTTCTAAGGATATAATATAGTTTAGCCCAGTTTGTATTTTTATTCCTTACAAGCTTGCACTGTGTGTCCTAAACTCCTAAAAACATATTGTTTAATCGTCCACATTCTGAAAATAACTGCAACACATCAGAACTTATGCTAAAGTTAAGTATCAAATATCAGTTTTGCCCAGACTTTTCTTCTATAAAATTGTTGATGTCATAGTTGAAGGGTAACTTGTATTATTACACTGTTATTTGTGCACCATATGTCAGTTGTAACCCCTTCACTCCCAAGCAATTTTTTTCATTTTGTTACCCCTGCCATCCAAGAGCTATAACTTTTTTTTCTTACTCTGTCGATATAGCCAAGACAGTTAATTTATTTTTTTTGTTGTTGCAGGATGACTTGTATACTTGTATTTTACAATAGCACCATTCAATACATGATATAATGTACTAAATTGCACCATTGCTCTTTTCGTTTAGCCTTTGTAGCATTCATGGTGTAATAAAAACAAATTGTTACATTTATTCTGGTGGTCTGTACGATTAGGATGATCCCAAACATATTTTTTATGTTTAACCCATAACTTTTTAATGTTCTGGTAATAGCGCTGTGTTGCCACCCATCTTATGGAGAGAGATGGCGATCCAGAAGTGAGTAACCCCCAAGTTACCACAATATATATATATATATATATATATATATATATATATATATATATATATATATACATTTTTTTCTTTTGTTTTTACAAAATAACAAGTATGCATGCAAATATAACAATATCTACAAGTTGGCAGCAAAGCACAAGAATATGAACAGTGAATATGAATAATTCTGCACATGAGCTGTGATAGCACACTCCCCAACTGAAATCCTTGGATTTCACTATATAGATTGACATTGAAGAGTAATGTATTTCCAAGGTTGAACAACAAATTCTAAGACCTCAGGAATAAATACATAAGTGGATAGAATGATCCTTGAGGGTCTTTCCTAGTTTGATAGCAAGTTACTTTTTAGTAAGAGTCCGATATCCTCAGATGTAGGCTTGATGAAAGACTTGGAAAAGCCTACACACTTAAAGCACCCTCAGTGAAATGTCTGCCCTGATGTCTTACCCTTTTATGATAATGTCATATGTGCAGGGTGGTAACATGATGATGGCTGGGAATGATAAAGGGATTTCTTTCTGGAAGAAGTTAATGCAACCACAGCACTCACCAGAGTTGACAGACTAAAACTCTGGATTCCACCAGAGGATCATCTGTTGTGGATATGAGGAGAGATGTGCAAGAGCCTGGTGTGGTCCGGATCCAGAAACCAAACACGGCTAAATTTGTAAAGTAACCAGGCAGCAGCTGATGATTTTTTATAAAGATAGAAAAAACTTTTATTCCTCCATAAAAGTCAGACTGGCGACGTTTCGGTCTCCACTGAAACCTTTCTCAAGGGATTTCTTTCTGGGTCCTCTTACTTGGCCATGTGTAGACATCCACTGACCATTAGTACACCACAGCTGTCAATTATTGGGTTGAAATTGTATATCACATAAACATTTCAGTTCTGTCAAAGACATTCAGCTGTACATTACATATTACAACCAACTCACTTATGGCAATGTTCTCTGCAGAGAGAGGCTTATGACACACATGCCAACTATAGAGGTCAGCGTTAGAGTTCTCGGTACAACAACATTGTACAATATAAACTACCCTGGCAATGGTGTATTCACCTGCAGAAGCATTCAAAACAATGACAGCCCAAGCTGTCTCTTCAGATCTTGTAATAAGAGTATTGAATTCAGAACAAATCGCTAGATCATTGACAGGGTCTTGGACAGTGCAGATGTCATTAATTGAAGCCTTTTCGGTCTGATACAGCAGAAACTCTGGACTTATTAACCAAGAAGAATATGCAAAGGCACTATCAAATGCTGGCCTGGTGGCATGATCTGTTGAGTTGTGCCTTAAACAGATGGGTGTCTATTAGTCCCATTATGTGGCCGTGAAAATCACGTGAAATCAATGGTTTCATTTCCACCATCAGGATTCTTGCACATTAATACTATGTAGTTAATATTATGTGTGAGAAAGGTAGGGCAGGAAAGATGGATGTAGCGGAGTTGTGTGTGTGTGATGTGTGGGGATCAGGATATATGTAATGGAGCTGTGTGTGTGATGTGTGGGGATCAGAATGGATGTAGTGGAGCTGTATGTGTGATGTCTGGGGATCAGGATGAATGGAGCGAAGCTGTGTGTGGGATGTCTGGGGATCAGGATGGATGTAGCTGAGTTGTGTGTTTGTGTGATGTGTGGGGGTCAGGGTGGATGTCCGGCCAGCCCTGCAGTGACAGTGTCAGGACTCGAGGATGAGAGCGGAGGAACAGTACATGTGGTACAACGAGGTATGTACCGTGTATTTCATGTAATCCCTCATTAGGTGGTATACATTATACCAGCTGTACATATAATTATGTACAGGATATATCCAGGTTACATCTGCATCACTATATACAGGGAATTTATATCTCCTGTATATATTGATATGGACCATGTTGGGGTAACCTGGGTATCTCATGTATGTAATTATATATGTGTAGATTGTATGTGAGCATCTGCAGTGTGTTCTCGCGAGTAGATGACGTGTGATTCACACTAAACGTCATCTATTCACGAGAACACGCTGGTCTGGATCCCGTGCATGCGCATAGCCGCTGGATGGGATCCAGGAGATAAAGGAGGAAAAAAATGCTGTGATAAGCCATGCCCCCAAGCCACGTCCCCCGGCACACCCCTTTTTTACCATGGACAGTATTTTTTCGTGACAAAGGTGGCAACCCTAGTTGAAAGTGATTTTATGTAACCTCAGATGAACCATAGAAAGCATTCCTTTGCAGCAGATCTATGGCTTCCTCAGTGGTGGGCAAGGATTTGAATCCATCGTCCACACAGAAGTCTCTTTCAACAAAATGTTGGTTATCCTCGCCATACTCTGATCATCCTTCAGATGCAGTCCTACGTAGGACATATGCTGCAACTGCAGGTGAAAAACTATTATGGAACACATGCACTTTTATGTGTTATTCAATCATTTCTTGTGTCAGGGTGCAAATCTGGGGGCTCCCATGCTCCAGGTGACGTCTCTCTCTAGTGAGCTATTTAGCCTGCTGGAAAGTTCCCCTACCTAACCATGCTCAGTTTCTTGCTCCAGCAACCCAGTTCCTGATTAGCTCCACCCCGCATTGATTTAATACTACCTTGAAACCTGTTCCTGTCCCTCCCTCAGAGCATAATTATTGTGCTTCCAGACAGTAGTCAAGCTTTCTCACCTGCTGCTCCTCCTTCATACAGCTACCTGACATATCTGCCTGTGTAAAGCCTCTAGCTTCACTGACTACGCTACCTGCTCCTCTGTACCGCAAACTGATACCTACTTACTCATGTACTGACCTCTGGCTTTTCCTGACTACGCTACAATTCTTGTGATCTTGTCATACAATAAACCAATGGAAGAATCTCAGCAGTAATGGTGACTGGCTCCTTTATGAACTTCATAACCACTCCTACCAGATTGTTCACCATGTTTGGATCAGTGAGGAGAACCTGGTTCAGAGATACATTGTAATGTTTAACATTTGAATTAAACACCACCATGATTTGTTTAGGTTTTTGTGGGTGATATACTCCAAAGGATGTAAGATACCAACACTCTTCATGTTCTTGCAAAGGTGGAGCTGGCTCTGCTTGGTCATTGTGAAATATCCTGTCCTTAAAGGAAACACAATAATCCTTCATTTTAGGATTGTTTCTTAAAGTTCCCTGCAGTGAATTCAATCTGGATTAAGCCTGTTTGTGGTTGTTTGGAAGTCTGGCTCTTGTAGCTTGATAAGGTAAGGATCCAACCCAGAGGTTAGATTAATCTTTGGTGAATCTGTTGTCTATAATTTTAATAAACTCTTTGTCTTTAACGGATAAGGCTATTTTGTGTTGTGCAGAACACTGATCATATGGGGTAGGGATGACGTCAGGTGCATGGATGAGATTAGAGAATTGTTCTTTCATTTCGTAATGACAAGGGTATAGTTTAAAGTGAGTGGTGCGACTATTTTTGAGCACATAGGCTTTGAAGGAGTTAACTTCAGAAGGTTTGTGGCTCTTGTCCAAGTATACACCGCCGACAATTAACCAGCCCAGATTGAGTCTTTGAGCATATGGGGCATCATCTGGACCATTGCATTATTGTTGCTGCACCTTATGGACTCTCGAAATATCTCTCCCTAGTAAGATTAGAATATTGGTATTTGTGTCCATAGGAGGAATGTCTTTAGCCAAGTGCTTTAAAGGGAGTCTGTCAGCTCAAACATACTATTCAAATTACAGGTATGATTTTATAGAGCAGGAGAAGCTAAACAGATTGATATATATGTTTATGAGGAAAGATTCAGTATAACTTGTGTTTCATTCATTTATATTTCTGCTCATGCTGAACTGTACAGTCTGATGGGTGGAGCTATCAGTGATTGACGGCTATCTATGTATGACCATACATACAGGGAAGGCTGTCTATCACTGATAGGACCGCCCACTGGACTGTATAGCTCAGCATGAGCAGAAATATAAATGAATTAAACACAAGCTGGGCCTCATTCACACGAGAGTATTTTTTTGTACGCCTATGTGCGTGAAAAACACCCACTGCTCACATGAGCGGAAAATACGTGAACGGGCAAAGTTTGTGCATGGAACTTTGCCTGTTCACTGGAGCAACTTCTTCAAGAAGGTCCACTCATTACTGAACACTGAGACAGCACCATCACAGTGTTCAGTGATAAGGCGACTTTATAGGGAACAAAAGAATCCCCTGCCACAGCTGTCACAGCTGTGGCAGAGGAGCGCGATGCCGTCCCATTGCTTTCAGTGAGGCTTGCGCTGTTGCAGCCCCATTGAAAGCAATGGAATGAAGGCAACCCCTACAGCGATGATTTTCAGGAAAGAAATATAAGCCCTACCCCGAAAATCATCCCTAGCTGTAGAAAAAACAAAACATTAACTCACCTAGAAGCGTGGTCCGGCTCTTCTCCCTGTCCCCGGCAGTCTTCATCTGTATTCTGGTGGTCGTGGATTGAAAATTCCCCGCCTCCAGAAAGTGCTGCCTCTGAGTAGCTGAGTGCTGTGACCAATCAGAGGCAGCGCTCAGCCATTCATTGAATGACAGGTGAGTCCTGCCTCTGATTGGCTGAGCGCTGTGACCAATCAGAGGCAGCGTTCAGCTGTCATTCAATGGCTGAGCACTGTTTCTGATTGGTGTCAGCACTCAGCCAGTCAGAGGCAGCGCTTTCTGGAGGTGGGGAATTTTCAATACCTGGTCACCAGAATACAGAAGAAGACTGCTGGGGACAGGGAGAAGAGCCGGACCACGCTTCTAGGTGAGTTAATGTTTTTTTGCTTTTGTTTTTATACAGGTAGGGATGATTTTCAGGGAAGGGCTTATATTTCAAGGCCTTCCCCAAAAATCATCACTGCAGGGGTTGCCTTCATCCTATTGCTTTCAATGGCACAGCAGCATCACCGGCCCCATTGAAAGCAATGGGATGACATCATGCTCCTCTGCCACAGCTGTCACAGAAGCACCTTTTAAATGCTGCGCTGTAGGCATCGGATATCTATTCTCTGTGCTACCATAGGAGTCAATGGAAACTCCTGCAAAACGAGCACTTATGTCCTATCTTTTTTAGGTGCGCGCTGTTTTGCGCTTCAAATTCCATGCATATGAACGTTTCTATAGGAATCCATTTGTTCTTTTAGAAGCGTACATTATGCACGCGCAAAACACATGCTCATCTGAATGAGGACTTATACATCAATCTATATATCAATCTGTTCAGTTCCTCCTGCTCTATAAAAATCAGTTTGGATAGCACATTTGAGCTGACAAGTTTCCTTTAAGACAGGACGGTGGCTTGCAGCTTCAGGAGTGGGAATCTCCTCCCTTTCATCATGGTAACTGGTCAAAATCAATTAACGTTGGCATGCGTATGTGTGTATCCCCCTTGATTGAGAGACAATATACCCGGTGGCCCTTCTGCTGGAAGTCTCTACATGGCAGTAGCAGATGCTGAGGGTATACGGTGTTGCCTGTCCCTTTTATATTGGAAATAGAACTTAGGTTTTGCCAGAAACATGTTGCTTTGATCATGTATTAAGGTGTATATCCTGGTAACTTTCTTAAGATACCCTTCTAGGTACACCTTGACCAGACACACCTTGACACAATATTTGGAACTGTTCTCTGTGTATACTTCAATGGTTGGAGTGGTATGATGAGCTTGTGACTCTCTGCCATGCTTTTAGGTGGGTATAGATGTTACTGATTGTTGTAAGTTGTCAGGAGGTAGAGTAGGATACATAGCTATAACGTCTTTGTCACTACTGCAATCGGTACACTTAATGATAGTTTTACAGTCCTTTGCAGGTTGAGAAGGCGCAGCACTTATAGCATGTAGCATACCCCAAGCTCCTTAAGAGTATCTCTGCACCCCTTTAAATCTCTGCCACGAGCCCACAACATTCCTTAAGAGGGTGAGGCCTTTTGTGGGTAGGACACATATGACTAAGGTCTCTTTCTCTATGAACAGGAGAATCCTGCCTTGTGGAAGAGACTGGAGAAGGAGGAATGTCAGTCTTTCTTACAGATACAGTTTCCTTCAAGTTTCTAAGTTTCCTTATTTTGTTATCATACCTTATGGATTAAGATGAAACTGATAAAGTAGAATCAGCGAAGTCAGAGCTGGGGTACTTCTTCTTCCAAGCCTAGTCACTGATGAAACTGCAAAAATAGGAGAAAGAGGGAAAGGGCACTTTATGTTCTCTTTTGAACCTTGAGCTCAGGTGTGCCCATTTTTCCTGCATGCCATATGCAAGCTCGGACACTACTGGATTATCCTCGCTCAGAGCTTTACATAGAAGGGAGAAGCTCACAATCCAGTCTGTCAGTTTAAACGCTCTGCACGACAGATGACAACCTTAGGGGTGACATCATCTCTTGTGCAGTCATTTAGAAGGTTGTGTAAAAAGGACAAAAGTTGTGGGGAATATAGATTGGGGTTGGATTAAATAAAGAATGATCTCAGGCTTTGAACACCCTATGGAGCACCATTCAATCCATTCTAAACTCCTAGACTGGGTAAAGAGGACATTAATCAGACATTCAACACCACACTATTGATAACCCTGAAGGATCATGCTTTAGTTTTGATTTTCTGTCTGATTCAAATGAAATGCAAAGGACAAAACAGAATAAAGCTCTGTACAACACAGATGCTTTAAAATGTCACAAAAAACCTTCTTTTAAGGACATGGCCTATTATGACCCAAAGAACGCAACAAGTTTTTGGAGATTTTCACATCCACTTTTCAAAAGCCATGACATGGCCATATGAAGGCTTGTTTTTTGTGTGGGAAGCTGTAGTTTTATTGGTACTATTTTTGGGTACATATAATGTATTATATAACTCTTATTAATTCATTTTGGAGGGCAGGGAGAGTAAACACAGCAATTCTGCCAATGTTTTTTTTACAGCGTTAATCATACAGCATAAATGACATGATGCATTTTTTCTACAGGTCGGTATGATTAAGATGATACAAAAATTATTATAATTTCTTTTGATTTTTCGACTTTTGCGCAATAAGGTCTTATTTAGACTACCGTATATCGGCCGCGTATTCACGTCCGGCCGATATACGGTGTCCCTCTCTGCAGGGGGAGGAGGCTGGAAGAGCCGGGAGCAGTACACTGAGCTCCCCACCCCCTCTACACCCCATCACCGCCCCTCAGCACTATTTGCAATGGGAAAGGGCTGCGTGGGGGAGAGCTAAGTCCCAAAACTTAGCTCCACCTCCATCCTGCCCCCTCTCATTGCAAATAGTGCAGGGGACCGGAGAGGGGGTGGGAAGGAGGCAGAGAGGGGGTGTGAGCTCAGTGCACTGTTCCCAGCTCTTTCAGCCTCCTCCCCCTGCGTGAATACCCAGCCGATATACAGTCATCTGAATAAGCCCTAAAAACAATTTTTTAAACTTATTTTTTCTACATCCTTGCATTCTAAGTCCCATAACTTTCTCTTATTTTCCCATGGACGGAGCTGTGTGAGGGTTTATTTTCAGCATGACGAGCTGTAGTTTTTATTGAGACCATTTTGGGGTACATGCAACTTTTTTTTAAGCATTTGCCTCCATTTTTTAGGGTTTTATTTTTTTTAACAGTTTTTCCGTACAGGATAATTAGTATTTTCAAGTTATTGTACAGGTTGTTAAGGATATGGTGATACCAAATATGTGGGATTTTTAAAATTTCATTTAAATTTTTTAATACAAATAGGGTTAAGTGCATAAAAAAGGGGTTTTCTTGTTATATTTTTTACATGTTCGTTTTTACACTGTTTTTATTTTTTTCAACATTTTTTTACATAGATTTTTTTTCTACATAGATCACATAGGGGGTCAACAGCAAGGATTGCTGTTCTAATCTAACCCCATTCTTACAGCGGGAGGTTCACTATCAATCACAGCTGCCTCCCACTGTGAGATGGCGCAGGCTCAGCGTCTGATCCCATGCCATCCACAGGACGAAAGTTTGATCCTGTTGCGTTAAGTACCCTGCAGCCAGAATGTAATCTTACATTATGCAGCATTAAGGGGTTACAACTAGAGATGAGCGAGCATACTCGCTAAGGGCAATTACTCGATCGAGCATTGCCCTTAGCGAGTACCTGCCCGCTCGGAAGAAAAGGTTCGGCTGCCGGCGGCGGGCGGGGAGCGGCGGGGGAGAGCCGGGGGGGGGGGGGGAACGGAGGAAAGATCTCTCTCTCCCTTCCCCCCCCATCCCCCGCAACTCACCTCTCACCCGCGCCGGCAGATGAACCTTTTCTTCCGAGCGGGCAGGTACTCGCTAAGGGCAATGCTCGATCGAGTAATTGTCCTTAGCGAGTATGCTCACTCATCTCTAGTTACAACTGAGGAAGCAGTCATACATACTTTTGTTCAGGTTTTTTGATGCAACTTCGGAGGCCAAAATGAGGTGTAGTTTATAAATTGGGGGAACGTATAAAGCACAGATACTTCTACTTCTATTTTTTGAATCCACTCCTGTTTTTGGCTTCAAAAACTGCATAAAAAAATCTGCACAAAATCTGCACACGTGGTAGCGTCTTCAAAGTTGTATGTGTAGTCCGTAATTACACAGCTCGGATATTATTAGGCAGAGAGGAACAAAGCAAATGATATACTACAATGCATAGCAGAGGTTAGAGAAACCTGTTGAATATCTCTTTTATCATCTTCTGCCATCTCTGCATCAGATTATAAAATTATTGATTATGGAATCAAACACTTATTTGCGAGGTCAGTTACAAGTTATTAATGGCATCTTAAAATAGTTTATGATAAAAGGAGACATTATACAAACATCTGGTGAGAGGATAAAGTGCTAAACATTATAAGGTATCACCTAAATCATTGCAAATTACTTTTATATTTAGCATCTCATCTGCCTCTGTTTGATCTCATTGGGACTCCAAGGCCTTGAAAAACAATTAGCCATTTAATTTCTTTTAATTCAAAGCAGCTGCTGAGTATAAAAACTCAATAGGGACTGAGCTGTGCTTGGTCCCTGATCTTGAATAAAAATTAGAGGTTCTATGCATTAAGTCAACTCCGCATTGATTTTGGGAAATGTATTAACTGTTGTTGCTACTGTACAGTCTGTACTTAGTTTATTGTCCAAATTTGGATACTGGAGCCTTAAAGATATTGTAATTTGTTTAAATGGTTTCCATATATGCACCAATCAGCCATTACAATAAAACCACTCAAGGGTGAGGTGAATAAGATTGTTATCTCATGGCAATGGCACATATTAAAAGGTGAGATACCTTAGGCAGCAAGTGAGCAGTCAGTTTTTAAACTTGATGTATTAGGGCTCTTTCGCACGAGCGTGAAACACATGACGAAGTTACCTATGCAAAAAAAACGTGGCTAACTGCGCAAAAATTGTGTGAATGGACGATTTTCCACAAGGTTCATTTGCGTAAAATGTGTCCTTTCACGTGAGGGGATTTATGCGACGAATAACATAGCAGCGAAAAATGCAGGACATGGGCTGCTCTGAGAAGGGAGGGGAGAGAGAGATGAAGGAAAGCCCCAGGGGAACCCCCTTCTCTGCGGGACTTCCCTTCATCTCAGCCGGGCTGGCGAGATATACCCGCTGCAGCGATGTCGGGGTTTGCCTGCAGGGCAGAATAAGAAAATAACCAGCTGCTGGTGATTTCCCTAATCTCCCCTGCAATCGAACCCCGTCTTCTTGAGATTCTCCCACAGCAAGGAGATAGCCGGGGCAGGGCTAAAGAGAGCGCGGAGCTAGAGGGGTTCTTCCAGTGATTTCCCCATAGCAAAGAGAGAATGGGGTGTGGCTAAATGGGCAGAGCTTGAGAGCGGTTGTAATAGGGAAGCCCTTGGGGAAGCCTTCTAGCCCTGCCCTCCTCTCTCCCAGCTACAGGAATTTTCTTATTTCCTCCTGCAGCCGAACTCCGGTCTCGCCGCAGCAGGGATATCCCTCCAGCCCGGCTGAGATAAAGCGAAGCGCCACAGAGAAGTGGGTTCCCCCTGGGCTTTCCTTCACCACCCATTTGGGGACAGCTGAACAGCACATTTTAAATGCCTCGCTGTAAACTCTTGTTAGTCCCCTCATCCACGCGGGGACTAACAGAAGCTTAAAGTGGGACATTTAAAATATGCTTCTGTGTTTAACAGTGGGCCAGCACTCCCCTCCCCCTTATTTCCCTTCATCTCCCATTACAATCGTTTAGAAGTTTAAACTTAACAAATGGAATGTTTACATAATTAACCTCCCCCTCCCCCTTGGTATCCAGCTCCCATAGGAGTCTATTGAAACTCCTGTGCTTGGCGCACCAAAGAAAGGTCATGTCCTATCTTTTCACGCAGTAGGAAATTTCAGGCGTGGGATTTCAGTCACACATGTCCTATTATTTATTTTTTTTTACGTGCTTAAAATTCTTTAGTCTGAACATTTACATAGGAATCCATTGGTTCTATTAGCCGCAATTATTTTGCACTGCTAACTATGGTGTGAGCTTCACACTTGTGTGAAAGAGCCCTTAAAAGCAGGAAAAATCAGAAAGTATTAGTATCTGAGGGACTTTGACAAGTGCCAATTTGTGATAACTAGACTACTGGGTCAGAGTATCTCCAAAATGGCAGGTCTTGTAGGGTGTTCCATCTATGGACTGATTAGTACAGTGAAAGTACTGAATTATATTTTAATCAGTAGTGTTTTGTGCATAATATTTGTGTCGTGTGCATAGCAAGAACCATGAGTGCAAAAGACACACATTGTAGTGAAATTTTACTAAACAGGGGCTCAGACGCTCAGCATACAGATTTGTCATAATTAACCTTTGTAATATCTTACTAGGAGGGAAGTATCACACATATGTTGAGGACATCGTGCAGCCACGTGTCTTCCTCTCATGGGGGCTTCCAAGAGGCATTTTCCATCAGGATAATGCTTGGCAGCACACACGAGGGGGTCACAGGAATGTCTCTACAACATTGCAATACTTCCGTGGCTGCCCGGTGGTGGTTGGGGAAGAGGGGGGGGGGGGGGGTAAACTTCTACAGCCTACGAGTTTACAGGATCTAGAGGCTCTGTCAAAACAAATATGGACCGATATGCCGCAGGAGACCATACAAAACCTGTATGTCTCTAGTACCCTGTTGTACCAAGCTAGAGGTGGTACAACAGGATACAGGAACCTCCATGCCCACCCTTATCTCATCTTGTATCCAAGCTAGAAGTGGTACAGAAGGGTACTGGAGCCTCCATGCCTGCCTATATCACATCTTGTATCCAAGCTAGAGGTGGTATAACAGGGTATTAGAGCCTCCATACCCGCCCCGTATCACATCTCGTATCCAAGCTAGAGGTGGTACAACAGCATACTAGAGCCTTGCCCCAAGGGGTCAGTTCTCTACGACAAATTCTCCTTTTCCTCTGATATTGTAATCACTTATAACAATGTAATAATCAGACAGGGAAAGTTTCATTAGATTTTGACAACTTCTTCTAGGGATTGTATTTCTGACAACTAGTAGTGTAGGTACCCCAGCCGGCCACAGTGGGAAATATAGGCACCCCAGAGAAAGCCTGTACTTCTTTATAACATGCTAGTAAATACATGATGCACCATAATAGATATATATGTATACACACACACACAAATCTTACACACACACGCACTAGTCTTACAGATGATGGCTGTATTTATTACATCATGTATTTCCTAGCATGTTTTAAAGAAGTACAGGTTTACACCTGAGAATACATTCTCCTCAATACACACCTATGCCACACACACAAGCAGCCCAAGAACCCCCACACCTGCAGCACACAGAGCTCCGCGGGGAGCACACAACAGATCGCATCTAGCTGTCTGGCTCATTGTGTCTCCCGTACGACCACAGATACAAGCAGTGCCATTTACCCCTTCATGCCAGGACCACCACTGCCAGGGAAACCTGCAGGCTGATGCTGAGTTGTGAGATCCTGTTAGGCACCAGTAGCTGATGCAGAAGGCAGTGACAGAGAACAGAAGGGACAAGAAGTTGAGGGTGAGGGCGATGCTGGCTCTCCGCCACCGGTCCATCCCAGCACTGCAGCCAGCTTGACTGTGAGTGCAGAGAGAGGGGGATGTGAGAGGACTGGACAGTTGGTAGGACCATAGCTGAGCTGTCACCCCCCCCCCCCCTACCTCAGTGATAGCATTCAGGGTGGCCCACACCTCCCACCCCCCCTATGCCACTAAGTCAGGAGAGGGGTGCAGGAATGGAAAAATGCATTCAGAGTGGTCCATTAATATTAGACATTCACAATAGGTAAACATTCAATTTAAGGGTACCTGCACATGGGCAAGCGCGATATTAGGCCAATGCGAGGTGTTTTTCTGGCAAAAACGTCTCCCATCACTTCTGTGACATAGTGATCCTCTGGCGTGTCTTTCAGACGTGTTAGAGGATTGGCAAGTGTTTACAATTGTTTTCAATGAGAACCTCGCATCTCACTTGCATGTGGTGTGTTTTACTGTCCAATTGAAAACAATGGGTGATGAGTTCCTGAGGAACTCGAAAAGAGAGGGTATGTTACTATTTTTTTTAATTAAAGCATCGCTCATGTGTATGACTCCATTCAAAAGAATGGGGTTCGTATTTGCGCACGTTTTGTGAGTCTCACAATGCACCAAACTTACGTGAGATGTGAAACTGGCCTAAGTATAAACTTAAAGTAAACTTCAACAACTACACTTCACTTTGGATAATTCAACAAGTCGCCAGATGCCTATATATTTTTTACATTGGCAGAACACTGACCTATACAATGGCATACAAACAAGCCGTAATGATGAAGAGGTATATCTGGAAGTATTGTATATGATGAAACAGGATAGCGCAAGCATTATAAGCTCTCAAGAAAATGCTGACAGCTCGGCTAGTTTAGTGCCTGATATTTTGTAGCTGTCTGTAACTCCATAAAAAAAGAGTGGATATATAACTACATGTACAATAATAGAGAACGTTAAAAGAAAAGCTTACCGATGATTTACAATGTGCTTTTATTTTAAAATATATCATGCCGTTTTTACTGGTTCAATATAACTTGATGTTTTGCTGTGTCTCTGCATTTTCTTTGCCAGCAATTAATTGGTTAAGCCGATTTAGTTTTTGCTTTTAGCAACAATAAAAAAAAAATACAACCCTGGCCTTTTCAGAGACATATGAAAGGAGAGAAAAAAAATAAATGCATTAACTGGTTTTCTATGCATTGATTTTCCTAAAGAGTCAGCGTGTGGTTAGATACTCACAAGCGCTTGATGGTATTTCCAACCAAGGTAATAACATTGCTGTAGTTCTGCATCGGGATACATCCGTAGAGGAGTTGGTAAGATGTGAAATGTCACATCTCAGCCTCATATCTTCTATTCTGCTTTGTTTCTGGGTGACATTTTAATGGTAAATGTTTTATGTTGATGGCAATCTGACACTTCTTTGAAACAAGGACAAAGATTGTTGAGATTACCGTTCAGATAGTAAATTAATATAATCAGCCTGTTGTGCTACAAGGTGAAGCTGTAGATACAAAGAAATTAATAAAAAGGACATTCATGCTTCATATCTAGATTTAAATATATGGAGGGTAATGTCTCACGGTTAATATATTAGAGTACCTTAGTGGAGAAATGAAAACGAAGCGTCCTAAATAAAGAGCCTATGCTCAACAATTGTATGTTCATCATCTCAGCTTCTTCCTCTTTAGAAATTGCTATCAAAAAGGACTGTAAGACCTTAACATCCATCACAATGTATCAGCGAGAGTTATCTATGCTTTGGGTATTGGACGTACACACAATTCTGCAATATCTGATCCATGAAATGTTTCTGTCTGCCTTGATGGAGAAGATGGTGCTGCACGTGGAAAGTAGGAGCAGCACATTTTAAGACGACACATATGTTACAGCTTTTGGTATTATGTTAGTGCTATCTTTATAACGCTCTAAAAATGGTGTGCGTGAGAGAAGCCATAGTATTTTCTATCCTCCATTTTGTCTTGTAACCTGCTCTTCTTCTCCATTTCTCAGTCTCTCCTTGCAAATAAGGAAGATGGAACAATACCTCTGCAGCGCCACCTATTGGATGGAAGCATTCCTGCAAATCAGTGTCCGACCCTTTATACAGGTCTTTAGAACAAAGATTGGGAGTTGAAAACCAAGCCAGACGCCATACACTGACAGCTTTACAGTAGGTTGTTGGCTTGGCTAGTGAGAGGCCTATGACATGGGTCGGGAGGGATGTTATCTCTCCTTAAGGAGAGCACCTGGAAGGTGAGTGAGGAGACTTATAAGGCCATGCATGCACCTTTGGGAAATATATGCAAATGAGGAAGATGGAACAATACCTCTGTAGCACCACCTTTTGGATGACAGCATTCCTGCAAATCAATATTCGACCCCTTATACTTGTTTTAGCATGTATTCAGATATTATAGAAACACAGGAATGTAAGGCTGTTTTCCAAGGCCATTTACTGAGGTCTCATTAGAACCAGCTTCAGTCAGCCTGAGAGAAGTCCTTCCTCTAAAGAGACATCTTGCTGAGTTTCTAATAACCAATGGTAATAAATGAATTATAATAAATTATACATCTTTACAAGTGAGACGTCTTCTTGCCTGGTTTTAAATGTCTTTGTATAAATACTTCTGCTGATTAACTATTAAATGAGATGACTTCCCATCACATTCAATGCTATGTGTGATTTGTAAGCTTCCTCAAGTATTAACTCTTTGAATTTGGCCACCTGAAAACATACCACCTAGCGAATATTGCACTAACATCTGCACAATTGTCATTGTTAGGGCTTATTCACATGGGTCGAGAATCTCACGTGTGTTCTGTGCATTGTGAGATATACAAAACTCACACAGATATGAACTCCATGCTTTAGAATGTTTTTTTTTCACTGTGTAGATTCAAGTCTCTTGTTTAAAATCTAACTTTTATTAAATAATGTATTAGAAATGAAGAAGTTCTGACACACCAATCAAAATATATATAAATTTCACCTACACAATTCGGTAAAAGGAAAGGTATAGGATTGACTGATTCAGAAGATACCCTAAGATGACACGCAATAGTGTTCATATCATCTATAATGAATAAATGACTTTCTCACTATAGTCATTGGAGGATCGCAGAGCTAAAATTCTCCTACTGCCCTGCTCCCCTACACCCTCGGATGAATTGATGCTGTATTAATACTAGGTCACCCTTAAGACATTAATAAGAATGTGGGGAATGGGTTGAATAACTCCTACTTAGGGGTTTGGTTTGCATCAAGAATAATAATGCTCCCTACCAGACACCAACCACCCCAAATTCCCCTGTACCAAAACAACAAATGGTATTGTAGCAGCGTCTCCAGCCTTGATGGTAGACTGGAGAATGGAATTATTCACAGTAACATAGTATGTTAGGCTGAATGAAGACAATGTCCATTCTCGTTCAGCCTGTTTCTACTCCCCCTACATCCTTGTTGATCCAGAGGAAAGCAAAAAAAAAAAGGAGGCAGATGCTAATTTAGCTCATTTGGAGGAAGAAATTCCTTCTTGACTCCATAGTGGCAGTCAGAATAATCCCTGGGTCAACGTTTGACTTCTACCTAACTTCAAGACCCAGATCAACAGCCCCACCGATCACCTAATGTCTAAATCCTGTAATATTATAGCGCTCTAAAAAAAATGTCTAGTCCCCTCTTAAACTCCTCTACCGATTTTGGCATCACCACGCCCTCAGATTTTATTCCCATGAGTGACTTTTTCCATCACAATGATGCTGTCAAGATAAAAATCGCAGCATGTTCTATCTTTTGATGTTTCCGAGGAAAGCCTCGCCAACTGTTTTCAATAGAACCTTAAAAAACATTGCATTTCACTCATATGCCGCGCAATGTGCATGCAAGTGTGCAATCAATGGGAAACACTTGTGATCCTATGACAAGTGTGAAACACACACCTGAGGATTGCAATTTCAAAGAATAAAAAAGCCTTGGTTTGGCGTAAAAAACATACGTTGGCAAGCGTGATATCGGAACAAGTATTCTTTATTAAAGAGAAGCACTTCAGCGAAGGTCAGAAGTTGAAAGCAAGATATAGTAGAAATACAAATTCCCAACTAGGGATACAGTTTGTATTATTTATACACTTAAGTGTTTTATGCTTCTGCTGACCGGCCAATCAACGAAAATGGAAGTTATATATTCCAGTCCCTACTCTTGTAGAGTGCCGATTATTGGTTAAGTTTGGTCTGGTTCAGGTCCTCCTGAGTTCAACCATCTTGTTAAATAAGTTGTTGGTGCACTTCCATACATTGTGGGCTTATATCAGCCAAATCTACTGTTGTGTCAATAGTGATTACCATCTGTTTATTGTCATAACTTGTTTCCGTCTAGGGACAGTTTAGGTGGCTCAGGTTGGGGATGTGGGGCCATTCTTAACAGAACGATCGTCCCACATTAGGTAGGGGTTTTCCTGTATTAAACAGGTAAAGATAGATTTCCTCCCCCCCTTGTTGTGTTTGGTTAGTGTTCATAGTGTTCTTTGTGTTTTTTACTCGTGTATATATTAGTGCCCTGTAGACACGGCCGTACGTCCAATCTGAGCGTGGTGCTTTGATGCTCAGTCAACAATTTCAGGGCGGCTTCACACTGGTTCAATTTCCTGCCAATGCATTTCTCTGAGGTTGGACCTGATGATCCTAGAGGTCCCTTCCAACTCTACTACTCTATGATTCTATGAGCCAATGCACAAAAACACTCACCACAGCGCAGTGTATTTGCGCATGAATGAGGTTCGAAGAGGTGCATTTGCCCACGTGTTTGCGCATAGTACTGTAACTATGTTCACGCAAGGCCAGTTCACACGCGTGACACATCCTTTCCATAGATTTAATGGCTATTTTAGCCCAATAAGAGCCAGCTATGTTCCTTTCCCTATGTTTTGCCCAATGCCATACCCTTCCACTTGCATATTTTCGCACCTCCCATAGACTTCTATGACATTTCTGCTGCACAAAATGCAGGACAATAGAGCAAGTCGTAGTTTTTTCTGCACATGCAAGATGTACTTATAAAAGTGGACCCGATTAAACCAATGGCTTCTACTCTCTATGTTTAGCGCACATAGATTTTGTCGTGTAAAGAACCCTTACATTTTTACATAACATGGGTGAAACACAGTTTTTAACCCCTTCCCCCTCAGCCAGTTTTGTTCTTCCTGACCAGGCCCCAATTTTTCAAATCCTATCTGTGTTACTTTAGTGGTAATGACTTTGTAATACTTTTACTTATGCAAGACATTTTTACATTTCATTGGGAAACACTTTCAATCCGCTATCGTGTGTGAAACTCGCGCGAGGAACAGAATTTCACAGAATGGATGCAAGGCAATTTTGCCTGAAAATCAACTCACATTCGCGGGTAAAACACAGTTTGATGAACATGATATCGCACTCGCCCGTGTGTAAGTAGCCTCAGACAGATAATCGTATCATGCAAAATAGTTTGAAAGTGTCCTTTTGTTTATTTTGTACATCAGAAAGGGGGTAATTAGTGCAAACCTTTTTTTTAAATTTGATAAAAATATCCCAAATCTATTTTTAAGACACCAATTCAGTTCTGAAGTGACTTTCAGAAGTCTATATATTAGAAATACCCATAAAGTTCGCCATTTTAAAAAAACGGAATCCTTAAAGTTCAGAAAATGGCATTTACAAATTCTGTCAACTTTTTAGGCGTTTCACAGGAACTAAAGCAAAGTTAGGGATAAATTTGAGACTTTCATTATTCTTGCAGATTTTTTGCTTTTAATAATTTATTTTCTGTAACACACAAGTTATCAGATAAATAAATTCAATATTTCTGACCCCGAATCTGCAGTTTTCAGAAATATCCCACATGTAGCCCTATTGCATAGCATGACTCAGAACAGGCAGCAGAAATTGAAGCGCACCTTATATACTTTTTTTTATGTTTCTATCTATGATGCTATGGAGGGCTTGTGTTTTTTTGAGAGATAAGCTGACATTTTCTTTGATACCATTTTGGGCTACAGACAACATTGTTCCAAAAAAAAATATTTGGCAATGTTTTTTATTTTTTATTTGGAATTCGTTCATTGTGCGGTATCAGTGTTATGTTATCCTTATTCTGTGGGTCGATGCAGTTGTGTCAATACAAAATTTATATATATATATATATATTGAATTTTTTAACTATTTTTGCACAATAAAAGCATTTTTCGTTGAAAGTTTTTTCTTGCATCGCCATATATTTGACTTTTTGTTAGTTTTTCACCCGCTGAGCTGCTTGAGGGCTTGTTTTTACAGGATAAGTTGACATATTCTTTGGTACCATTTTGGGGTGTATGTGACTTTTTCATCATTTTTTTATTGTGTGTTATGAGAACTGAGGAGTACAAAAAAAAGCAATTCTGACATGCTTTGTATTTTTTCACATGCCTTTCATCATGTAGTATAAATGATATGTTATCCTTATTCTTTTGGTACCGTGTACTGTGACCCCCCGTGATATCTCCAGGCTCTCGGCTATGTTTTGTAGCCAGGAGCGGGGAGATTTTAAATTTCCACCAGCAATCCTCGGCTTTTGCGCATGCGTACGCAGTCATACGCAGTACAATTTTGCTGCCATATGGAGCATTATGCAGAGTCGCGGCCGGCTCCACAGCCGTAAAGACGCTTACTGCTGTGTGAGCCCGGCCTTATAGATCTGCAACATAAAAGTGATGCTTGCCATGTCTACCAGGTAAAAAGAACCGAGAGTCCTTGTTCTCATGATCAATGGGGGTTCAGTGGTCGAATAAATGAAAATGATATGAATGCTTTTTATGTTTGGCTGTTTTATGTTTGTTTTATTAGTTTGGCTGAATTGAAAAAAAGGAACTCTTCATTATAAAACTGTCACAGTTAATGCACATGGGAACATTCATGGGGCATATATAGCGAACATCAGGGGCATCTAAAGCACAATTGTGGTAGGCAAAGTTAGGGAAATTTATGAGAGGCAGAATTGTGGGCATCCATGGCAGGTGCCCTGCGGACATTGAAGCAAGTAAATGTATTGTCATACTAAATGCATTATTCCACCTGATAAGGTGGCTTTCAGTTAGGCACATTTTAACTCCGTATTTGGTCTGCGTTTTGCATATCATTATACGGAACTAATGTGCAGTTATGTATCTATTCACATAGCTATTTTTCATTTTTAAACACGTAGCATGACTAATTTTTGTCAATTTTTGCCTCTGTATTACTATTATTTTCTATTTGGCAACTATAGATCAGTATTTGTCCAGTAGAAAATGAAAGCAATGACAATGAATCCAGAGGTAAATATTAATCAAATATAGATGAAATACTGATGACATATGGTTTCGTAATGTCATCTGTGACACATCCGTATTCTGGAACCGTATTACGGACGTGTTACAATAAACCATTATTTCCCTTATATGTATATTTATAATATGGTTACATTTTGTTGCATTTTAATGGTACTATTTGTATGATTTTAACATGTCATTTTACTACTGGAACAGTTGGGTAGTGATGCTCTAACTATACTTGTCCTGTGAAATTGAATATGTAGCCATAAGGAGGAGCAGAACTGATTGCAAGTGTTAGATTAGTGAAGATGATGTAAATGCTAAAACCCACAAACTCCATGATAATTAAATAAAACTGTTTCTACGTGTAGATGAGAATCAGTCTTATTGAAGAGAGCAACTTGAAAAAGACCCATTCTGGGTTGAAACATTGCTGGGCTTGGACCATGAGCTAATAAAAGTCTTTTAAGCATATATGTTTCGCTGCTTGGAGTGCTGCCTTTTCATCACTTTATCTGTAGATGAGAATCAATTTGCACTCATTGTCAATTCCGTCCCTCCCCTAGAAGTTAGAGAGACAAAAATGTGTACCATCAGCACTCTTTGTAAGCCTTCGCTGGACTGGATAAGGTGTAAGCCAGCCGGGAATCCAAACCACTGTTTCCCAAAAAGGTTTCCAAATAGAAAAAGGCTTGGCAGCATAAGTAGGTGCAAATGATGAAAGAAAACTTTATTCACCCATAATGCAGACAGGCAGTGATGTTTTGGCCAAAGTGTTGCCTATTTCAAGCTTGAAAAAGACCATATTTTGGCCGAAACGTTGCTGCCTGTCTGCATTATGGGTGAATAAATCTTTTTTCATTATTTGCATCTACTTATGCCTCCCCTAGAAGTTGTGAGAATGGAATGCAACTTCCTGTTTGAGATTGCAATGGTGATATAAGTAAGTGATTACAATATCAGAGCAAAAGGAACATTTATTGTGGAAAACTGAAGGGAGGCTCTAGTACCCTGTTGTACTGCCTGTAGATGGGATACAAGATGTGATACAGGTGGGCATGGAGGCTCTAGTACCCTGTTGTACTGCCTGTAGCTTGGATACAAGATGTGATACAGGTGGGCATGGAGGCTCTAGTACCCTGTTGTACTGCCTGTAGATTGGATACAAGATGTGATACGGGTGGGCATGGAGGCTCTAGTACCCTGTTGTACTGCCTGTAGATTGGATACAAGATGTGATACAGGTGGGCATGGAGGCTCTAGTACCCTGTTGTACTGCCTGTAGCTTGGATACAAGATGTGATACAGGTGGGCATGGAGGCTCTAGTACCCTGTTGTACTGCCTGTAGCTTGGATACAAGATGTGATACAGGTGGGCATGGAGGCTATACTACCCTGTTGTACCACCTCTAGCTTGAATGCAAGATGTGATACAGGGGGAATGGAGGCTCTAGTACCCTGTTGTTCACGTCTAGCTTGGATACAAGATGTGATATGGGCAGGCATGGAGGCTCTAGTACCCTGTTGTATTGCCTCCAGCTTGGTCTCTTGAGGACGTTTTGAGCCCAGTCTTGTGTGAATGTCCTCACGCATCCACTGGTCCCCACACGTTCTAACAGCCTGGTCACAACGGTCTAGCTGACAGGCAATTCATCAGTATGACCATCCAGCTTCTCACATCCCAATAATGCACCCCTCTCAGACTCTGGTAACGGGGTTAAATCTCTTCTCTGCGTCGTAGAGGCGTCTAGTGGTCAACAAGCTCTACACAAGCGGAAGAAGAGGTCACTACACACAAGGAGCCTCTGAGAGCCTTTTATAGGCCAAGGGGGGAACCACTTTTAGGACCTCCGGTGACAAAACTGTTCACCTAATTATACCACAACTCTCATCAATTGTAATCAGCCTGAGATGGAACTGCATGCCGAGTTTTACAGCAAAATAACTTCTTCTGGGAGTGGGATTTTTTTTTTACAAAGAATATATTTAAATCTCTAAGTTTACTTTTATTTACAAAGTACAACTGCGATTTCCAGACTGAGATCCTGCATATACTTGCTAAGCGAAGTCCTGGCAGAGGGACACTAAGCAAAAAATGAAAACAAATGGGATAAAAATAAGATACAGCTGTTCTAAAACAGCCGTTCTGCTCGAACGCATAAGCTGTCTACATTTCCTTAGCATGTAATGGCCAATATATTAATTTATAATTAGTGTAATACTGTTAAGCTCAGCAAATAGCAGTGCGCACCTCAAATAATTAATCAGCAGAGAAGCAGACATTAATGGCTGGCAGAGTTACTGCCTTCAGTAATTGGCTAGACTGAACGATGTTGGTATACCACCGTAAAAGCCTTATCTTCTTTGATGTTCTTTCTGCTTTCTCAATTAGGAAACTTAAATAAGAATTCCATTTAGCTAAAAAAAATTAAAATACCGTCATCTAAATCGAACATAAAAATAGTTATGGAAACAATCAAGATAAAGGAATGCAGCTGTAACCTACAGTAACAATACCGCCCAAGACTGACAGACTGATGGACTGGGTGACCAACTGTTATAAGGATGACTTCACACGTGCATATGCCTTAGCACAACATAGTGTAGCTATGATCAGGGTTCATTTTAATGTACTTGTTGCGCACATAGCGCATATTCATTTGTGCTCATCTGATAAACATGCACTGATTTAAATGGCTATTTGGCCTAATGAGGTTCAGAGGTTTTTTTTCCCCCCAGAATTACGCATTTGCACACCTCCCATAGACTTCTATGGGGTCCTTTGGTGCGCAAATGTGCAGAATAATAGAACAGGTCCTATGTTTTTGTGCTTGCAAAAATGGAAGATGTGTATGAACCCATTGCAATCAATCAGTTCTGTTCTCTTCGTATTGTGATTGCAAGTCTGGCATGCAAAATACACCCGTGTGAAGCCGCCCTAAGGCTGTATTCACACAAATGTAGCTGTGCATCGTATTATGCACAAAACAATTGCGCAAGCAATATGCAGTGAATAGAACCTATAGATTTTAAAACATATTTTGCATGCTCATTTTTTTTAATGTAAGAAAATACACAGCACGCTCTATTTACCTGCGCAGCGAAAGGGCACATATTGAACTAATTACACTAATTGCCCATTTCAATGAATGGGAGCATAGTTGCGTGTTTTTTTTTGTGCATGGAAATGTGCATAATTTGCGCGAGCAAAGAGTACACTCACATTTGTGTGCAGTATACGCAATGACCATTGTGCAAATATGTGACACCGGCGTAACAGCCTACTAAAACTACTATGGCCTAATATACTTGGGTATTTGGGCTGGATAAAAAGGTTGTATCTAGCAACCATGGAGGAGTTCATATGCCCTCCTGCACCTCTATATACCTCTGATTCAGGGATTTTTCTGACAAATTCTATATGTTTAGACTAGTTGGAAGAAAGTTAGACAGTGTTTGAGGTAAGATCTCCAATCCAACAATTCTATACAGGACATAAGGGTGACTTCTTATCACCCTCCTGTCCTGTAGAATCACTTCTACTGGTCTATTTGAGAAAGCCTCCTGTAATAGGCGATACCTTTCAGATGTACGGTATATGAAGTTACTGTATGGCCGAGGCAACCTTTCTGTTGTGTTGGGTTGTTATAGTACTTGGTTGCAGTTTCCTTTGTACTGTAGTTTAACTATGCCTTCACTTCTGCGTCAGAGATTCAGTTTTCCTGCTCTGCACAGGGAGCAGGAAAGGGTAATTCCCTGGCCAAATGGGTTCGTATAATGATGGAACTGAACAGCGACGAATAAACCCTATTGTCTATAAGTCTATAATGGGGTCCGTTTGGTTTCTGCTCAGCTGCTCGGCATTTTACTGGAAGAACCCCGAGAGGTTCGAAAGCTCGCTATAACATCATGTATTTTTAAAATACTGGTTGTGAAGGCACAACACTCTAAGCTAGTTGAAAGCTAAAGGTCCAAGATGAGATAGTGAAAGCACTTCTTTTCTATTTAACAACATTGAGAACCAGCAAGTGAATATGTGTTTCGGGGTCGAGCCCCATCGTCGGTTTGGCTGGATTAAACATGACAGGATGCCTGGGGGTGACACAATTGCAAAGGTTTTTGGATGTGCCAGAGCTGCTGAAGGTGACAGGGAGGAGACAATGAGGAAAGATTGGTAAACACTTACACCATCTGAAGCTATTTTACATCTGCCAACCTGGATTGGGGGACTTGGTGGCATCCAAATCCCCCTGTGAAGTAAATCCTCCTCTTTACCACATTTGGGGCACACAGTAGTGCTGGAATCTTTTTGTACTCCATGACTGCCATATTTCTTTCCATTGTAAAACACAAAATTCACTCTCACAAATCAAGTAACTATCTGCTTTCCACGTCTACTCTTTTACTACTAGCTCCGAAGGTCATCTCTCCTACACCTGGTCACCTTCTATATCAACTTCTTACTTCAACCGCTGCAGAATAAGTTGGTGCTATACGAATAAAGATTAGGTCTGCGATGAAAAAATTGTAGCATATTTAATTAGTGGGTTTAACAGTATTTTTTGTGCTGATTACGGTAAAAATAGTGAAAAAATTCCATCACCCCTAGATAAGTCACAAATTTCAACTAAAATTTTCTTATTTTCAGGGTTTTTCAGGTTCGGTACGCGTACAACAACGAATCTAAACTGCCTGCTAGGTGTGACATTGACTGCAGTCAGTGACTCAGTGTGGAGCCACCCACTGTGGTGTACGCATCAAACAGTTTTGTGATACGGTATTTAGAAGAAATGGCTACTAGATAGAGATGAGCGAGCACCAAAATGCTCGGGTGCTCGTTACTCGAGATGAACTTTTCACGATGCTCGAGGGTTCGTTTCGAATAACGAACCCCATTGAAGTCAATGGGCGACCCGAGCATTTTTGTATATCGCCGATGCTCGCTAAGGTTTTCGTTTGTGAAAATCGGGGCAATTCAAGAAAGTGATGGGAACGACACAGCAACGGATAGGGCAGGCGAGGGGCTACATGTTGGGCTGTATCTCAAGTTCCCAGGTCCCACTATTAAGCCACAATAGCGGCAAGAGTGGGCCCCCCCCCCTCCCAACAACTTTTACTTCTGAAAAGCCCTCATTACCAATGCATACCTTAGCTAAGCACCACACTACCTCCAACAAAGCACAATCACTGCCTGCATGTTACTCCGCTGCCACTTCTCCTGGGTAACATGCTGCCCAACCCAGGCACACACTGCAGAGGGTTGGCATGGCTAGGCAGCGACCCTCTTTAAAAGGGGCGGGGCGATAGTCCACAATGCTGTACAGAAGCAATGAGAAATCCAATCCTGTGCCACCTCCATCTGGAGCTGCACACGTGGGCATAGCAATGGGGAACCTATGTGCCACACACTATTCATTCTGTCAAGGTGTCTGCATACCCCAGTCAGACCACGTTTTTTTATAAATAGTCACAGGCAGGTACAACTCCGCAATGGGAATTCCGTGTGCACCCACAGCATGGGTGGCTCCCTGGAACCCACCAGCTGTACATAAATGTATCCCATTGCAGTGCCCTGGACAGCAGAGCTAACGTCGGATTAAATGCAGGTGGGCTTCGGCCCACACTGCATGCCCCAACCTGACCAGGGTTTTTAATTCATAGACACAGGCAGGTACAACTCCCTATTGTGAAGTCCCTGTTGACCGACAGCATGGGTGGGTACCAGGAAGCCACCGGCGGTACATAAATATATCCCATTGCATTGCCCATCAGAGCTGAGGTAATGTCATGTTTAATGCAGGTGGGCTTCGGCCCACACTGCATGTCCCAGTCAGACTGGGGTTCTTTAGAAGTGGACACATGCAGTTATAACTCCGTGTGGACCGACAGCATGGGTGGGTGCCAGGAAGCCACCGGCGGTACACAAATATATCCCATTACATTGCCCATCACAGCTGAGGTAATGTCATATTTAATGCAGGTGGGCTTCGACCCACACTGCATGCCCCAGTCAGACTGGGGTTCTTTAGAAGTGGACACATGCAGTTACAACTCCGTGTGGACCGACAGCATGGGTGGGTGCCAGGAAGCCACCAGCGGTACATAAATATATCCCATTGCATTGCCCATCACAGCTGACGTAATGTCATGTTTAATGCAGGTGGGTTTCGGCCCACACTGCATGCCCCAGTCAGACTGGGGTTCTTTAGAAGTGGACACATGCAGTTACAACTCCCTGTGGACCCACAGCATGGATGGCTCCCTGGAACCCACCGGCGGTACATAAATACATCCCATTGCAGTGCCCAACACAGCTGATGTAACGTCAGCTGTAATGCAGGTGGGCTAAAAATTAATTTGATTACACTGTAGGCGAGGCCCCCCAAAAATTGGCGTACCAACAGTACTAATGTACCTCAGAAAAATTGCCCATGCCCAACCAAGAGGGCAGGTGAAACCCATTAATCTCTTTGGTTAATGTGGCTTAATTGGTAACTAGGCCTGGAGGCAGCCCAGTTAAAATAAAAATTGGTTCAGGTGAAAGTTTCAGCGCTTTAATGAGCATTGAAACGTCTAAAAATTGTTTAGAAAAATTATATGACTGAGCCTTGTGGGCCTAAGAAAAATTGCCCGTTCGGCGTGATTATGTGAGGTTTCAGGAGGAGGAGCAGGAGGAGGAGGAGGAATATTATACACAGATTGATGAAGCAAAAAGGTCCCCGTTTTTGATGGGGATAGAGAACGATGCTTCCATCTGCGGGTGCAGCCTACGTATTGCTTAGGTATCGCTGCTGTCCGCTGGTGGAGAAGAGAAGTCTGGGGAAATCCAGGCTTTGTTCATCTTGATGAGTGTAAGGCTGTCAGCACTCTCGGTTGACAGGCGGGTACGCTTATCTGTGATGATTCCCCCAGCCACACTAAACACACTCTGACAGGACGCTAGCCGCAGGACAAGCAAGCACCTCCAGGGCATACAGCGCGAGTTCAGGCCACGTGTCCAGCTTCGACACCCAGTAGTTGTAGGGGGCAGAGGCGTCACCGAGGACGGTCGTGCGATCGGCTACGTACTCCCTCACCATCCTTTTACAGTGCTCCCGCTGACTCAGCCTTGACTGGGGAGCGGTGACACAGTCTTGCTGGGGAGCCATAAAGCTGTCAAGGGCCTTAGAGAGTGTTGCCCTGCCTGTGCTGTACATGCTGCCTGATCTCCGCACCTCCCCTGCTACCTGGCCCTCGTAACTGCGCCTTCGGCCACTAGCGCTGTTGGATGGAAATTTTACCATCAGTTTGTCCGCCAGGGTCCTGTGGTATAGCATCACTCTCGAACCCCTTTCCTCTTCGGGTATGAGAGTGGAAAGGTTCTCCTTATACCGTGGGTCAAGCAGTGTGTACACCCAGTAATCCGTAGTGGCCAGAATGCGTGTAACGCGAGGGTCACGAGAAAGGCATCCTAACATGAAGTCAGCCATGTGTGCCAGGGTACCTGTACGCAACACATGGCTGTCCTCACTACAAAGATCACTTTCAGGATCCTCCTCCTCCTCCTCCTCAGGCCATACACGCTGAAAGGATGACAGGCAAGCAGCATGTGTACCCTCAGCAGTGGGCCAAGCTGTCTCTTCCCCCTCCTCCTCATCCTCCTCCTCCTCACCGCGCTGAGATATAGACAGGAGGGTGCTCTGACTATCCAGCGACATACTGTTTTCCCCCGGCTCTGTTTCCGAGCGCAAAGCGTCTGCCTTTATGCTTTGCAGGGAACTTCTCAAGAGGCATAGCAGAGGAATGGTGATGCTAATGATTGCAGCATTGCCGCTCACCACCTGGGTAGACTCCTCAAACTTTCCAAGGACCTGGCAGATGTCTGCCAACCAGGCCCACTCTTCTGAAAAGAATTGAGGAGGCTGACTCCCACTGCGACGCCCATGTTGGAGTTGGTATTCCACTATAGCTCTACGCTGCTCATAGAGCCTGGCCAACATGTGGAGCGTAGAGTTCCACCGTGTGGGCACGTCGCACAGCAGTCGGTGCACTGGCAGATTAAACCGATGTTGCAGGGTGCGCAGGGTAGCAGCGTCCGTGTGGGACTTGTGGAAATGTGCGCAGAGCCGGCGCACCTTTCCGAGCAGGTCTGACAAGCGTGGGTAGCTTTTCAGAAAGCGCTGAACCACCAAATTAAAGACGTGGGCCAGGCATGGCACATGAGTGAGGCTGCCGAGCTGGAGGTTACGGCCGTTGTAACACACGACCATGCCCGGTTGGAGGCTCAGCGGCACAAGCCAGCGGTCGGTCTGCTCTGTCAGACCCTGCAGCAGTTCGTGGGCCGTGTGCCTCTTATCTCCTAAGCTGAGTAGTTTCAGCATGGCCTGCTGACGCTTGCCCACCGCTGTGCTGCCACGCCGCGCGACACCGACTGCTGGCGACGTCCTGCTGCTGCTGACACATCTTGATTGTGAGACAGAGGTTGCGTTGGAGGAGGAGGAGGAGGGTGCTTTAGTGGAGGAAGCATACACCGCCGCAGATACCACCACCGAGCTGGGGCCCGCAATTCTGGGGGTGGGTAGAACGTGAGCGGTCCCAGGCTCTGACTCGGTCCCAGCCTCCACTAAATTCACCCAATGTGCCGTCAGGGAGATATAGTGGCCCTGCCCGCCTGTGCTTGTCCACGTGTCCGTTGTTAAGTGGACCTTGGCAGTAACTGCGTTGGTGAGGGCGCGTACAATGTTGCGGGAGACGTGGTCGTGCAGGGCTGGGACGGCACATCGGGAAAAGTAGTGGCGACCGGGAACTGAGTAGCGCGGGGCCGCCGCCGCCATCATACTTTTGAAGGACTCCATTTCCACAACACTATACGGCAGCATCTCCAGGCTGATAAATTTGGCTATGTGGACGTTTAACGCTTGAGCGTGCGGGTGCGTGGCGGCGTACTTGCGCTTGCGCTCAAACACTTGCGCTAGCAACGGCTGGACGGTGCGCTGGCAGACATTGCTGGATGGGGCCGAGGTCAGCGGAGGTGAGGGTGTGGGTGCAGGCCAGGAGACGGTAGTGCCTGTGTCCTCAGAGCGGGGTTGGATCTCAGTGGCAGGTTGGGGCACAGGGAGAGAGGCAGCGGTGCAAACCGGAGGCGGTGAACGGCCTTCGTCCCACCTTGTGGGGTGCTTGGCCATCATATGTCTGCGCATGCTGGTGGTGGTGAGGCTGGTGGTGGTGGCTCCCCGGCTGATCTTGGCGCGACAAAGGTTGCACACCACTGTTCGTCGGTCGTCTGCACTCTCAGTGAAAAACTGCCAGACCTTTGAGCACCTCGGCCTCTGCAGGGTGGCATGGCGCGAGGGGGCGCTTTGGGAAACAGTTGGTGGATTATTCGGTCTGGCCCTGCCTCTACCCCTGGACACCGCACTGCCTCTTGCAACCTGCCCTGCTGCTGCCCTTGCCTCCCCCTCTGAAGACCTGTCCTCAGTAGGCGTAGCAAACCAGGTGGGGTCAGTCACCTCATTGTCCTGCTGCTCTTCCTCAGAATCCTCTGTGCGCTCCTCCCTCGGACTTACTGCCCTTACTACTACCTCACTGATAGACAACTGTGTCTCAACGTCATCGTCCTCCTCACCCACTGAAAGGTCTTGAGACAGTTGCCGGAAGTCCCCAGCCTCATCCCCCGGACCCCGGGAACTTCCCAATGGTTGGGCATCAGTCACGATAAACTCCTCTGGTGGGAGAGGAACCACTGCTGCCCAATCTGAGCAGGGGCCCGAGAACAGTTCCTGGGAGTCTACCCGCTCCTCAGAATGTCTCATTGTAATGGAGTGAGGAGGCTGGGAGGAAGGAGGAGCAGCAGCCCGAGGATTCTGAGTTGCAGCAGTGGACGGCGCAGAACTGTGGGTGGACGATAGATTCCTGGAAGCACTTTCTGCCATCCACGACAGGACCTGCTCACACTGCTAATTTTCTAATAAAGGTCTACCGCGTGGACCCATTAATTGTGCGATGAATGTGGGGACACTAGAAACATGCCTCTCCCCTAATCCCGCAGCAGTCGGCTGCGATACACCTGGATCAGGAGCTCGGCCTGTGCCCACACCCTGACTTGGGCCTCCACGTCCTCGGCCACGTCCACGTCCTCTAGGCCTACCCCTACCCCTCAGCATGCTGTATCACCAGTAATGCAGAAACAGAACGCTGTAATTAAATGTGCCACTTATTGGCCTGTGGTTGGAGGCTAACTTCGCTTACGGAACGCCAGGAAATAATTTTGCGCAAGCCTGCTGTAACACTTAGCTGGCTGCGTATGAATTTGGAGAACTACTACACCCAGCACAGACCCAGAACACTGAGGACACTCACAGGCAGCCCAAATAGATTTTTTTCCACAAATTTTTTTGCAAAGGCCCACTGCCTATATTCAATCAATATGTCTTCTGTCCCTGCCTAAGCGCTACTGGCCCTGGAGTATGTCAAAGAACTGCAGAGTGTTGCACTGTGAACTGCAATACAGCGGTGATTTCACAGCCCAGACAGAGCCAGGAAATAATTTTGCGCAAGCCTGCTGTAACACTTAGCTGGCTGCGTATGAATTTGGAGAACTACTACACCCAGCACAGACCCAGAACACTGAGGACACTCACTGGCAGCCCAAATAGATTTTTTTCCACAAATTTTTTTGCAAAGGCCCACTGCCTATATTCAATCAATATGTCTTCTGTCCCTGCCTAAGCGCTTCTGGCCCTAGGGTATGTCACAGAACTGCAGAGTGTTGCACTGTGAACTGCAATACAGCGGTGATTTCACAGCCCAGACAGAGCCAGGAAATAATTTTGCGCAAGCCTGCTGTAACACTTAGCTGGCTGCGTATGAATTTGGAGAACTACTACACCCAGCACAGACCCAGAACACTGAGGACACTCACAGGCAGCCCAAATAGATTTTTTTCCCCAAATTTTTTTGCAAAGGCCCACTGCCTATATTCAATCAATATGTCTTCTGTCCCTGCCTAAGCGCTTCTGGCCCTAGGGTATGTCACAGAACTGCAGAGTGTTGCACTGTGAACTGCAATACAGCGGTGATTTCACAGCCCAGACAGAGCTAGGAAATAATTTTGCGCAAGCCTACTGTAACACTTAGCTGGCTGCGTATGAATTTGGAGAACTACTACACCCAGCACAGACCCAGAACACTGAGGACACTCACAGGCAGCCCAAATAGATTTTTTTCCACAAATTTTTTTGCAAAGGCCCACTGCCTATATTCAATCAATAATATGTCTTCTGTCCCTGCCTAAGGTCTTCTGGCCCTGGAGTATTACTGCAGGGTGCAATGCTCTGCACGGCCGATATACCAAAAAAAAAAAAGTGCAACACTACAAAAAGCAGTCTCCACAGTACTGCACACGGTTAGATGTGGCCCTAAGAAGGACCGTTGGCGTTCTTGAAGCCTAAAATACTCCTAACACTCTCCCTATAGCAGCTCCAACAAGATAGCACTTTCCCTCCTCAATGTCAGAACGCATCTGTGGCGAGCCGCGGGAGGGGCCGATTTTTATACTCGGGTGACACCTGATCTCGCCAGCCACTCACTGCAGGGGGGTGGTATAGGGCTTGAACGTCGCAGGGGGAAGTTGTAATGCCTTCCCTGTCTTTCAATTGGCCAGAAAATCGCGCTAACGTCTCAGAGATGAAAGTGAAAGTAACCCGAACATCGCGTGGTACTCGTTACGAGTAACGAGCATCTCGAACACGCTAATACTCGAACAAGTATCAAGCTCGGACGAGAACGTTCGCTCATCTCTACTACTAGAAGATGTGTCAACTCTCCTAACTGTTTCTGTTATATTTGTGGGTCTTATACCGTCAAGAAGCAACAAAGGAACATTTCTAATTTTGTTCAGAAGGTGTATTTTGCATACTTTGGTATGAAATTAGGGGAGCAAGATAAATCTTGGGCTCCCCATATAGTGTGTTCTGTGTGTGTTGAAGAACTGAGACAATGGTTTCAAGGTAAGAAGAAATCATTTCATTTTGGAATACCCATGGTTTGGAGAGAGCCTAAAAATCACAGTGATGACTGTTATTCTTGTTCTTGTTCAGTGCAAGGTTTCAATTTAAAAAACAGGAAGGACTTCCATACCCAACCAACATACGTTCGGCTATTCGCCCTGTTCCTCATGGACCTGACTTGCCTATTCCTTCACCTCCGGATACCCTGGACAATATTTTAGACGATTTAGACCAAATGTCACATAGTAGCAGTGATAATGATGACAGCTATGATCCAGGTACCAATGACCCTGAACTTTTCTCTCAATCAGACCTGAACAATTTAGTACGAGATCTGGGCCTACCAAAGGATTCAGCGGAAGTGTTAGGGTCTAGACTTAAAGAAAGACATATGTTAGCCTCCGGTGTTTCATTTTCATGGTACCGACTTAGAGAAAAGGAATTTGTCCCTTTTTTTACACAAGAGGGTGAACTAGTTTTCTGCAACAATGTACCTGGAATCATGGAAATGTTCAACATAACGTATGACCCAGAGGAATGGAGACTTTTCATAGATTCGTCAAAAAGGAGTTTGAAAGCCGTACTTCTTCACAATGGTAACTAATATGCTTCTGTGCCTGTTGGACACTCAGTCCATTTGAAAGAATGCTACGAAAATCTTGGGTTTGTTCTTAATAAGCTCAGCTACTCTGACCATCAATGGACCATTTGTGGGGATTTGAAAGTTATTTCCATGTTACTAGGTCAACAAAGTGGTTACACAAAGTTTCCATGTTTCCTCTGTGAATGGGATAGCCGTGACAGGAAACAACACTATGTCAAGCAGACCTGGCCAATCAGAAAGGCTCTTATTCCTGGAGTTAAAAATGTTGAAAGACAAAGTTTAGTGGATCCTAAAAAGATCTTACTTCCACCACTTCATATCAAATTGGGACTAATTAAACAGTTTGTGAAAGCATTACACAAAGAAGGAGAGTGTTTCAAGTATCTTTGTGAACAGTTTCCTGGTCTATCAGATGCTAAGCTGAAAGAGGGAGTCTTTGTTGGGCCTGACATAAGAAAACTTTTAAAAGATGAATGGAAATGGAAATGGAAGAAACAAATGCCTGGAATTCATTTAAACTTGTTGTAACAGGCTTTCTTGGAAATAAAAAAGACCCAAACTACAAAACTTTGGTTGCTGAATTGTTACAAAACTACAAAATCTTGGGCTGCAACATGAGTGTCAAAGTCCATTTCCTTCATTCACATCTAGACTACTTTCCAGAAAATCTTGGGGCTGTAAGTCAGGAACGTTTCCCTCAAGATCTAAAAGAAATGGAGCGCAGATACCAAGGTCGATGGAATGTCAACATGATGGCAGACTACTGTTGGATGTTAAAAAGGGAAAATTCACAAGAACACAGCCGAAAAAGTACCAAAAGAAGCTTTGATGGAAAAAGAAAACGTTTTTACAAAGACTTATAATAACTTTGCAACACATGTGTATCACTATTATGCTTATTTTAGCTAGGTATTGTTGTTGTTTTTTGCTTTTACTTCATGTTAAAATAATAAAAACAAATAAAATTTTTTCCGTTTTTTGTATTTTTTCCAAATACTTCAACTTTATTTTGTAGGCAAGCCTTACGTGATAGAAAACAACCCATGTCATTTTTGAAATCTGTGCAAAAAACTACATAAAGTTGATTTTATAAAATCAAAGCAATTTTTAAAAAAAAGTTTTTTTTTGCAGACCTGTGTTATTATTTACCTGCCCCACAAAGAAACCCTGCAAATCTGGTCAATATTCGTTGTATACTTTGTCCTGTCTCCTTAAAGTGAGTGTTCTGGAAATTTTAGTCAGTGTGCAATAAACTCCCCATGATTCACGACGACTAACAAAATCCCTCAACCTGCTGGCTCTCACAGAAACATGGATTGAACAGTCTGATACTACTTGTCGCTTTATCTTATAATGGGATACCCCCAGTCCTGAGAACAGGCGTGTTGGAGGCCATCCAGCCCCGTTCCCTCTTTTGAGGTCCACACCCCTTAGATTCTTCCATCATATCAATGGCCAGAGGCTGAGCCTCATAGACTACCTTAGATGGCAGACCCGGAGGCCATCTACAAGTTGCCAAGTTGCCATAGCAACCAATCGGGACCTTATGATCACATCACAGGGATCCAGTGGGTGAAAGAGGGAGGTCCCAGCTGTTAGAACAGATGCCGGGCTGTTCCCAGACAGTTTGGCCCCTGTACCTACTGGCACAGGAGACCTGTATCAGTATTCTGATGCATAAAGGTAAAAAGGCGCTGCATCAGAATAAAGCCAATTCGTGATGCCATAAAAAGGCATATGGGCAGTCACTAAGTGGTTAAGTTCCTTATGTTAAAGCCTGAACTTAAAGGGGTTTTGTCATTAAAAAAAAATTCTATACTTACCTATTCCTTCCCCACGTCATCTTCTCCTCCCTGATCTTCTCTAGTCTCCCGGGTCAGCTCGGTCGTCTTGTTATGAAGCCTGCATTCCTCGCGTGCGCAGTATCTGCAATAGTTCGGGACTCCCTGCTGGGCTGTGAAGTCTGACGCAGCATACATTACTGGGCAAGAAAAAAACTGCCTGTGAATGCACGTAACGTCACAGGAAGCAGAGGAATCAGGCAGCTGGAGGTGAGGTGACCTCCGCTGAGACGGCAGGAGGCAGGAGAAGATCAGCGAGGAGAAGATCTGTTAAGTAGACTGCCTGGGGAGAAATAGGTAAGTATAGAATTATTTTTTAATGACAGAACCCCTTTAAGGACATTTTTGATTTTGTTGCTGAAGCAAGTCTGTTTAAAGTGAACCTGTCACCAGGCGTATGCTGCCGGGACTATGAGCAGCATCAACCCAGGACAGATGTGCCCATTAAGCACACTTCAATTCAGAATTCGTGTAATGCACCTGATACAGTCGTCCAAATTGTTGCAGTGGGATGAAAAAAAGATTGTTTAAAAAATTATTAATAAAAAGATGTGAATTTGTATGTATTTATCCCCATCGCTATGAAGCCCTGTAATAAGGTCTGGTCCAACAAATTAACTGCAGAAGTCACATAGTTAGTTGAATACTGTGACCTGTGTGCAATAGTTACAGTATACCTGTAAATAATACAGTAACCATATAATAGATACCATTTCTATACAGTGATAGTACTTACAGTGCAGTTACCTCTAATATTCACGTCTTCTCAAATTAGAGTCATCCATTTTCATTTTTATTCTCTCTGGGCCCAGATCACCAAGAAGACTTGTCCCAGCTACAATCTATCCATAATATTCCCATCCTACCCCGCTATTGTTTTAGTATCCCCCAAAGTAATAATGCAGACTTTATGGTCCCACTTACTTATAGTGCCCCGCTCTATGGCTCTATTTGCATTTAGTACCAGAGTCTGTGGCTCCACTTGCTTATATTGCTGCCCCCACTGTAGGTCCCTGCTCCAATATTCTGTTCTGCATACAGCAGTAAACACCATACTGAACTCTAAACCCTTTGGTGGTTGAAACTGTCAAATTTTTTTTGGAGCTGCCCACTTATTTCTAATCTATGTAGTTCAGTGTTCTGTCTGAATTTACTGTCCCCTTCACCCCAAAGTAAAAGTAGTCAGGGCCTAGCCCTTTTGCTGCTCTGCTCGGCATTGATATCCTCTCACTGAATTTCAGAAGTATCACATGCCATGTTCTTCATGGTTCCCGTCTTATGCTAGTACGAAACTGGAAAAGCAATAGATTCCATAGAAGATATCCTACTGATAGTTTCAAACAACTGCTTATACGAAAAAATGCTAGCAGTCCAAGGTGGGGAAATAGATACCTTCACCAACAAATGGCACATATGGCTTAACCATTATCCTCTGTTAATCTAAAAATGTAACCCCTCCCCTTATACCCCCATCCATCAATACCCAAATGTTTAGAAACTATCAAAATGGTATACACTAGTGCAGCATCAGAGGAGCGGGCCCACAGCCAAGGAGATGGCGGGGTAGATAAGGGTCCCTTTCACAGTGGCTCTACCATCTCCTCCTCAGAGGGTAGCTCGGAACCCATCCAAGTTACTGCTGGGGGAGGTCACAGGGAAAGGGGCAACTAGTGGTTACCTTAAAGTCCGTTGTCACTCTGCAGTGAATCTTGAGGTTGCAATAAAGTAGACCACACACGGGGATAATTTTCCGAACATAATCGGGAACAGTCTGTAATGTCTGTTTACTTCAACTTCCAACAAAGTAACAGTACAACAACGTAAATTACACTCTTTGACGGTGGTGTGACATGGAGGCTCTCTTGGGAAAATCCAGACAATCCACAGTCCCAGTCATCTGTGTGATCCTGCTCCCAGCAACTCTCTTCTTCTTTTACTCTTTTCTGGTCACCACTCATACTCTAGGTGTTTTCCTGTTTTCTCTCTCTCTCTCTCTCTCTCTCTCTCTTGGTGTTCTAGTAATGACACTGACACCTCCTGGGTAAAGCAGTCCCAGTCCAGGCTGATGGGTGTCTCTCGGCCTCTTCCATTCTTTGCCACACAGAGCAGACAGTGTCTGTGAGGCTCACTCACTTCTTGCAGACTCCCCCTCTCTCCACATCCTTATTAACAAATATATAAAGTCACAGTCACATGACATACAACAAGATACATTTCTCAGACATAACCCAGAGGTTAGCTCATTCAGTGCTGCAAAGGTGCAATACACATCAAATGCATACCACATGAGAAGACACTGACAATACAATTAGCAACGACAAACACATAACATTATGGAGGGGCCCCGCTAATTCTGGGCCACTACACTGGTTAAATGTTATTTCTTGTTTCAAATGTTAACAATGTTATTAATAAAATAATCTGTTCATATTAATAAAAAGTTCAGTTCGCAATTTTGCGCAGACCAGGGTCTTCTTGTGCAAAATAGAGCATGTCGCATTATTCTCCCCACGGTTGAAGTGTGTGTGGAAAAAAAAAACTGCGCGATGGAACCCATTTAAATCAGTGGGTTCTATTCTGATTCTATTCACTTCGTATTCTGCGTGCAGATTTTGCAGCCGAAAATACGCACACAAATGTGCCAATCCGCATCCGCTCTTAGGCCAGGCCCATACGAATGGGTCGGATTCCGCATGTCGGTCACTCTGTGTACCTGATCTTTCTGTAATGCGGATGACCGCAGTGGCTTGCCGTTGGTCATGCGCAGTACAGTAATTTTTTTCAATGTTTGGATATACCGCGCCATCAATGATGCAGGTTCCCGCTTCCCATATGCAATGTAATTGAATGGGAATCAGACAGCTTCTATTGACTTTAATGGAGGTCATCTGTGGAAAAATAGTGCATACTGTGACTATGCTTCTACCCGTGGCATACGAATTCATATTCACAAATGTGAAGAAAAAAGCGAAAGTCCATGCCTTTTAATCCCCGAGTTTTGCCGTGGATCCTCTATGTGGACGCCGATTGCGGATTCTGCAATTGGAATCCATATGTGTGAGTCAGCATTTCAGCTAATATTAGCTATTATATATTAGTGTATATTAGGTCTCAGCTGTTCATGTAATTCCCTAGCATATAACTGGGGGTCATCAGTGTTACTCCCCACCTTTAAACCATCACATATCTTCCTAGATTAGAAATAAAGAGATTTTTGGAGTGGCAGACCGGTGCTCTCTGTTCCTTCTCTGGTCTGGTTGCAGTGGATACTATGTTATTCACTTATCTCCCTGCTGCTCACTACTTCTGCCCTGGAACAACACAGAGGACCTTGTGCTCTGTATTACAACTTGCTTTCTTATGATAAACGCATCCGCCGCTTCACAGGCGGCATTTGTCATCCTTGGTAAAATGGTTGTCATTCTCATTCGGCAGCGTTATGGGATTATGGGAGTATCACTGTAAGTGGATCCTTATCTAGATTTGGTCCTTTGCCTGCAATGAATGGCATTTTCTGCAGTTTATAGCCCACTTTCTGATTCTCAACCTGTCATCTTTATGCTATCACCTTCCTGTCATGCATTTAATAAAGGTGCTGCTCCACTTAGACGAATATAAGGAAAACAACGTCAAAAACTTTCCTGACAGGTTGAAATATATCTAATGTGCGCAGCGAGGAGCTATTCATGCAAAGAGCTCCATACATTCTAAATGGCGCCGGCAATACACTAATACGTTCAGCCTTATTGAAGTATTGAAAGGAATCAATTTTTAGATGCTACAAACATTTCTGTATCAGTGAGCTGTAATCTTCCATGTTGTCTGCTAGAATACATGCCAGAGCCTTTTAAGCAGGTTCTCCGCCCCGAAAAAGGCAACCTTCAGTGAAATAGGTTCTAGCTAGTTCATAAGTATCTAAAAATGTATCAAGTTGTGTTTAGTCCTCCTATTCATGTATACATTTCAGTACAAGGAATGTTGCTTTTTTTTTGCGCGTACATCGGCATATTTTGCTGTACTTTTTGCGAACACAACATAATATGCACCGATTAATCTAATAAGTTCAAGATGTGCTGTTTTTTTCTGCGCAATTACGCAGTATTTCACGCATCTTCTAACATTTTGCAAGTGCATTTACACATCCCCATTGATTTCTATGTGGACTTTTGGTATGCAAATGCGCAGGAAATCAATGGGCATTATTCACTGCGTATTGTAAACACAAATACGCCAATGTGAAGCCAGCCTTAGGCCGCTTAGCGAGACGCACAAAATCTTGCAAGAATATGAACCCCATTCATACATGAGTGATGTGATGCTGGAAAAAATCGCGACATGTCCTATCTTTGGGCGTTCCCTCTGAATACCTCGCCAATTGTTTTTAATGGGGACAGAAAAAAGCATCACACAGCGTGATTAGTTCCTGATGTGTTCTTTTTCTTGTAGAATTGGGTAGTGTATTGTGCAATTCGTCGGGTGTCGTGTGACTCCTATGGGGACTTTGGTGTGCATATGCGCACTAAAATTGAGCATGCTAGGTTTTTTTGCATCCCCAGAATGGGTTCTATTCTCTGCGTATTGCGTGCGCAAACAAGCTTGTATGAAGTCGCCTTCGGGGCGACTTCACAGTGGTGTGTTTGGCTTGCAAAATATGCACGTGTATTGCGCAGAGAAAATAGCTCATTGTTTTCAATGGGTTTATTCTCACTTTTGCTTTTGTGCGAGCATTCATCGCGTGCAACAACTAGGCTGCAAAATGCAAAAGCACTATAGGAGTTTATGGGGGAGCTGCACAATTTTGTGGGGAAATCGAAAACACCCGGGACTAATTAGACTGCACAGCCTTTCAAATCATGGTGCAGATGTGTCCTGCGCCTATGTGAAGGTCCACGGCAGCGCGAAAAGTAGAGTAAAATACACGTGATAACGTAATATTCACTGAGAAAAAGTCATGCTATTGTGAACATATTTGCGCATATGTTTGTATGAAGCCGCCCTTAGGCCATTTCCACATGGCTGAGAAACTCACGCAGGAATTGTGTGTTGTGAAATGCACAAATCTCGCAAGAATATGAACCCCATTCTTTTGAACACATGAGCAATGCAATGCGATAAAAAATCGTTGCACGTCCTATCTTTGGCCATGCCCTTGCACCACCTATCTTTTTCAATGGGGCTGCGGTGCACGCAAGTGCGATGCGATTTGATGCGAGATTTACCCATTGAAAAAAATGGGAAACACTCCGCAATCCTCCTCCACGCCTAAAAGCTACGTTAGAGGATCGCTACTTTCCAACAAAAACGCCTGGAATCCATGGAGACATTGCATGTTTGCGAGCACGAATTTGGACCCAATATCCCACTCGTCCTTGTGAAATTAGCCTAAGGCCTTATTCACACAGCGTATTTTACATCAGTATTTTGTGAGCCAAAACCAGAAACGGGTCCAAAATATGGAAGACATGCAAATCTTTCCATTATACTTTCCCTCCACTCCTGGTTTTGGCTCACAAAATACTGATGTAGAATACGCTGTGTGAATAAGGCCTAAGAGTGAAAACACATTGTCGTAGGCTCAACTACGCTCGGCAGTACGGAGCTTAGCTGTGCCTGAACGATGGAGATTTCCTCTCCCTTGCCGGCAGTTCAAACTCTGCGCCGGAGCAGAGGAGTTTAAAAAAAAGGCAGTAAGATAACGGCTCCTCGAACTTCCCCGTACGATGTATTCACTACCCACAGGGAAGACAGGGCTTGTCCTACATTTTCTCGGACGTACAAATCATGGCCCAGATATCCCCGCAGTGAAAACGAAACCAATAAACTCCTATTGGGGGTTTTGTTTTGTCCCATTATTTTCACCGCTGTATAAGGGAAGAAAAGCACGTCCATGTGTTTTTGCACTTAGTGGCCTTTTTTCTAAAGTTATTCCATCTGATGAATTTGTATTTTAATAATAATTAGGTGATATACCTTGCGTTGCACGGCGATCTTATGACTAGCAGTCCTGGAGTATACAAAGTGGCCACAACAATGAGCCCAACACCGCACTGTTATGGAAGCTGGCCAAAAGAAAATCTGTGTTACCCATAGCAACCAATCACAGCGCAGCTTTCATTGTACCTCGGCAGTATAAGAAGTAGCAATCAATCACAGTGCAGCTTTCATGTTACCTCGGCAGTATAAGAAATGAAAGCTGAGCTGTGATTGGTTGCTACGGACAACTCAGATTTTCTTCCCAATTGGGAAGTCGGTGAGTTTTCGATTTTTAATTCTGCCAGTATTGTTCGCCCTGTTCAGTAGAACGCTCATGCAAAATTTCACTCAAATTCGACCAGAACTATAGATTTGTATACGACACAAAACAAACCGATTTTGCCTTTTATATATAGCACGAAAATAATTTAAATGTGTGTGTGTGTGTGTACTGATTTATTATATTAGTATATGAGGAGGAAGAGGTCATCTGTGTAATATATTAGTATATGAGTAGGAGGTCGTCTGTGTAATATCTTACTGTATGAGGAAGAGGTCGTCTGTGTAATATATTAGTATATGAGGAGGAGGTCGTCTGTGTAATATCTTACTGCATGACGAGGAGGTCGTCTGTGTAATATATTACTTTATGAGGAGGAGGTCATCTGTGTAATACATTAGTATGTGAGGAGGAGGTTGTTAGTGTTATATCTTACTGCATGAGGAAGAGGTCATCTGTGTAATCTATTAGTATATGAGGAGGAGGTCATCTGTGTAATATATTATTCCATGAGGAGGAGGCCGTCTGTGTAATACATTAGTATGTGAGGAGGGTGTCGTCAATGTAATATATTGGTATATGAGGAAGTCGTCTGTGTAATATATTGGTATATGAGGAGGAGGTCGTCTGTGTAATATTAGTATTTGAGGAGGAGGAAGTTGTCTGTGTAAGATATTGCTATGTGAGGAGCAGGAGGTCTGTGTAATACTGGCGTAATTAAGATTAAAAACTCACCGACTTCCCCTGTAATTTTTGTTGTCAATAGCAACCAATCACAGCTCAGCTTTCACTTGTTATACTGCTGGGGTAAAATGAAAGCTGCGCTGTGATTGGTTGCTATGGGCCAAAAGGAAAGATTTCCTTTTGGCCAGCTTTCATAACAGTGGGTGCTGGGCTCATTTCTGTGTGGTACATAGTGGCTTAGTGCTGATGGGAAGCTGTGTGGTAGTTGTAGCAGAGGAGGAGGTTGTCTGTGTAAGATATTATCTGAGGAGCAGGAGGTCTGTGTAATATATTAGTATTTGAGGAGGTCGTCTGTGTAATAGATTAGTGTATGATGAGGAGGAGGTTGTCTGTGTTAGAGAAGACTGTGAAATAAAAACCATCTGCTCAAGTGCAATTCCGGCAACCCCCCACCGCCCCCCTCTTCCCCAGGGGTAGTGGTGCTGCGTTATCCCCCCAAAATAAAAAAATTGTCCGCATGGGATGCGTTTATATATGTACCAAGTTTGGTTGAAATTGCTCCAGGCACTCATGAGTTATGGTGGCACATACATACATACATACATACACACATATATACCTACATCCTTTTTTATATATATATATAGATTATGAATTATTTTCTACCAGAAATGCTCTCGCTGTCGGATGAAGGTTGATCAAGCCCACTAGAAGAATTCATTCTGAGGGCCCACCCTCCATGTAGTACAATAGTAGTGCGTGTTCTCCATGTTCTCGATGCTCCCTGTAGTGTTCTTCTTCCTCTACGTTGCTCAGATATCTCATAAATCAGTAAATGCCACAGAATTACTAAATAGGAGCAGAACGTTCCACTGGTCCCAGCTGATATTTATAGGAACAGTCTGATTACTGGTTGTGAAATACTGTGTATGAGCAGCACAGAAAATAGCGAGGCCATATATTGCACAAATTAAAGTGTCATGTAGCGTAGATGTGTACATATTTAGGGCAGCTTTAGGCCCAATGTCCATTTGCACGCACGGATTCCAACAGTACAGTACAATGCGCCGATATGCACACAAATCAACTTTGTTCACTGCGCAAATATGTTGCTCTGAACCGTAGTGGTCTGAAGGAGCCCTTATACACATAAACATATCACACATATGCTGCATATACATTGTGCAGACCTATACATTACACAGATGTACACATATACATATTGTACAAATATATGCTCACTATATATATTACACACGCATACACGTTAACAAATATGTATACACATTGTATAAATATACACATTGCATATGTTACATATACACATTATACACAAATATACATTACATGCATTTACATATTAAATACACATATGTACTGTATATTACAAACATGCCCAGTATATACACTACACATGTACATGACATACATATATACACATAATACACTAAGTACACATAGAAGGCCAGATTAACCCCTTAGTGATCAAGCCTGTTTGCGCCTTAATGACCAGGCCAAATTTTGGACATGTGTCACTTTAAGGCCTTAGTCAGACGGGCGTTTTTTCGCGCGATTTGCGGATCGCATGACGGATGCGCATCCGCAAATCGCGTGACCGGTGCTCGAAAATCTGCTCCTAGCCGCGTTTCATTAGAAACGGGCCGGAGCTGTCCAGCGCATTGTATTCAATGGAGCCAGCAATACAGCTGGCTCCATTGAAAGCAATGCGCTGCGGGCGAGTGTGGGATGAATTGTCGGGAAGGGCTTAAATATATAAGCCCTTCCCTGCAATTCATCCAGAAATGTGTTAAAATAAAAAATATATATATACTCACCTTGTCCCGGCAGCCGGAGTTCAGAGCGGCCGGCCTGCAGTGGGTGTGAAGGGGGTGTGAGTCAGACCGGCCCCCTGATTGGCTCAGTGCTGAGCCAATCAGAGGCAGGTCTCACTCACACCCATTCATGAATTCATGAATGGGTGTGAGTGAGACCTGCCTCTGATTGGCTCAGGCTGAGTCAATCAGGGGCAGATTCGAGTCACACCCCCTTCACACCCACTGCAGGCCGGCCGCGCTGAACTTCGGCTACCGGGACAAGGTGAGTATATATATTTTTTTTATTTTAACACATTTCTGAATGAATTGCAGGGAAGGGCTTATATATTTAAGCCCTTCCCGAAAATTCATCCAGCGCTGTCCGGCAGCCCATTGCTTTCAATGGAGCCGGCCCCATTGAGCGCATATAGAGAAGAGAACAGGAATCGCAGATAGGTGCGATCTGCGATTTCTGTTCTATAATTTATCGGACGAGCGCATAAAAAGCGCTCATGTGTCCGATACCATTGCAAAGCAATGGTTTGAAAAAATCGCCGGACGCATCCGCAAATCGCGCGAAAAATCGCCCGCTGACTGAGGCCTAACATAGAATAACTCCGTAAAGGTTTTGCATATCCAAGTGATTCTGGCATGTTTTTTTGCCACATATTGTACTTCATTTAAGTGGTAAAAATAGTCTGATAGAATTTGTTTATATTTATTAAAAGCACCAAAATTGGGATTTTTTTAAAATTCATTTTTTCACATTTTTAATTGTAATATCTCAAATTTGTGCAAACATACTGTACAAGTTTTTGCTAAGATATATATTTCCATCTGGTTACTTTACTCTGGATGCACATTTGAAAAACTTTAGTATTTTTTTTAACCATTTAGGAGACGTACAAATTTAATATTGATTATCAACATTTTCTTTTCCTACACAAAGCCAAGATTGCAAAGGCTCATAGGTGTCAGAATGACAGATACCCCCACAAGTGACCCCATTTTAAAAACTACACACCTTAAAGGGGTTGTCCCGCGACAGCAAGTGGGGTTAAGCACTTCTGTATGGCCATATTAATGCACTTTGTAATATACATCGTGCATTAAATATTGGCCATACAGAAGTCATACACTTACCCCCTCCGGTGCTGCCGTCCCCGTCTCCATGGCGACGATCAAACTTCTTCTTTGCTTGCACGAACAGTCGGGCTTGCGCAGTGAGGAATCCTCTGCTGGATGTGTCCGAGCTCACGAGCTGCGTCCTGGCTCCTCCCTCTTCTCCGCGTCATCGTAGCTCGGCCTCCGTCACGTGGTGCCGATCAGCCAATGAGATGGCTGTAATCGGCAGTGGAACGCAGACTGCAGAAGAACATCCACGGTGCACCATGGGAGAAGACCCGCGGTGCACCAAGGGAGAAGACCAGCGGCATCTTTGAAAGAAGAATCTTCAAAGCTGCAGAACGGGGATCCAGGTAAGCGAATTTTTTTTTTTTAAATAACAAATGGATGCTTTTTTACTGTCTACTAAGGTGGGGTCTGTGTAAAAAAAAATTTTAGGTTTCGGCGCGGGACAACCCCTTTAATGTATTTACTAAGGCGTGTCATGAGTATTTCGACCCCACAGCTTTTTTTCAGGAGTTAATGCAGTTTAGAGGAGAAAAAATAAAATTTCAAAAAGATTTTTGCAAGTTTGTCATTATAAAGGCTGTTTTTTTTTCTCTATACTGCACATGATAATGAAGATTTACACCCCAAAATGGATACCCCTGTTTGTCCTGTGTTCAGAAACATACTCATTGTGGCCCTAATCTTATGCCTGTATGCATAGTGGGGCCCACAATGAAGAGAGCAGCCGGTGGTTTTCAGAACAGAAATTTTGCTTGAAGGTGATTTAGGCCCCATAGCACACTTGTAGAGCTGTTGAGAGGCCAAGATGATATAGTACCCCCACAAATGACCCTATTTTAAAAACTAGGCCCCTAATGAATTCATCTGGGGTGTCCTGCATATTTTGATCCCATGGTTTTTGAATAAATCTAAGCAAAGCAGAGCTAAGAAATTACGATTTACAATTACGATTTTTTTTGGCAATTGTGTCATTTAAGTACATTGTCTTTTGTACAGCACACATATCAATGAAGACTTGCACCCCAAAATGGATACCCCTCTTTTTCCCGTGTTCAGAAACATACCCATTGTGGCCCTAATCTTATGTCTCTATGCACAACGGGGCCCAAAATGAAAGGAGTAGCTGGTGGCTTTAAGAACATCCATTTTGCTTGAAGGTGATTTAGGCCCCATTGCACACTTGTAGAGCCCTTGAGCTGCCAAAACATCAGAGAACCTCCATAAATAACCCTGTTGTGAAAACTAGACCCCTTAACGATTTCATCTAGAGTTATGCTGAGTATTTTGACCCCACAGTTTTTGAATTAATCTGAGCAAAGCAGAAGGAAAAAAATTACAATTTTCATCTTTTGGCAATTGTGTCATTTTAAAAACAGGTTTTTTTTGTACAGCACACACATGAATGAAGACTTTCACCCCAAAATGGATACCCCGGTTTGTCCCGTGTTCAGAAATATACCCATTGTAGCCTCCATCTATTTACAGGAGACATGGCTAGGCTTATAATGGAGGGAACACCCATTGGATTTCAGGGCACAACTGAATAAATTCCAGGCCCCATTGCTCACTTGTGCAGAAAAAAAATTGACTCCCTAAAAATAATCCCCCCCTAAGCGCCATTTTTAGCGTTCCATAAATCTTAGATAAAAGTAGTAATGTAAACAGTGTGGTATGTCCGAAGACAGGGGTAACTACGGGGGCCTGGTTTGGATGGGCACATGGGACAATAAAACCAGTTATCGCTCCTCCTACCATGCTTTTTTGGGGGTATTTATTGACCTCAGTGGCAGGGAAAGGGTGTAAAAAGTGTCACTCTTTCAGGCTTTATAAGCTTGCTGAGGTGCGGTGGTCTTACACAGAAGGCGCTTAACAAGCTGCTCCTGGAACTGCAGGAAGGCAAACATTCCCGGGGCTTCTTGTAAATTACGTATTACAGGTGGCGATTTGAATAATGGTGGGTTCACATGGCCATAAGTGGAATCCACTTGCGGACGCCTGTAGCGCATCCCAGCTGTGAGCCCGGCCGTGGCCCTGCGTACGGCTGCGTAATGTACTGCACATAACTGCGTACTCTCCCAGGTGGTCATGCACAGTATACTTTTTTTGCTTATATTTCCTGTGCCGTCCCTTAGCAATGACGCGGGTTCCCGCAGCCTGTATACAATGTAGTTGCGTATGGGCTGTGGGTACATCCGCGACCTTGGAGAACAATGGGCTCTATGTCGCAGATATCCATGGTAAAACAGTACATGATGCGTTCTGTTTTCTGCGAGTGGATAACTTAATTCATACCTGCTAATGTTAGTGGAAATGTGTAATCAAATGCATTTGATTGTTCCGTGTATTACTGCGGAATCTGCAATTTATATCTGGTCATGTGAGACCGGCCTAAGGTAGATCGCTACTTTTTTATCACGTGACCAGGGATCACTCAACGAGGCCACCAGTCACAGCTCCAGGCTCTCGAGGACCGTTGGTAGCCGGGAGGCAGGAGATTACAAATTTTCTAGGCCTTTTGCGCACACAGCTGACATAATGACGCCTGGCGTACATGCGCAGAAGACCAGCATCAGGCCCTGGAAGACCAGATCGTCACAGGACATTGCGGTAGACGTGGGTTGAGTATTTTCAGCTGGCCTCATGGAGCCGATCCATGAAGGGAGCTAAATCTTTAACTTTTTAAAAACTTTTAACACTTTAATGCGATTGGTGCTATCCATTGGATAGCGCAAATCGCATGACCCGGGGGGGGGGGGGGGGGAAGTGGCACGCCATGACAGCTCCAGGTGGCCGCCTACCTCCGATAACCTACAGTATGGAGCTGTCACGTCCACAGCCTGCAGTGCTTTAATCCCCAGAAGAAGCATGTTTTACGTCCCTGGAGATTAAAGCCCATTAATGCAGGATGTAAACAGGTAATAGGGTGATCACTAAGGGGTTAACCAATTAACCTGAGGCCCTCTTATACCATATAATGCGGTGTTCAAAAGTGCTCCCCCTATTGACCCTGTCATTAAAAATGCTCTCCTTAAAACCTCCTTCATTAATAATGCTCCCTCTTGTTGCCTCTACTAGTAATAATGTTGCCTTTTGCTGTTCTCATCATTAATAGTGCTCCCCCTTCTTGCCCTGTTAGCAGTAATGCTCCTGGTTTTTGCCCCATCAATAAAAATGCCCTTCCTTGTTGCCCTGTGAGTAATAATGCTACCCATTGTTCCCACCATTAGTAATAATGTTCCCTCTTGTTGGCCCCGTGAGTAATAATGCTCCCCCTCGTTACCCCTTTTAGTAATAATGCCCCCTCCTGTTGCACTGTCAGTAATAATGCTCCCCATTGTTGCCTCCATTAGTAATAATGTTCCCTCTTGTTGTCCACGTGAGTAATAATGCTCCCCCTCGTTACCCCTTTTAATAATAATGCTCCCCCTGTTGCACTCTCAGTAATAATGCTCTACCTTGTTGCCTACTATAATTAATAATGCTCCTCTGTTAGTAATAATGATCCCCTCATTGCCCATGTAGTTAATTGTTCTCCCCTTGTTGCCCTTGTAATTAATAGCGCTCCCCCCTTGTTGCCCCTGCAAATAATAGTGCCCCCCTTGTTACTCCTGTAATTAGTAGTGCTCCCCCTTGTTGCGCCTGTTATTAATAGAGCTCCCCCTTGGGCTGCAAAATAAAAAAAAAGTATACTCACCTCCTTTGCTCCTCTCCGGCGCGCTAGTACTTCCTGACTTCCGGGTTAAGATGACACATGACCGCTGAGGTCAAGGATTGGCCGCAGCAATCACATACCATAGCATGTGACCACACAACCAGAAGTCAGCTAGGACTGGACTGGGGAAAATAAAGGAGGTTACTGTTTTCTTATTTTATAGCCTCACCTGGCCACCTCGTAAGCTGGAGTCTCAGGGGAGTCTGTAGCTAGAACTGCTACTGCAGTGGTAGTCGCAGGAGGCCATAGGAATGACTGGCCCATTGGGTTCTTCCCAGTGGAATGAACAGCCAGTTCACCTCTCGGGTGACCCACGCTGGGTTTTATAATTTAAGAGGATAGGTAGCGGCCCCCTCCCTCAGCCCCCCCGTGCAGCTGAACCAGCTGCACAAGCGGTATGTCCGTCCCTGCTGCTTCCCTACCTTCACTAATCCATAACTAATTTATAGACTGTATAGTATATCTGTATCACATTCGTAGGCATAGCCCATTCATTTAGACTGTGCACTGCAAGAAGGGGAGGAAAGGATGTGCAGGCACATTGTAGCAAGACTCCCAGCTTTTTTTTACACCACCAAAATACAAAGCATTACAGATAAAGAATCAGATAAGATCAGTATTAGAGATGAGCGAACACCAAAATGTTCGGGTGTTCGTTATTCGAAACGAACTTCCCGCGATGTTCGAGGGTTCGTTTCGAATAACGAACCCCATTGAAGTCAATGGGCGACCAGAACATTTTTGTATTTCGCCGATGCTCGCTAAGGTTTTCATGTGTGAAAATCTGGGCAATTCAAGAAAGTGATGGGAACGACACAGCAACGGATAGGGCAGGCGAGGGGCTACATGTTGGGCTGCATCTCAAGTTCACTGGTCCCACTATTAAGCCAGAATACCGGCAAGAGTGGGGCCCCCCCCCTCCCAACAACTTTTACTTCTGAAAAGCCATCATTAGCATGGCATACCTTTGCTAAGCACCACACTACCTCCAACAAAGCACAATCACTGCCTGCATGACACTCCACTGACACTTCTCCTGGGTTACATGCTGCCCAACCGCACCCCCGCCCCCCACAGCGCACACCAAAGTGTCCCTGCGCAGCCTTCAGCTGCCCTCATGCCACACCACCCTCATGTCTATTTAGAAGTGCGTCTGCCATGAGGAGGAACCGCAGGCACACACTGCACAGGGTTGGCACGATTAGGCAGCGACCCTCTTTAAATAACTGTGCTGTGGCCCTGCTAATGTGGCACAGAACTTGAGGGTAGCAGAGTTATTATAACTCTGGCAGAGCAGGTATTTTTTTCCAAATTAAGGAAAGCAAATGGCGAAGCCAGCAGTAAAACGTAGCTGGGTGCGTCTGATTTTTAAACGTTGCACACGCAGCTGACACGTGTCCACCGCCCTTAGGACGGACAGAGGCAGGTCAAATAGAATTTTTTTCACTTGTTTTACAAGCAAAAGGCCGCACTGCGTATATTCAATGAATAATAACTGTGTTGTGGCCCTGCCTACACAATTCTTTCCCTGCAGTATCAATGGAGGGTGCAATGCTCTGCAGAGGCGATTTTGAGAAGAAAAAAAATATGCAGCACAGCTAACAGCAGCCAGCACAGTACTGCACACGGTTAAATATGGCCCTAGAAAGGACCGTTGAGGTTCTTGAAGGCTACACTCACTCCTAACACTCTCCCTGCCTATGCAACACTTCTGTCCCTAATGCCGGGTGCAACGCTCTGCAGAGGCGATTTTGAGAAGAAAAAAAAATTGCCACTGCTAACAGCAGCCAACACACAGCTATCAGTGGCCCTAATAAGGACCTTTGGGGGTCTTGAAGCCTACACTAACTACCAATTCTTTCCCTACAGCAGCTCCGGTACAAACAGCACTGTCCCTCATCTAACTCACAAGGCATCTGAGGCGAGCCGCGGGAGGGGCCGACTTTTATATTCGGGTGACACCTGATCTTCCCAGCCACTCACAGCAGGGGGGTGGTATAGGGCTTAAACGTTGCAGGGGGAAGTTGTAATGCCTTCCCTGTCTTTCAATTGGCCAGAAAAGCGCACTAACGTCTCAGGGAAGGAAGTGAAAGTAACCCGAACACCGCATGGTGTTCGTTACGAATAACGAACATCCCGAACACCCTAATATCCGCACGGATATCAAGTTCGGACGAACACGTTCGCTCATCTCTAATCAGTATCAGTACATACATACAGTGCCAGAACAAAACTTGTAAATATATATGGTACCAGAACCATGACCACTACATAAATAAAAGCATCAGAACCAAGCACAGAACATAAATACAGTACCATATTTTACAGCTTCGAAAGCCAGCAAGCAGAACCCTACACCTTGACCATTACCGCGGAGCCATGGTGCAGCTAGGTAAAATCCAGTTCATCCCCCCGATCCCTGCTACTCTCTACCACTCTTAACAGTAATGTTGTTGGGATTCCCTTCTGGATTCCTGTTTGATTAAGCTCTTGCTGTAATTTCTTTATTGAGACTTGTTAAATATCTCCTCATGCCACTTTGTGATCCACCAGCAAACGACGTACAATGCAGTAGAGCAGCCTGCTGCACCATTTAACAAAAAAGACTATGGAGACCAGTATCTACACTCATTGTCAGTAACATCCCTCCCCTAGAAGTTTTCAGAATGAATTTATTGTGGAACATTGACCTGTTGTTGGAGGCTCTAGTACCCTGTTATACCGCCTCTAGCTTGGATACAAGATGTGATACGTGGGAGGGGGGCATGGAGGCTCTAGTCCCCCATTGTAGCACCTCTAGCTTGGATACAAGTTGTGATATGGGGGCATGGAGGCTCTAGTACCCTGTTGTATCGCCTCTAGCTTGGATACAAGATGTAATACGGACAGGCATAGAGGCTCTAGTACCCTGTTGTACTGCCTCTAGCTTGGATATAAGATATGATATGGGTGGGCATGGAGGTTCTAGTACCCTGTTGTACCGCCTCTAGCTTGAATACAAGATGTGATACATATGGGAGCATGGAGGCTCTAGTACCGAATTAAACTGTTTCTAGCTTGGATACAAGTTGTGATATGAGTGGGCATGGAGGTTCTAGTACTCTGCTGTACCGCCTCTAGCTTGGATACAAGATGTAATATGGACGGGCATGGAGGCTCTAGTACCCTGTTGTATCGCCTCTAGCTTGGATACAGGATGTGATACGGACGGACATGGGGGCTCTAGTACCCTGTTGTACAGCTTCTAACTTGGATACAAGATGTGATATGGGTCGGCATGTAGGCATACGGGTTTTGTATGGTATGCTGCAGTATATTGCTCCACATTTGCTGTAACTGAGTCTCTAGATCATGCAAACTTGTTGACTGTCAAAGTTGGCATCCTAGGTAGTCTAATATATGTTCTATTGGCATTACATCAATGACTGGGCAGGCCACAGAAGTATGGCAATGCTGTGGAGGCATTCTCGTAACACCCTTGCTGTGTGCGACCGAGCCCTACCACGAGAGGCAATACATGTGACTGCAGGATATCCTGAACATATTGCTGAGCTGTCATTGTCCCTCATACCAGTACTAGGGGTGACCAACTGTCATATGCAATGGCCGCCCAGCCCATCACACCAGGAGTGGGGGCAGTGTGCTGCTCCACAGCAAAGGCAGGCTTGAGGTGCTCGCCCAGATGTCTCCTAACAAGAGCATGACCATTGTTAGTGCTGAAACTAAACCTGGATTAATTGTTGAAGACAACCGGGTTCTACTTCGTAGCATCCAGTTTCGTCATTCACGACACCACTGCAAATAGAGGTAATCGTGGGTGGGTGTTAAAGGCCGCACACGTAATTCGAGCCATAAAGCCAAGTGTCCTTCAGCCAAGCACCTGTAAATGGTTATGAAGGACACAAGGGCCTGTAACAATGGTACCACCTGTTTCTGGGTGGTGGACAAAAATAGAGTTGGAGCTATTTATGTTTATAGGACGATCAGACAATCCTCTCTACTTTTGGTCTGTTGAGGGCATTCTGAGCCCAGTCATCTTGTCTGCATGCCCTCACACATCCACTGGTCCTAGCACCTTCTAACAGTCTGGTTAGAATGGCGCAGGTGGCGGGCAATTTAGAGATATGTCTATCCAGCTTCTTACATCCCAATAATCTGCCCCATCTCAAACTCTGGTAACTGGGCAATATCTCTTTGATTGCATTGTTAAGGTGGCTAGTGGTCAACAAACTTAACACAAGCGGAAGAAGAAGTCACTAGACACAAGGAGCCTCTGAGAGCATATCTGCCTGAGATGTAATTGCATGCCGAGTTTTACAGCAGAAAGTCAACTTCTTCTGGGGGTGGGATGTTTTTTTGACAAAGTGTACATTACTAGTATGTATGTACTACCCTGTATGTTACCCCGCGGGCTCTGGTTTACTGCTAACGGCTGTTAAATACTGTACTATAATTTGTCTTACTGGTCACTACATACATTTCGGTTGACTGACAATGTAAAGCTGTGTTCACATCAGAACTATAATATTCCTGTAAAGGGTTCCATATGTTGTTCCTGCCATTAAAATTTCAGAACGCTGATGGACCCCATTGTGGATTAAATATAGATCCCATTGTGAATATATCTAGCACATGTGAATCGAGCGCTACAATTATAGAGTAAAATCTCTTAATATAGAAGTGATATGTTTTAGTTTCCACCTTCTGGCATCATTCATTCTCACTGATCTGCAGTATACAGTATGAAGTCTTCACTTCTTGTTGTTCCACCGAGATGTCTTGTTTTTGGTTCTTGCTAGCAAGATTAATCACTGTATAATAGCTACCTCGCGTCATTTATACCAAGCTGTAATTATACGTTTGTCCTTTTTTTTGTACGTAAGATGTCATTTAAGCACATAGAGACTGTCAACTAAGCACTGGCAGCCGCAGTTGGTACCAGCTAAATGATACGGTTGATTTAGAAAAAATCTCACTATGTCTAAATAGTGAGGAAATGGTCACAGTTGTGTTCAAAATGACAGTAAATGAACAGAAGATGCCTGTAGTAATTGTAACACTGGGTATCGGCGCTAGATGAAGAATCAGTGCATAAAATGTATTGGGATTGGTTGTAGATTTTAGAACGATAATGAAATCATAACTTTTTTTATATTTTCCGCTAAATGAACTATATCAGGCTTGTATTTTTGCGAGATGAGTTGTATTTTTCAATGGTCTCATTTAATGTAACATATAATATATTATAATCTCGAAGTGGGTGTTTTTACAGCGTTCATAGTGCTATAAAAATGACATGTCAAAGGGTTTTTCCAGAGAAAAACTATTGCTAACCTGTCCTCAGGATAGGTCATCAATAGTTGATTTGGCTGGGGTTCGTTACCCTTATCCCAGTTGATCAGGCACCAACCGTCATTAATTCTACACATGATATGCTGCTTCGACCCCGTAGGTGCAGATGTTTGTAACTGGAGGCACAGCTCCTATTAAAATCAATGAAAGCTGCACTTGCAGTTACAAGTGCCAGCCACCAGGGGCATAGCTATAAGGGGTGCAAATGTAGCAGTCTTAGGGGGCTCAAAGGCCCCTCTATCACATAAGAAAGCACCAGTATTATAAATGGCACATGGATGGTTGGGGTTCAGGTTGCATATTTTGCATTGGGGTCCCCTACATTTAGCCTTTGCCTAATATTTTAAGATTCTAGCAATGCCCCCACCTGCTAGTGTTCCATCAATGGGCTTCTTAAGGAACCTAACAATACAGAAGAAAGTTGTGGAAGAGCCTTCATGCTGAACTTTTCTGCTAGCCACTACTTTGGAGTTTTGTATAGGGGGCTGTGTAAGGGCTTGATTTTTCTGTGGCGAGCTATAGTTTCTATTGGTACAATTTTGGCGTACATATGACTTTTGGATTGTTTTTTATTCCTTTTTTTCTTGGAGATTGTACAAAAAAGCACAGTTCTGGCATTGTGTATTTTTTTTCTGCCAGAGTTCGCCACGTGGAGGCCAACTAAATGATATTTTAGAGGTCCAGTGATTAACAGTGATTTTTGTGTGCACAGTCATGCACAGATAGCCCACTAAATATAATACAAGTTATAATAAATCTTTTCCTATAAAACTACATATCAATCTGCTCAGCACCATCTTCTCTATAACACTTTGCCTTCAGTTTGGACAGCATATTTAAGCTGACTGGTTCTCTATAACTAAACTTTCCTAGGACTGCTTCTATGTAAATGTAAATAGCCACAAGGGTAGGCTGGGGTTCTCCTCTCCCATCTGTGGGAGTGTGTCAGGGTGGTTGAGCACCTGAGGACACCTCCAGGAGCGAGAGGCCTAGCTCTTGCAGTGCCATGGTGCCCTGGTGTGTATAGGTTGGCACAGGTGCTAGTAAGGCCTCGTAGCCAGGTTCCAGCCTAACCAGCTCATGACTGGGCAGGAACCCCACTGGGTATCAGTAGATTACAGGCATTGGGTAAAGCTCTGGTACTCTCCAGCCTCCATATGTCATGCTGCAAAACATTATTATTTAAACAGTAATTCTAGTAAACTGCAGCAGATGCTCATTGTTGGGCCGAAGTATACCAACGTACAGTCCTTTTCCCATTCCTGGGTACAGTCTAATAATAATGCCCCATATATCCAGTACATCTGCATCACAGTCCTTACCCAGGTCTCGCTTTATCCAATTCCATCAACTGGGACTGTGATTCATGGCCAATGGGAGGGAGAGAGAGCAATAAACTAGCAAGCCACAAGTACTGGGTGCAGAAAGTCTGATTCATACCTGTAGGGCTAATCTACATCCAGTTGACACTGCTTCACGCTGGAAATTCCAGATGGCACGTCCTCTAAGAATATAACTCACTCTGCCCACTCCCCGTATCGGACTGTGATTCATGGCCAATGGGAGAAAAAGAGAGCAAGGAACTGGCTGTTCCCAAGCACTAGGTGCTGAAAGTCCTCTTCACAATCCAATTCATAGCTGCAGGGCACTCTAAATCCAGTTGACACTGCTTCACAATGGAGATTCAAGATGGCACGTCCTCTCCTCTCAGAATACAACTCACTCTGCCCACAACCTGGGTTTCTGTTGGTGATTTCTGTTAGGCTCCAGCCAGTCTTCGTGCACCCTCTTAAGCCAGCCAACTACAAATAGACATCAGGACGGTAGCAAACAGCAAACAAAAAGAACAAACAATAAATGTACCTTACATTAACCTATATTCTGGTACCATCATTAGCAATTTTACCAAAAGCGAAACTTGAAGATATTTAGTCCCAATGCAAAATCTATAATAGGGTTCCCCAACTTTACATGTTGTTTATGTTACTGATGTCCTCTGTGGCCAATGCTCTTTTGGACCACCCGAGGTGGAACTACAAACTCTAAAGCTTAAATACTTGTGTCTCTAAATATTTGAAAAGAGGGTGAAGGGAATGCTCCACGCTCCCTCCACATAATTGCAAAGCGTCCAAGCTACTTCGTTTAAATTATGGCATATGAGCGATCATCATTGCGTGTAAAAGCTGTCATCGTTTACTTTTCAGCTGAACGATGATTTTAAGGGGAGCTTAAAATCCATTCTTCAGCCAGAGAGAAGACAACACACGCTGTGTTCTCCATGGGAGTGGGAGATTACATTGTATTCTGCCGAAAGCCCATGCGAGAACAAAGGAGCTGTGTGCAGAGCTCAGACCACATGCTGTGCTCTGCAAACAGCTCTGGAGGCCCTTTTACATGCAAATGAAGCTAATAAAGTGTTAATGTACCTTAGTGTCCATTAACACTTTATGCAAAATGATCGCTAAAACTGTCAATCTTTCAATCATTTGAAAGATTGTTTCTGCGTGTAAACGGGCCTTTAGCCATATGGGTGAATGCAGGTGAGGGTGAAAAAAAAGTGGCAATAGAGTTAGCGAGGCTATAGCTGGAAAGCTATGCAGCTAGCCCTGCTGACTTTACGACATGCTAGATACTTTTTAACAATTTATACAATACAATTATTCATGGTGATCAGTAAAAGTTATAAATAAATATGGCACAATTGCTTTTCTTCTGCATTTAGTTCATAGTAAAACTTATAGAAATTAAAACCTTACTTCAGCATCCATAAAATCATGACTTTGAGACATAATAAAATCCCAACAGGAAGGACATACAGTGGCGTAACCATCTAACGTGTTTCGAGCGGTTACAGTGGCTCTTAGTCCTAGCATAAGAACATGGCGCACCTGCTCAGGTTAAAAAGAAAAATACAACCAATAAACAAACACAAAGGTGATCATGTGACTAAGCAGAAAAAATGGAGATAGGACACCTGGTAATTAACCCTTAGTAGTACAAAATTAGGCAAGATCTCTTATTTAAACCAGAGGGGACACTGGTTTTCACCCAAAAAATCCAGTATGTTTCCCTATTAAGTAATTTTTGATGAGGGGCACCTCCACTAATGGGACAACTGACCCGTTCAATGCCTGCAGCGCGGAAACGTTCTTGGATACCCCATTTGGTATATCAGAGATATGACGTCAAAAACGTGTTTTTATACTGCAAGGCATGCAGCCAACATACTAAAGTTGACATGAGACACAAGTGATGAAATCTATATACAGATAGTCCCCGACTTGCGAACATTCGAGTTACGAATTTCGCTAGATACGAACTATCTGTACAGCACAGTATGATGTAATGCTATGGCATTACATCATGCTGTGCAGGGACCGGACAAGCTTCTATCAAGCCTGATAGAAGCCTGTCCGGTCACATTGCGGTTGCTGGGCAGCCGGGGGCCCCAGGGCTGTCTATGCAGAGCGCCTAGCAAGCCGTGCGCTTGATAGGCACTCTGCATAGGCAGCCCTGGGGCCTTTCAGGAGTCCCCGGCTGCCTAGCAACCACACAGCGTCCCACGATCTCATCGTGGGACGCTGTACGGCCCCCCTGAACGTCGGGTGCCCGCTGTTTCTTACAGCGGGGGCACCCGGCGGCAGCAGTTCTGACGAGCTGCGCCGCTCGTCAGAACTGTTAACACTTTAAATACCGCTGTCAGAGCGGTATTTAAAGTGTTAACAGTTCTGACAAGCGGCGTGGCACGTCGGAACTGCTGCCGCCGGGTGCCCGCTGTAAGAACAGCCTGCTCCCGACGTTGTATGGAGCGGGATCCACCCGCGATCCCCTCCATACTACCATTTGTTCGACTTGCGAACAAAACGGACTTGCGAACGGGCTCCCGGAACGGAACCTGTTCGCAAGTCGGGGAGCACCTGTATATAAAGCTGAAAGCCCTCACTGACTCACTGACTGACTGACTCGCCAAAAGTTCTCCAACTTCCCAATATCGTAGAAACATGAAATTTGGCACAAGCATAGATTATCTCCAAAATAGGAAAAGCTACTGGGTCCCAACTCGATTATTCAATTCTAGCGCAAAAGAATTGTCATCGAAATTTTACGTACATAATCTAAATCTGTAACTTCCCAATGCCATAGAAACTTAAAATTTGGCACGAGCATTGATGATGACATAAATAGGAAAAGCTAATGGGTCCCAACTCGATTATTTAATTCTATGCGCAAAAGAATTAGCGTCCAAATTTTACGTACGGAATCTAACTTTCTCACTTTCCGGTGTCATAGAAACAGGAAATTTGGCACGAGCATTGATTATGACATAAATAGGAAAAGTTAATAGGTCCCAACTCGATTATTCAATTCTATGCACAAAAGAATTAGCGTCCAAATTTTACGTACGGAATGTAATTTTTTCACTTTCTGGTGTCATAGAAACAGGAAATTTGGCACGAGCATTGATTATGTCATAAATAGGAAAAGCTAATGGGTCCCAACTCCATTATTCAATTCTATGCGCAAAAGAATTAGCGTCCAAATTTTACGTGCGGAATGTAATTTTTTCACTTTCCGGTGTCATAGAAACGTGAAATTTGGCACGAGCATTGATTATGTCATAAATAGGAAAAGCTAATGGGTCCCAACTCCATTATTCAATTCTAGCGCAAAAGAATTGGCGTCGAAATTTTACGGGCGGAATGTAATTTTTTCACTTTCCGGTGTCATAGAAACAGGAAATTTGGCACGAGCATTGATTATGTCTCAAAAAGGAAAAGCTAATGGGTCCCAACTCCATTATTCAATTCTATGCGCAAAAGAATTAGCGTTCAAATTTTACGTACGGAATGTAATTTCTTCCCTTTCCGGTATCATAGAAACAGGAAATTTGGCACGAGCATTGATTATGTCATAAATAGGAAAAGCTAATGGGTCCCAACTCCATTATTCAATTCTATGCGCAAAAGAATTAGCGTCCAAATTTTACGTGCGGAATGTAATTTTTTCACTTTCCGGTGTCATAGAAACGTGAAATTTGGCACGAGCATTGATTATGTCATAAATAGGAAAAGCTAATGGGTCCCAACTCCATTATTCAATTCTATGCGCAAAAGAATTAGCGTCCATATTTTAATGTACGGAATGTAATTCTTTCACTTTCCGGTGTCATAGAAACGTGAAATTTGGCACGAGCATTGATTATGTCATAAATAGGAAAAGTTCATTGGTCCCAACTCGATTATTCAATTCTAGCGCAAAAGAATTGGCGTCGAAATTTTACGTACGGAATCTAATTTTTTCACTTTCCGGTGTCATAGAAACGGGAAATTTGGCACGAGCATTGATTATGTCATAAATAGGAAAAGCTAATGGGTCCCAACTCCATTATTCAATTCTATGCGCAAAAGAATTAGCGTCCAAATTTTACGCGCGGAATGTAATTTTCTCACTTTCTGGTGTCATAGAAACGTGAAATTTGGCACGAGCATTGAATATGTCATAAATAGGAAAAGCTAATGGGTCCCAACTCGATTATTCAATTCTAAGCGCAAAAGAATTAGTGTCCAAATTTTACGTATGTAATCTAATTCTCTCACTTCCTGATGTCATTTTATATAAAGGAAACGTCGCATGGTTGCCTCCCCGTGGTATTTCCTGGGTAACGCAGAGAACTATGCAAAATGGTGAACATATTTTTTTTCCTCAGTATCCACGACTTCATAAGCTTTTCCGTGTGAACCCCAGATAAACACCAGTACCAAATTAACTCGGGCGAAGCCAGGTATACCAGCTAGTACAGTATATAAGGAGGGTTACAATGAATATATTGTTTAATATCAAATGAATTGCCAGTGACACATGAAATAAATGATTTTGAGATATACATAGCCAAACCCCACCACACACATACACACACACACACACACATTTGGAATGTCCATATATAAATGACCTAGGATGGATGAGCCAGGTGGCAGATGGACCAATATGGTCAGGAAACAGACTGGCCTATAATAATTGACCAAAGGTATGGGCTTTCTTTGCTATATTCCTATGACCATTGCAGAGAATAGATGAGAAAATTGGATCAATATGCAAAACAGGTGTATATTTATTAATAGAGATGAGCGAACGTACTCGTTTCGAGTAATTACTCGATCGAGCACCGCGATTTTCGAGTACTTCCGTACTCGGGTGAAAAGATTTGGGGGGCGCCGGGGGGCGGGGGGAGGCGTGGCGGCGCCGGGGCTAGCAGCTGGGAACAGGGGGGAGCCCTCTCTCTCTCCCTCTCCCCCCCACTCCCCGCTGCAACCCCCCACTCACCCACTGCGCCCCCTGAATTTTTTCGCCCGAGTACGGAAGTACTCGAAAAAAGGGGCGTGGCCGAGTACGTTCGCTCATCTCTATTTATTAACTATCTGCCATATTTCTTGAACTATACACAGTGGAAAATATGACCGCTGGATGACTGGATGTTACAAATGGAAGCGTACGTAAGAGATCAGATTGATCCCTATTGTTTACAATAGATTTGTTTAACATCCATGATAGATATTTGTATCCTGTTAAGTGATGAATAGTTTTATCAATCTCACAATGTAAATGATCAGTAATGGAACAGTTATGTTTTACACTAAGCAACTCCCCCCACTGGTACACTCTCGATGGTGCGAGTGGGGTGACAGGATGAAGCGTGCAACACCATGTTGCCAGCAGTCTTTCGGTATGTAAGTGAATTTACCAGTTGGTCATCAAGTTCAGTGCTCACCTGTAAGTCTAGTTAAGGGATGGAGAAAAGATGTTAAGGGACAGCGCTCTGACTATGCATGCAATAAAAAATATATACTGGTACTTTCTTGAAAGCCACCCAACATATGAGGTCCAGAGACAAAGCTGAAATAAACTTCAAAGATTGGGGTGGTGTCCCAACTCAGATATGGTGTTACCCAAAATCACCACAAGTAGTAGAACACAAACAGATCAATGGACACCAGATGCCAAAAAGTAGGCAATCCAGGCAGAAACAACAAGTATTTAAAAAACTGATCAGGTGCTTACAGGGTAAAGTGCAGACAGATGTAGGTAAAGTGCACTTACTGTTGTGGGAGGTCTCTCTTCTGGAGACCTCCCAGAAGGCGATGTTCAGCTAAAGGAAAACTCCTTGTCCAAAAGATTCAGTTGAAAAATATTTTTAATATTGCAACCAAGGCACGTGTATAACAAAAGGGGTAGACAAAAACCAAATAGTGTGGTTTGCAACACGTTTCGGGGGATCTCTGCGCCCCTTTATCAAACATATATGTTAATTAGAAAACCCTACTTAGGGACAAGGGGGGAATATGAGGATTCGTGTTGGCATTTGTGAGGGGAACGCCCCTCCCCAATGACATCACAAAGTACATAGTAAAATACATAAAACCTATATAAGATGACCTATACAAACATAAACACCAGCTTAAAATGCGTGAACGGCATGTAGTGAGCAAAATGCAGATGGTAACACAGTGTAATCATGCATAAATGCAGAAGTTGTCGCGTGATGACGCAGGATCACGCAACGTTGCGTGTTACGCTGTATTGCACAAGCAGGGCAACATAAGAGAGAGGCTCCTCTTGAGCACCCTAATTCATTCGGTGTGATTGGAGGCAGGGCTATTTGGCTCTGGCCACCCTGCCTTCTCGGCCCCTTGTAGTCATGTGGTACTGAAATAAGGAAGTATTTAAAGCTGCCCTGTGAATGGTTCTTCTATTTGACAATTTTCGTAAATCTACCCCTGCCTTTTCCCATATCTTTACTGTACCTTAGGCCTCATTCACACAAGGCCCTCATTTGGAGTCTATGGGGGGGGGGTGCACAAATGCAAGCGCAATATGCAAGCAGATGTGTGTAAAACAGCGCAATTCCATGAGAAAAAGAACCCATCTGGGACGCATTAGCCTTAATAGCCATTTAAGTTGAGGTGTGTTCATCCGCTGTGCGCAAATGAACATGCCCCGGGAGCGCAAAATGTAAGGTAAAATGTGCCAACACGTGCAAAAAAGCCTCGTTCACAGTCCAAACATGTTGCACTGAGTCGCATTCAATTTGAAGGAACCTTTACTCAGCGAGTAACCCAAGAGTGCAATAATGAATACTCCTATAGTTTCTTAGGGCTTAAACAGACGAACATGTTTGCAGCGGTTTTTGCACGCGTGAAAATGACACCTGCAGAACGTGACAAAGCGAAGCCATTGATTTAAATAGCTTTATTCGCACGAGTGTGTTTCTCGCGCAATTCCTACGTGTGAGAAAAGATAGTGCATGTCCTTTCTTTCTGTTTTTTTTTCCTTTTGCGCTCAATAGTGCTTGGTTTGAACTGTAAAATAAGAAGACTTATAACTTGTTCATACACAAATATGCTCCGTTACAGAAAGCATATTTGCGCGATACGTTCGTCTGTTTAAGCCCTTGTTCAGTAGATCCACGTTGGGAGGGGAGGGAGTGTCTGGATGTTATATCTGGATTATGGACAGGTCAATGCAGGTGCAATTACATCTGTCTGGATGAAGCCTACATGTACCTGGTATGTGTAGCTGCTGTCAAGCTGTATTGCATGTTGAGCAATGGTAATATAAACCGGGCACGTGATATGTGCGTTACCAGCGACAATGTTGTTTTCATCCATAACGTAGCACCGTTGAACCCACAGTGCTGTGACTACTAGTTCTAGTTGGGTATTCAATAACTAAAGTGTATTACACATTATAACGTAACATGCACAATGCACTGGATCGGTGAATTTCACAGTGAGGGCAGCTTCTGACGTCCGTATGCGCAATTGTGCATGCTTCAGTGCAACGTATTTGAACAGTGAACGGGGTTGATTAAGCAGATTTGCGCATGTATCAGAGCATAGTACTGTACTTTTTGTGAACGCAGGGCCTGTTCACATGTGTAAGCAATACCCCCACCATGATTTAAAAGGCTATTTAGCCTAAAGGGGTCCACATGTGTTCTTTTTTTGATAGAATTGCTCACTTACACACCTGTCATAGACTTCTATGGAGCCTTCAGTGCGCAGATACGCAGGGAAATTGAGCAAGTCCTATTTTCCTCTGCACGTGTGAAAGCGCACGCAAAACACGTTCGTAAGAATGAACCCATTGACATCAAGGGGTTCTATTCTCTGCACATGTATATGTTATATGCACAAACATGGTCATCTAAAGAAGCCCTTAAGGTGTGCAATCGTCTGCTACAGCAATAAGAATACCTAGCACTGATGAAAAGTTATTTCAAAAGTCTTAAAATGACTTTCCCAGGACATTCAAATTGGTCTATCATTATATCAGATCGGTGAGGGTGCAACTCCTGGTACGACTGCTGATCAGCTGATTTAAGGGGCCATTGCACATCAACACTATTGCCTGTTCATTGTGTGCCAGACACAACACTGTACCTGGTACTGCATAGGTGGATGGGATGAGTTGCAGTACCAGGGACAGCACCAAGTCATGACTGACTCCTAGGGTGATGTCACATCATGACGCTTTCTTGGCAGACTGTTTTTGCGGGGTGGTTTGCCATTGCCTTTCCCAATCATCTTTACCCCCAGAAAGCTGGGTACTCATTTTACCAACCTTTAGGAAGATTGAGGGCTGAGTCAACCTTGATCCGGCTACCTGAGCCAAGCAGGGATTGAACCTGCAAGCTTCAGGTCAGGAGTGAGTGGTGTATGACCCCCTTAATTCATAGAACAATTGTTCTTTGTCTGGCTCATATTGCACTCACACGGGGTCGAGTCCTAAATAGTCGGTTTATTTAAGGCAGCTATCTTGTGGCTAGTGGTGTCCCCAAACTTGGGCAGGTTGCAGCTTGGGATAAGGGCTAATCCCCACGTCCGGATTTCTGCCGCATTTCACATAGCGGAAATCTGCGGTGTTATGCAGCAGCTATAATAGTTCAATGTTCATGCTGCGGAATTCTGCAGCTTGAAAGAAACCGCGGCATGCTCTAATTGCCACAGGAATACGTGCGGCTGGCTTCCATTGTAGTCAATGGAAGCCGTCCGTCACACTATACTTCCACTGTAGCACAGCAGAGGTATTGCGCGATTACGTGTCCTCACCCACCGCGGCCTGCATCATCCCAAACTGCTGGCGCGTCATGCGCTTTACTGTGAGTGCACGCCACCTTGCCAGGAGAGGTGAATATGGGGTCTATGGTGGCGCAGCGATGGACTCCGCTGCGATATTCCACTGGCAGAGTCCGTTACGGCACTGGGCATGAGGCCTTAATATTAGTTCTTGTTTAAATACGTTTTGGGCATGCCAGACGTTTGTTGCACCCAGGCTCCCCCCCCTCCCCCCCCCCCTCCTTCCTTCTTCGTTATTGCTATTAAATGTATTTAATACTTGTGGTTATTTGTAGCAAATTGAATCCAAAACCTTGTATTCCGTCTTTATTTAGAAGGGGCTTGGGGGGGAAGTTTTAGTACAAGGGGGGCCTGGCTCTACAATACCCTCATCATGAGAGACATCTGCAGGTTTCAGCCTCTATGTGCAGCGATGGAGTAGAGCGTGCCCCCACACATCCTGTGACTGCTAGTTGTGCCGTCTGATCCTTTCAGGGTTAACAATAAACATTGACTGTTTATTAACAACAATTCTTGTTGCCATTTATGTTTATAAATAATTATTGTTACCATTTGCATGATTTTAACCTGTTAATGATCATCCTCCTCCAACTTTTCTCTATGCTACTACATTCCAGACATGGTTACCCTGCTGAAGAACAATAGCTTACTATGCTTCTAGTCCTGACATATTCTACTCTGTCTTTAGTATTCTGTCAATGACCAAATCAGATAAGATACTGAGCTTCTCTGATTGTCTTGGAACACAGGATAATCAATGTAGACTCATCTACTGCGAATACTGCTAATAATACATGTTATTAATAGATGCAGATGCACATTGACGGCACACAGCTCACACTACAGCAGAAGGTCTGTGCTATAACTAGAGGAGGCACTAGGGGACACTGTGCCTCTTCCGCAGCTCTCACATCCCATCCTACCTCCTTCCCAGTCCCTGAGGATTCTGCTTAAGCTAAGGCTGCCAATGAAGTCAAAGCCTAATGCATTTCTCTGTGGTACCACAGGCTGCATCTCTTTCAAATTACAGTGCAGGCGGACCAGACAACATTTTCTGAATTAGCATCTCCGGGACCCCTCTGCTCACACACACAGTCCACATCTAAGGTACAGCAAGTTACCTGTCTGCTTTACCTATGGACCTAATCTACACTCCACTTTGGATTAGAGGGAAACTCTGATTTTCTACAAAGCAGTTGGGAGGTGTAACCGGGAGTTCCTGTGGAGAACCCATTTTGGTCACCTGCTTTCTTTTTTTCTTTCTTCCTCTTTGTCCCTTTCTGTTGGATAGCTAATGGATGGGGAATGCAACCTTGGGCTTGAAGAATGAGATAAGTTTGTTGAGTTCGGTTTAAGAGGAAGATGTACCCTTCCACCAACATGGAAACATAACTGGGATCTTTGATGGATATTGATTTTAAAGAAGGAGCACAGGTAAGGTCACATCTAGTTCTATTCCCCTCTCTGAGATTGCAGCTGCTGAGGAGGATCATTTCAACTTCTGCTTGATTTATGATAGAAATCAGTGTGTTAATCAAACACAGGTGTCAGTGCGGTACATATTTAGGATACAGAATGGTGATACTGGTAGGAGAAATAATGAAAATTAAAATTCCAAGGCGCCCTGCTATGGTCGTGGTCCCTTCAGATTTTTTTTTTGTAATCATTCGAAAAGCAATTTATTTCCTGTAATCAATCATTTAGACATGTTAATGATTCGGAGGCTTGAATGGAGAGAGAATCAGCATCTGATTACTGCATAAAGTTTGCCTCTATGCTTCGCATGTAATACTACTTTCTTGCTCCTCTGTATTCATCTGGTTCAGGAATCAAAGCATCTGGTTAATTGTGTGAATGAGTTAGCTATCTGAAGTCTCATTCTATAGAAAAATCCGAACAAAGCATTTTAGACTTGGCTTTTAAGCACATCAGCTGAATTCCTGATGATACGGTGTATGTGGTATGCAGTTCAGGTACTTTGATGTCCTGCATTTTGTATGTAAAATTCTTGGTATAGTAATGTATTATGCCTCTGGCTCTTAACTGTGCTATATTAAAATGCCTTTCACATTTCCATGGATCCAATCTAGTGAAAGCACTTACCCAATTAAAAAGAAATGCAAATGGGCAAATGGTAGGGTGGAAGACGAATTATTATACCGGTCCTCTCATTTTTCTTTCTAATTTACGCCTGTACAGTATATATTAGCACAAACAAATACTGCATTTAATTTTTTTTACTCCGTCTATTGATATCCCAAATCCTCAGAATTTGCATTATTTAGCAAATGAATGAACAAGACGATATATTTTTATGCTATTGGGAGAGTGAAGGGTTAACTTTAGACATTTTCCCGATTGCTCCAAATCTTGACTGACCTTAACATTTCAATGGGTTACGCAGTTGTATTATTGTGTGTCTGTGTGTGTATCTATGTATCTGTGCCTTGTACATTTACCTTACCTTGTGTGGCGACCTGTGAAGATTGTCAATGAATAGATATAAAAATCACGTCAGAGCTTTGTTTAACAAACCTACTACTACTGAGGCAAAAGTATTCCAAATAAATCCCCATGTCTTTCATTTTCCATGTTAAGAGCTAAAACTTTAGAAAAGTTAATTAAATATCCGTTATTCTCCATAATTGCCAATTTGGTTAGTACAGCTCGTATTTTATTCTATACACCCATTTAGTTCATCCACTGAAAGGATGATTTCGATACTTCTTCTATCTATGTTTCATCTTTGTTTTTCTAAGGAGAATTTTGAGAAAAACCATTCGGTAGCATCAGTATAATGACTCCTGTCAAAGAAAGTGTATCAGAGGCCTCTCCTACCTGATGAGAATGAGCCATTTCTGGCTATCTTTCAACAGGCCAAGATTTACAAAATCCCAATGGGAATCCTCCGGCTTTACAAAAAAAAAAAAAGAGGATTGACAGTTTAACCGGATAGGAATATATCACATTGGAAGGCACTGATGAGTTCTTCATCTGTTAATTAGGTTATAGTAGCCAGTGCTATATTTTGCTATTTATCACAACGCATATGGTGAAGTGAGAAGTACAAGGCTAAGCTGTCCTCAGCCTTCGGTCTGATAATGAGGACTTCCTTAATAGCTTCAGGGCTGTTTTCAGCCAGAGGTAAAACTGTCAGGTGAAAGGAAACTTCACAGCTTTATACTACCCACATTAACTGATGGATCCTGGAAGCAGAAATGGATACTTTTCGAATTTCCTTCTAATGCAACTTTAGAATGACATATTTGAATAGAAGATGGAGAACCACATACCGTCATACTGGCTGCTATAACCTGTGACGTAAGAAAATGTTTTTCATTTGGTTCCATACATGATTTGCTTATTTCACCCAGGTAAACCTTAACTCAAAGATTAGGCTTAGTGAGTAAAGCACATCAACTAGAGGAGAAAGCAAGATTTCTTGCATGGAAATAAAAGAAAACTATATCTACATTATCTCAATTTACTGTGCATCTGGATATTATCTATTTTTCCCTATCGGCAAGCATTTAAAGAGGTTTTCTCACCACTAGAACCTCTTTCTACTTGCTTTATTAGTGCATATGGACGTCATAGAGGGAGGTGCCCACTTAGGAACCCCCATCGCATTGGTGGATCTGGCCTCTCCTGTATTACATAGTGCCCACTGATTTCCCCAGAGATTTCCGCTGTTCATGGGGGTTATGATTGGGGCGATCATTTGATCAGCAGGTCGGCATCAATTTAAAAAATTGTTGTCTTGATGAGAAAACCATTTATATAGGAGGGATAGGCAGATTGCAGTGTACTTATAGGGGATTACTGGCAGAAACTCTAGCAAAATATTTCCCTGTGAACACTACTTTTTCTTCACACATTTCTGAGAATACCTAGAAGCATTTATTTCATACACATATGAGAATATTAGCAGCGTTTTTAGAAGCTTACCAGAGCTTCACTCGCAGGACGGTGAATCATTGCAGTGACATTTGTTAGATCTAAAGGGGATGAAAAATTACTTGTTTTAGTGTAAATTAATTTTCACTAAATTGTATAATGCGAAGTGAACACAAACATGTAGCGGTTGTGATGTCTCGTTTAGTTTAATGTAGATTTCTAGTAAGTTAGCATGTACCTCTAGCAGGTGGATCCTGGAAGCAGAAACGGATGCTTGTCGAATTTCCTTCCAATGCAACTTTAGAATGACAGATTTGAATATAAGATGGAGAACCAGATACCGTCATGCTAGATTTCTAGTAAGTTAGCGTGTACCTTTAGCAGGTGTGTGGAGAATTGTTGACATGGTGAAATAAAGAATATCATGTCTCTGTATTATGAACATGGGGCAGAAGTGACCTTGAAAAGTCATAAAGAAAAGTACAGGTGTAACTAGGATTCTAACTGCTGACTAATACACAGGCCGGCTGTGAAAACAAGGAAGACATAAAGTGCCATGTTAGGTTTCATACAGTCATTCCACAGACATAATGGTCAAATTATGATATGACAGGTCAAGTTATGATAATGATGACATCAACTATCACATAACAGCTCAATTTACTTTTTCCACTTCTTTGTCCATTGCTACAGCCTTTTATCTTATTTCTATAATTGTGATATGACTATATGGTTGTTCGAACTCCTCATATGAAAGGGCCTCAGTAATGCTGGTTTCACATCTGTATTGGAACCTCCAGCCAGAGTTTCCATCACAGATCCGGCTTAAAATACTGGAAGAAAAAGTACTGCATTGGGAGGAAAGTGGATGGACCCCATTACAGTCCATAGGAGTCCATCCGGCACTGTTCAGTTCCGTCCAGAGATGGAGCCATTCGGCCACAGGGATTCCCCATTCTTGCTCCCAAAAAGGCGCAGGAGAGCAGAATCCTGAGCGCAGGTGTGAAACCACCTTTACTGATTACATATTAAATACACAAGTAAATGCTTCTTTTAGGGGTTTGCAAAAGACCATATTAGTGATAGGGCCTCAATTGTAGTGGCCCTCTAATTATTCTCAATACAAAATTAGTAGTCATAGCTTAAAGGGATTTGTCTCATTACCTAAAATTATTACACATCCGTTTTGTCCTTCCAGGTTGCTGCTGACAGCGCATGTGACTGCTGCAGCCAATCACTGGCTATGGAAGCCTACTATTATAGCTAGTGATTGGCTGCAGCAGTCACATGACCTAGTCAGCAGTAACCAAGAAGTACAGAGTGGCAGTGGAGCAATTTTAGGTAATGGGAAAATTCCTTTAATGGTTTCCAGATTCAATTGGGTATGTCACTGGGTACTATTATTACCAGCTTTTGATAAGATAATTCTAAAATCCAATAAACTAATTTAAATTAGCATTATAGAGTGTTCAGTGAAAATCTGACAATAAAATGGGATTGATAATTTTTTTATAAAAAATAAAAAGAGAAACTTACAATTTTCATAAAGACAATATTGGAACAGAGAAACAGAAATGATTAACTGATTCTAATGTGATCCTAGATGAGCCCTTACTAGGTGGCACTAATAATTTACTAGCTTGGAATAATCCGAATATTAAAAAAAAATTAATTTTTTGCATTTTTAATCTTTGTATAGAAACGTATGCAATTTTGCCTAAAGGGGTTGTACTAAGATTTCAAGCTATCCCCTATTCACAGGATAGAGAATAACTAGCTGATCAACAGAGGTCTCACTGCTGAGGCCCCTGCTGATCTTGAGAACAGAGATTCCATGTCCACTTTCCAATGGTTACTGCACCCCCTTCAGAGAGGAGGAGATTGAATGGAGCACTGGTTGCACAAATGCATTGGCATTCTATTCACTTTCAATAGGACTGCTGAGATACCCAAGTGGTAAGCGCTCAAGTATTTCCATCAGCTCCCTTGAAATGAATGGAGCGCCGACTGTGCTTTCTTGGCCAGTGCTGCATTCATTCTGACACCACTGTAGGGAAAGAAGCAACCCCTGAAGTGACAGGCAGAGGGAGACATTGGTCCCAAGCTCTCGAGATTGGCAGGACGTCTCAGTGGTGATACCCCAACTGATCAGCAAGTTATTCCCTACCCTGTGGATAGGGAATAAGTTGAAATCTTAGTACAACCCCCTGAAATGAATATATAGGACAATACTTACTAGCATACCATCTGACTCTCCCTGCTGATGATTGATAACTTTCTCTGTACTCTGTACATAGAGATAAACTGTCAATAAGCAGATTGGGTGGGGGAAACGCAAGCTCATGAATATTGAGGACTACACTGCATGTACACAGCATGAAGAGGACTCCAGAGTTGGGCTCCGACTGCAGGTGATGTAGTGGGATTTTATGAAAAGTACAGCAATGATACCAGTAAGTAATAAACAGATAGAATCAGGGTCTCTATCATTACTTTACACTGCCCAATCTAATCTAAATCTGGTGCCAAAAAGAAAAAAATAAGTCTGGAGCTGTGTATGGGAAAGTTGGTAACAATTAGTACGGCTGCCATTACAAGAGTTGGTCTCCAGTGTTAAACATCATATGAGCCTAGTTTTTACGGGAATTTTCTCATAAGGACAGCTACGTTTTAGATAAAGGCTAGAGTTGAGCGAACATACTCTGCCGAGCTTGATGCTCGTTCGAGCATTAGCGTACTCGATGGTGCTTATTACTCGAATGAGCATCAAGCCATGTTCGACTCCGCCCCAGTTGTTGGCTCCTCCCCACTGGGACGTACCTATTTTGGCCCCTCCCCGCCGTGACACAGCACACGTCATTGGCAACTTTTTCGGCTGGCAGGCTGGCAGGCAGAGAGAGAGAGAGACAGACAGACAGACACACATCTAGGAAAAAAAAAAAAAAGCTCGGCACGGGCGTCCCACATACAAAAATGCTCGAGTCTCCCATTGTAGTCAATGAGGTTTGTTACTCGAGTAGAGCTCTCGAATTTTACGAAAAGCTCAACTCGAATAACGCGGACTCGAGCATTTGGGTGCTCGCTCATCTCTAATAAAGGCCTCTAATGTAGCTGCTCTTCTTTCTGCCTCGGGCTACATTCACACAGATGAGCGCAATATCGGACCAATAAATTCGGCCTGATATCATTCATGCCAATGTGTATTTTTTAAAACGATGTGAAGCGTTTTAGATTCAAAATCGCATAGCTTCTGTGAAATTGCAATCCTCACACACATGATAAGATTGCAGGTTTTTCCCATTAACTTCAATTGGAAAAAATGCATTGTGCAGCATGCAAGTGCCATGTGATGTCTTTAAAGGTCCCATTGAAAACAATGGGCGAGGCATTCGAATGGAACACCCAAAAATGGAACATGCTGCATTCTTTTTTTTAAATCGCAGTGATGCTGCAAATAAAAAAATGCTCATGGAAATAAATCTATTAAAAAGAATGGATTTCATATACGTGCAAGTTTTGTGCACATCACACAAAACTCATACGAGAATTCTGTCCATGTGAAAAAGCCCTTATAAAAAAAGGCATTGAATGAGGGGCATATTGGACGAGGTATTCTTTATGAATTAACCACCATAGCTGAACAGATTTGCCATTCACTAGTCTTGGAGGCTTAATGATAAACCTTGCTGGCTGCCACTAGCCTTTGATACTAAACTTTCCCAAAAAGAGATGTAATGAAGAAAAATGGCTGAATGAAACTTCAAAAAATAATATAAAAAGTGCAAGCAATATTCTATAAATCTTAGTAAATTTCAAGCCTCATACAGAAACACAATTTCTTACCTCTATCAAGGTCTTTTCGATGCATCTATTCACCATGAAAGGTTTACGGCTTCAGTGATTAAACTTGATCTGACTGTTTGTAACGCAAATGGGAAAAATTAAATAAATTGAAGCCTAGAAAAACAGAATAGTTTTCTGTTTGCTTTTTCACCTTGCAAATGGGCTAGAAATCAGATGGAGCAGGGGACATGTTGATGTTTGTTTGCTCTAACTGCCTCCTAAATTATTTACAAATTATCTAGTACCACGGCTTTGAAGCTGGTACGATGGCCATGTTGGCTAAATTAATGATCAGCCGTAAATGTAAAAGTCAGAACAGAACATAAATAACGGAATAAAACTAGGATGCTTTTAATCTCATGCTTAAGGACTCAAAGGCCCAGAGCAATCAGAGGTGATACCATGCATACATCGGCTGTATTCTGCAGTGCAAGACAAGAGCTTGGCTAAGGAAGAGAGGAGATTCACCATCCAGTGAAGGAGGCAACGTACATAGTATGAATGCTATTCAATATTGTTTCTGAAGTCTATACTGTCTCACCGGAGACAAACTGCCTCACAATGAAAAAAAAATTAGATATGGGCACAAAAAAAATGTATTTTATTGATTGATACTACTGGTTCTTCGTGCTCACGGAGGCAAAGTTGATGTTAGCTTTGATGTTAGATTTAAAAGCTCATTTTCTTTTGACAAGTTGAGGATAATAGTTATAAAATCTAAGAATATGCCACTTTAGTAATTGAACTTAAGGTGCTTTTAGACAAAAAGAAAAATAGTTCAAATGAGCGAAAATGAATGATAATCGTTCGGTCTAAACACGAGTTGTTTGTTTTATGCAGGCATAAAAATCAAGGTTGGCTTGTTTGCTTATCTTTCAGCTTAGGCCTTATTCATGCTATTTTGCTGCGATAGAACGTCAGCTGGAAATCGTGACCATCGGAAGCATCGGATTCCAATGCATTCATTCAGATGGGTGATGTTTAGCCATGCAAAATCAGCCCAAAAAAATAGCGCATCCGCAGCTGATGTTGGATGCGGCCAAAAATGATAGGTCTTGCCCTAACTTTTGGCCGAGATCAGCCGGTAGCTCCCATACAAAGCTATGGGAGTTGCCGGCAAAAAAAGCCCTGCTAATCCATGTCAGCTGGCTCTATTGAGCCAGTTGAAGGATTTCTTCCTGTCGGAAGGAATTCAGGGCTGCGGCGTCAATACATCGCAGCCGGCCATGTGAATGGGCGAGAAAACACGATATTTAGCCACCACTTGGCCACCACAGTTTTCTATCATCAGCTGAAAACACATTGCCCATGTGAAAGAGGCCTTAATCAGCTCTTGTTTAATCTTTCACGTTCGGTTGACGATTCTCGTTTAAACGAGCTAACGATGTATCTACCTGTCTAAACTTATAACACCTATAATTAGACCACCAGAAAATAGCTGTGAGACAAAAGATATACTACACATAAAGAAGAATCACAGCACAGCCAATTATAAAACAACAAGACAATCTTAATTAGCAAACTATTGTAATCAACAGTGACATCATCACAGGCAGCATACACTTACACTATGGAGGGTCACAAAATGAACGATGGAGCAGAAAAGTGACAGCTCTCTGTTCCATCATGGCATTCAACTGTATGTTCTAACAATGCAGATGCTGTTGAAATCAGGATATGGGGCATGCTACCTAGGATAGCATGAATGGCCTTATAAGTCGCCTCACTCACCTTCTAGGTGCCTCCTTAAGGAGTAATGATACCCCCTCCCAAACCACATCATAGGCCTCTGACTAGCCAAGCCCGAATCCTACTGCACACTGATGAGGGGCAATCACCCTGAAACAGCTGTCTGTGTATGGATTCTGGGTTGGTTTTCAATTCCCAATCATAGTTCTAAAGACCTGTATAAAGGGTTAGATATTGATTTGCAGGAATGCTGCCATCCAATAGGTGGCGCTGCAGAGGTATTGTTCCATCTTCCTTTTTTGCATATTACCCATAGAGCATGGATGGCCTTATAAGGTGCTCCTCACTCACCTACTAGGTGCTCTCCCTAAGGATACCCTTTCCTATCCTGGGATAGTGGGACAGCACCTGAAATCTGAGATTATCCCTCTAGAACTGGGATGTTTGGGAGGCATGGAAAGATATCGTACATGAGGAGGCAGGTGGAAAGTGTATGGTATTTGCTGCGATACAGTTTATTGTGATGAGACTGTGATTATACAGCAGAGAGGAGGGGAGTGACACAATGTACTGGGATCAAAGTTTGAATTTTTCTGAAGAGAGTATTTAAAAAGATAGAAACAGATTATTATGAAAAATAAGGATTTCAAAGAAAAATCATTGTGTCTTTTAACGGTTTATGTTCTTCAAAATTAGCTGAAAATAAAATCTTTTAGCGTGAAACTGAACCTTAATGTTAAGCTGATGATTATCCGTTCAGTCATATCCGACCCTCGGTCACTCCATGAATCAATGTTCTCCACGCATTTCTGTCTTTCACGGCCTCTTTCAATTTCGCGATTGACATGTTGTCGTGGCCTTGATTGTATCTAGCCATCTTGTTCTTTGTCGTCCTGATCTTCTCTTTCCACTGACTTTGCCAAGCATCAGTACTGTTCTCAGTAAGTTAGCAGCATCATGCGTCCAAAAAGAGAGAGCTGCTGTTTGATGATTTTGCCCTCTAGTGATATGTTTGGTTTGACACGATCAAACACCACCTTGTTCGTTGTCATAGCAGTCCAAGCTATCCGTAGCATTCTCCTCCAGCACCAGAGTACAAACACATCGATTTTCCTTTTGTCTATTTTCCTGAGTGTCCAACTTTTGCAGCGATACGTAGTTATGGGAAAGACGATTGCATTGACCAGTCTGGTTTTTGTTGCAATGCTAATATCCTTGCTTTTCCAGATCCATAACCTGTCTGTTGATCTCAGGTCCAGGTAAGATAGTTAGTGCTAATTGCATATAGTACTGTAGGTGTCTGTAAAGCAGTCCCTCTTGATTTTGAGGGAAACTGCCAACAAGATAGCATTTATAGAGCTTGACACTCCCTTAGACAAAAGCTTATTGATAGGGTGAAAAATGATGGATTTTTATTCTCCTATTTGTATATTTCTACTGGACATAAGCATTGTCAGAGGTGTTTATGCCACCTGCTCTATTGAAGTAGCTTGTATGTTCTGCCAAAATATGATTTAGGGCGACTTCACCTGGATGTATGCCTTTTTACACATGCAAAAAAGTGAAATGTGAATGAACCCATTGATATCAATGGGTTCTATTCTCTGCCTATTCTAAGCACAAATTTTGCATACACAAATATCTCTCTTAATTAGAGAATAAGGACTAATAAATAAGAACACAACAATTGTTTGTTATTAGAGATGAGTGAGCACCCAAATGCTCGGGTCCGCGTTATTCGAGTTGAGCTTTTCATAAAATTCAAGAGCGCTACTCAAGTAACGAACCCCATTGACTACAATGGGAGATTCGAGCATTTTTGTATGTGGGACGCCGGATGCCGAGCTTTTTTTCTTTCTTTCCCAGGTTCGTGTCTCTTTCTCTCTCTCCCCCAGACAAAAAATTGCCAATGATGCACGCTGCGTCGCGGTGGGGAAGGGCCAAAACAGGCACGTCACAGCGGGGAGGAGCCAAAAGCTGGGGTGGGGTCGAACATGGCTTGATGCTCGTTCGAGTAACGAGCACCTTTGAGTACACTAATACTTGAACGAGCATCAAGCTCGGCAGAGCATGTTCGCTCAACTCTATTTGTTATGTTATGTCTATGGTCATCTAAGGGCAGGTGATTTTGTAAGGGGTTCAGCATATACGATTTAGGCTAGAGTGTGTGACCTGGACCCCACTTGAGGATGGTGCTGAAAATGACAAGGACACAGCTGGGTTAGCCAGAACAGATGTTAACTCACTACGAGGTAACGGGCATGGTATTAACAATCTGCCAATGAGACGACACAGACTTAATGGTTACATGTCTTTACAAAGGCAAATAGCTTGATGGTTCATTCCAACCGATGGTTGCTGGTAGCAACAGTCATAGGTTTCTACTATACAGTCCCTTGCTCAGACTGTGGTGCAGTTTTACCTCAGTACACAGTTGCTCTAACAATATCACAGGGGTGTCGAGTGATTCTTGACTTAGTATGACCTTCTTTTGCCTTCAGGCTCATTATACACCAACAGACTTCCCTCAGTAGACAACCTTGTTCCATCCAACTCAACCCCCCACAAGAGTGATAAACATGCTGGTTGGCACTACCCAGGTCACACTTACAGGGCATCTTTTCATAGATCATCCAAGGACTCTGGGCAGTGCTGCGCAACCACTCACAGGATCCCTTCCTGGCGTGGCTCATCTATTTTATCTCTTTCCTCAGGACTTTGCCTCTCACCAGTCACAATCTTCAATTTTTCTTCTCCAACAGTCCAGCATACCCAATTATCCTACAGTCTCAGAACTCTTCCAGTAGCTTACTTTAGCCTATGTAGGGTGGTGTAGCACTTCTTTGCATGCTACTTATCCCCAGGGTGGTCCCATTTTAACTCTTTCTACTGCTACAAGGTATTGTAACTCCATATATAAAATACCAGTAGTCATAGGACTCTGCAGTGAAAGCTTCATGTGTTTGCATGTGCAGCCAAATACTGAGTCAGGATGCTCACCCGTTGCCCAATTCCGAAGTTACAGTGTACATTAATCATCATCACAGTGTATAATTATTCATTTCTGTGGTGACAGCCTGTGAAGAAAATGTACATTAGAGCAGCAAAAACATCATCAACAGTGGCAAACTTGCCAACAGTCAACTGTTTACAGTTAAAGGATAGCGTGATGGGCTGTTAGGCATACTCAAGTCCACATGACCTTCAAACCTTCTTATAAGCTATAGATTACCACTGAAGTCAAAGGCCAAAGTAACCTTAAATACTCCTATTTAACTTGTATTCATTGTACTTGTGTGAAGGTGTGAAAGTTAAGGGCGTGAATACTGGCTGCCCTGTCATCGCTATGAAGCAGACAGGAGGTGCTCAAGGGTAAACCAAGGAAATAAGAGAAGTTACATAAATTAGATTCTTGGCCTCCAGGGTGTACCTAATGTTTTGAACCTATTTGTACAGTCTGGACCATTATGGATTTTTCCTGGGCTCTTCCTGTGAATTGCAGATCACTCAATGATAACTAAGTCCCTAAGTAGAGTACTGTTTCTCACTTATCATGAGCGAATACAAACTAAAAAGCAAGTTTACAGCTCATATCACCAATAACATAAGCCGCGGCCGTGTATCCTTCAGTAAACTGGCATTATGGGGCTATATTATTACCTATGTAAATCCCTGCAGAAACCGCCCATGAAGCTTTTCCCTTTTCTACTTAAAGTAGGCACTACTAAATCTTCTCAGCACCATATGTTGTTATGAAATGTACATGCCTTTGTGTTTGTCAAGACTTGATGTATAGAGTACGTCAAATCCAATTATATGCGCATGAATATGTCAGAAGCCTTGTTTAAACCTAACGAAATGCATACTTGTAGATTAAGATTAATTGTTGACTGACAAAACACCATTGTTAAGAAGTATGGATAAAATGTTTATGTTAAATTATCCCCATTTGCACTTAGGAAAGGGAAATATTTTGATGGATTTACACCCTTATTTACAGAACGTTGAGAAGTATTTAACAATCTTAGTTTCTGTAAGAAAAACATAAAATATTTCATTTACTCCAAAGTCCTTGAAAATATTTTGGTCAGGTGTCTGCTTGAATGTGAACATTACCGTGCACAGAATAGGCGGCACAATGTGCAAGTTCACATCATCAATGGGGATGACCCCACTCCATTTGTGCAGCCCCCTAACGGCTACAAAAGCTGCACCTCATAGACACAGTTTTTATGCCTTCAAAATACAGCAATTTTGAAAATGCATAATTTATGAATAATTTTAGCCATTTAATGATGTTAATGGTGAGGTCAGAATGGACAAGCTAGTGCAACAGCTGGGTAATCTGTTATCTCAGTGACAGCCATGTAGTACAAAAGTCTCAGAAGTAGTTTCCCATTAAAATGTACATTTTATTCATCAATTTGGAAAAGCCCATGATATGCAATTAATGGAAAAAGTTCATAGATTATAAGATTTGTGAAATTATTGGTCATAGAAAAATAAATCAAATAGTCTTTACTTGTAAGGTCGATAAAAGGAATGTCATAATGATAGAGAAGCAAGGCTAGCCAAGGCTGATAACATTATGTACTTATTTCACTTGTATCTTTACATCAATGCTGTTATATTTACAGATATGAATCAAATGCCCCCTATTTACCAATTTATCATCTTCTAAAAAAGCCTCTTTGCACAGGAGATATTAATGTTTCATTGAACATGCCCAATGAACATATAGCTATCCCAGCTAAACCCTGAAAAATCCATTCTAACTGAATTTTCACCAGAAATTGGTCTTGTTTAATATCCATTACAATTGCTCATGACATTTATTGTAGAAGACTCTGTTTAGCTACTCTTCGATACTAATGACATAAGAACATGTTACACCAGGGTGAAGGTCAAAAATAAAAAAAAATCCTGTAACCTAACCTCAACTTTACTCTGCTTCTTAGGCCCCTATGATTACATACGTATATCTATTTACAAAAGAAAAAATGAGCACACTAAAGTAAGAAGGCTACTTATAAAGCACAAAATTGCATCTTGGCCTCAAAATAAATCCAAAAATCACTGCAATAAAAAAAAGATAAATTAAATTTGGATATAAACTATTCTTAACTCTACCATTTTTTCAATAACTACAGTCTACCTTAGAGAAGAATACTTATTAGTTTTGCGATTGGGTGGTTATGGTTGGCCCTCATTCTTCTTACTATTCCCTAGATACTCAAACTCTAAATATCTAGCTATGATTCAAAAGAAGATCCAAAAATTGTTTGTGAAGGACTTCTTCTCTAATTGGCATCATCTGTTTTCCCTTTTTCTTCTCTAACTATGCCTAGACTGCCCTGAAAACGTCTTTGAGCGACGATTCTGTAGAGACTCCTCATCCGGCCGCTGTTCCCAATGAAGCTCTCAATAACCCCCCTCTTAGTACATGTGCCCCCTCTGTGACCCCACTTACTAATAGTGCCCCCTCTGTAGCCCCACTTACTAATATTGTCTCTCTGTAGCGTCATTTATAGTGCCCCCTCTGTGGCTCCCGTTAGGTACAGTGCCTCCAATTATGTAGTGTGCCCCCTCTGTCGTCCCACTTAGTTATAGCACCCCTATTTTGGGACATAATTGTTGCCCTCCAGGACGGTGGGGCAGCCCCCAAAATCCTTGACTATCCTGCTGAATTTCGGACGATTAGCAGATATGCCTTGAATGTCAAGGCCCCAAACCAGATCAAGATGGCCTATACAAGTACACTTTCAATAGCAATCAATTGACAACATTAAAGTTGGCTATACACAATGGATAAGTTAGCCAAACCCACCAACTTCTCTGTAAAAGGATCTTACGACTAACCCCAATGGCAGTTATCAGTGAAAGGAAGGATTTTGGCAAGTGTTAATTTCACATGCCGACCCTCTGTTCACAAGGAAGATATGTTGCAATCATGGGAGTCTGGAAGGCACTTATAACTCTTAAAGCCAAGAGTGCACATTTATGGTGGAGTAATAGCTGCCATTCAACCAAAAGCTGTCTAATATGTATGGGACATTAAGAGACATTGAGGGCAGTTACCTGTGGTTATCCCCTTGTCTCTGCTATGGAATATAAAACATGGTAACCGCATTAAGTAGAAAAATAATATTACGCAAAACTTCTCATTAACACTGCTCTGTATAATTACCCAGTGTTGTGTGAAAAGAAAACTTAAACCTAAATGAAGTTGTAACATTACCAAATGTATGTGTCAAAATCACTTTCTCATTACGCATTTGATAATATATTCACATTCATCAGACAACTATGTGTTATGGTGCAAATAACAGCTATTTCAGAAAAAAACCACAGTAGCATAACACTGCCGTGTACATTATTGACAAAGGGAGGAAGGATGCACTTTTTTGTTTTTCAACTTTCTCTCCACTTTCTTGTTCTCCTTATTCTCTCTTGTATGTTTAGCACAGTCTTCCCATCAGTCTTCACTTCCCAACCATTGAGAGTTAAGAACGATACCTTCAAAAAATCATTGAAGCGAACGAAAATGAATGATAATTGTTGCGTGTATATGCAGTCAATGATCGAACAACGAACAATAAATTGTTCGTTTTTCGTTCATTGTTCATTTTATGCAGACATAAAAATCATCGTTGGCTCGTTCGCTTATCGTTAGATTTAAATACCAATCAGTCCTTCTCAGTCACTTATACAGTGAATGTGAACGATTGACCGATATCTTGTTTGAACTAGCCAACGATGTATCTGCTGTATAAATTGGCTGCCCGAGCGAACTCTGACATCGTTTGCTTGTTCAAACGATAAAGCATTTGATGAAAATGAATCCTTGTACATTTATTTGAAAATGCTCTAATTGGGTAGAGAGGGGTCATATTTATTTCTGTGTCTTTTCAGCTGGAACATTTTGCCCAAACTGCAGGCATCATGTTATGGAGCAGGAGGAGCTGAGCAGACTGATATATAGTTTTATCAGGAAAGATTTAGTATAACTTGTGTTTTCTTCATTTATATCTCTGCACATTCTAAGCAGAACAGTCCAGTGAGGATAGCTGTCAATCACTGATAGCTCCGCCCATTGGACTGTTCAGCTCAGAATGAGCAAAGGTTTAATGAATAAAATACAAGTTATACTGAATCTTTCCCGATAAAACTATATACCAATCTGCTCGTCTCCTTCTGCTCTATAATATGATGCCTGTAGATTGGATAGCATATTCCAGCTGACAGAGTCCTTTTAAGGCTTCAGTCACACGGGTGCATCGGCGCCCGTGTTACTGCAGGAAGGAGACGGACGTACCTGAAGACGTCCGTCTCTCTGCAGCAACGGAGGAGAGAACATGTGACCGGCTTCATTGCCGGTCATGTGTTCTTTCATCAGCGCTGGAGAGAGAAGGCCATCTTTAGGTACAGCCGTCTTCTAACTGTCAGTCACACGGGTGCATCAACGCCGGTGTACGGATGCCGATGCGCCCGTGTGACTGAGCCCTTATGCATTCAGACATTGACCTGTCTTTTGATATGCTCTATAATCAACTGTGTATAATTTCAATGCGTATGTGGGGATCCGAATACCTCCTTGCCAGGGTGATTATGTAGAGTTCATCAAGTCCATCTGATTCAACCTATTATCCTCGAGTGATAATACAGAAAAAGTAAAAAAATTATCTTTAAGAGGCAATTGTGTTCTAGTTTGAGTAAAACCTTTTCATGTTTACAAATATGTCAAACAGAATAAATCCCTTGACCAAAAACTTATTTCAGCAATCTAGTATAGAAAAAAAAGACATCCAGACTCTTTACTTTCATTTAATAAAATCCACTTCCTGACAGATGTGAATCCGCCTTGCCACACACTGGTTTTGCTTTGAGATGGCAACAACTGGAGAACCCCAGTTTTTATGCTTGACCCCTCCAAATGGAATACCAACTTTGTTGTGGGGTCCCCATGCTGATACACACACAACCCCAGTAATGTGGCTGTTGACACTGGACTGGGCCGAGGTGCAGTACCTGAAGGTTTGAACAGGAGTCTTGCAGGAATACAAGCTGTGTTAACCCTTTCCAATCCACTGTCTGACCTCTGAAGACATTATGATTTAAGGCTGTAGAGCTCCGATATTGGAGGACATACGTCAGTGTTCTCTTACTGTATATTGCCAGCCTCTCTGCTGTCGGAGCCTATCCGTGTCACCTCATGCAGTACTGGTTTTAGCCAGCATGTAGTGCTGTTGTATAACAGCAGAAAAAGAGTAAGCCCCCTAGGAAAACCATGATACAAATTGGATTGGAAAGGGTTAAGGGCTGGCAGAAAGTAAAAGCAAAGTCCAGAATATAGACATGAGATCAGGGAGCATAGAAATCAGGATAGTCAGAGTTAGGCAAAAGGTCAGAACCAGAAAGCACACAAATATGGGCTTTGCCACAAATGGCTACTGAGAGCAAATTGCTTAGGCATCCTCCATGAGCGGAAGATGCTTAATATAGCAGGGAATGGCTGGTGATTGATGGGGAGCTGGATTAGAGCATGAAACTGGCCCTTTAAGTAAAAGGGTGGGAGGGTGCATGCTGCACTGTTTAACCCAGTACAATACTGGACACCATAATGGAAACCAGTGGACCCCTATTATAGTCATTGAGGTCTGTCTGGTGCTGTTGGTATCTGGACTATGAGGGATCTAGCACTGGCGTTACTTGCAGAATAATAGAAATTAAGAACACCTATGAACAGGGTCTTCTAGCTTTTTCTATTCTAGCTTATATTCTAGCTTATATGCATAACATTTACTAGGACTCTGATTCTATCTTGATATGTTCAGTAAATCATAAGTGTATTTTGTGTGACCATGGTCTAAAAGCCATACTTGGGCTTTCAATTTACAATGACTTTTTATGTCACTGATTGTAATAATGATAATGTAATACGCTCTAAAATACGTTCATTTTGGATGTGAACTGGCACTGTGCACCGTCAACCACAGGTCAGGTCAGGTATGGTTTCTTCTTAGGGAGAGTACCTAGAAGGTGTGATGAGACTTATAAGCCCATCTATCCTCCTCTGGGAAATATGCTAATGGAAAGATGGAACAATACCTCTACAGCACCACCTATTGGAAGGCAGTCATTGTTACAAGGCTTGTTAAAAAGTCTGACATTGACTTGCAGGAATGCTGCCTTTCAATAGGCGGCACTGTAGAGGTCACGTCACTTCCAGCAGACCTTTACTGCAGTTGGTTCTATCCTGACTATCTTGGGTTAATATCTTCTGTTCTGACTAGTTAAGGTTAATTAATCTTGTAGCTGTTAGCTGAGGTAGTGGCTTGTGATTGATAGCTCTGTCAGCCAATCAGCTTCTCTCCTTTCCCTATATAATCCAGCTCTTCCTGGCTGGAAGTACCACTTATATTCCAGTATTTCTGTTCAAGTCAGCTTGCTCAGTTTACCAGTCTGTTGTCTGGCCTCTGTCTTCTGGTTAGTTTCCTGTGTTCCTGTTTGTTTTGTATTCTGTGTATTCTCGTCTTTTATTTGTTGTAGTTACTGTTTGTCCCTGATATCTGTACTCTGGTTCCTCTCTGATTCTGGACCTGGCTTTGTGCAAGTAGCGGGTTTGTCCCTTTCGGGACGGGTGTTCACTTCAAGGCAAGTTCTGTCGAAGCTGTTTAGAGTGCCCCACTCTGATCGCTACCCCTGGGTTCTGTCTCCTTCTGTGTCTAGCCACCTGAATAGCAAGCATACATGCCTGTCCTGACTGCTTCAGTACCAAATCACCCATGGTTTGATCAGTAGTCCAGGACAAATGTGACAGTAGAGGTATTGTTCAATTTTTCCACTGCCAACCACAATAACACTATTGTGAAAATAGCAAAGTTCATTGTATCACCTTCTTAAAATCTTGCTTTTTTTATTTGGCTTGGTAGACTATTGCCCCTTTAAAGTAAGCCCTGTTACAATTACAGTTATCTCTATTGCTAAGCTAATGTTTGTAATTAAATAAGAAAACATTAATGTTAGATGATTTGGTATTGGAGAAATAACTGCCAGAAAAGTAATGGACCTTGCATCATTTAGTATATCATTGGTTGGACACAGTAAACAAAGTATGCCTGATGTGGGCTATCTGATAAAGGATACACAACATAATTTATATATAGCAATATCATGAATGTGACACAACTGCAGTGTTTCACTATGGCAGATACAGTTGGGGGCAACTTTCCAACCATGGCAACAGTGTGTTCAGACCCTGTTGGTTCCTATGCAGTTTGCATTACTGTTAACAGCATATCCCCTACTTACATGAGGGGAATGTTCTGCTCACGGTATAATTTTTGAGCCCACAAAAAAGCCAACTGGCTTGTCATTTGATCCTTGGGCATGTTTACACTGGACAATGATCTGGAACAAACATTCATGTTAATGATTGAGCTATCATCGCCCTGTGTAAATGGGATGTAAAAAATACCAACACTAAACCTAAGCTAGATTTGTATTAAACATTAGGCAGCTTTCCTTGTGAGTAGTTAATCCTGTGGCTTGAACCCCATGTGACCAGCTGTTATCAGAGAGTGATGCTGCAATGGAAAAAAAGCATAGCATGATATCCATTTATAGTAAATATGGGCAGAGAAGTCATAGTAACATAGTATGTTAGGCCGAAAAAAGACATATGTACATCAAGTTCAGGCTATCCCCCCCCCCCCCCAATGTTGATCCAGAGGAAGGCAAAGAAAAAAAAAACAAGATTGAAGCCAATGTTCCTCATTTAATGGGAAAAATCCTTCTCATCTCCAATCTGGCAATCAGAATAATCCTCTGATCACTGATCCTTCTGCAATAATCAGTGATATAACATGTAATATTGTAACGCTAAAGAAAGGCATCTAGGCCCCTCTTAAACCCCTTTATTGACCTCTCCATCACCACATCCTCAGGCAGAGACTTCCACAGTCTTACTGCTCTTACAGTAAAGAAACCCCTTCTATGAAACCCCCTTGTGTAGAAACCTTCTTTCCTTTAGACTTAGAGAGTGTCCCCTTGTTACAGTACTGTGTATAAATAGATGACTGGAAAGATCTCTGTATTGTCGCCAGATATACTTATACATAGTTATTAGAGCGCCCTCTTGTTACTGTCCTGTGTATAAATAGATGATGAGAAAGATCTCTTTATTGTTCTCTGATATATTTATACATAGTTACCTTGTTTCCCTGAAAATAAGCCCTACCGTGATTTATCGGGGAGGCTTGAAATAGAAGCCCTACTACGAAAATGAGCCCTAGCTGCATTACATAAAAAAAAAATACTTACCTAGCAGGCTTGGTCTAGGTCCTCCTGCTGCTGTCCGGAGCTCTGCCCGTGCATCCTGCAGTCCTCTTTCACCCACAGGAAATTACTTCCTACAGGAAACAATGACTCTGATTGGTTCTCGAGTGCTGCTCAGCCAATCAATGCAGCACTCGATGAACCAATGCAATGGCTGTAATTGGTTCATTGAGCGCTGCATTGATTGGCTGAGCAGCAGTCAAAGACCCAATCATAGCCATCACATTGTGGAAGTGGGATTTATGAATTGGCCAATCAATGCCATGGCTCTGCATGTCGGAGCTCTGGAGAGCAATGGGAGTGACCTGGACTGAGCCTTCTAGGTAAGTATAATAAGACATCCCCCGAAAATAAGACCTAGTGCCTCTTTTGGGACAAAAATTTATGTAAGACAGGTTCTTATTTTTGGGAAAACATGGTATTACAGCACCCTCTTGTTAAATTCACAGTCTTTGGTCTAAATAGAGGATGAAGAGAACTCTGTATTGTCCCCTGATATATTTATTCATAGTTTTTAAAGTGCCCCCTTGTTACAGTTCTGGGTATAAATAGATGACGGGAGAGATCTATGTACTGTCCCCTTATATATTTATATATTTATTAGGTCGCCTCTCAGCCATCTTTTTTCTAAACTAAATGACCCCAATTTTGATAACCTCTCTGGGTATACTGGGTATCTGTATAATACTTTAGTTGCCCAACTTTGTGCCCACTCAAGCACTGATATAGTAACATAGTATGTTAGGCTGAAGGGAGACAATGTCCATCTAGTTCAGCCTGCTTCTATCCCCACCACCCCCTCTTGTTGATCCAGAGGAAGGCAAAAAGAAAACAAACAATGAGGCAGAAGCCAATTTAGCCCATTTGGGGAAAAAATTCTTCCCTGCTCCATAATGGCAGTCAGAATAATCCCTGGATTAATATTTAAAGGTTCCTACCTGAGTCCAAGACCCAGATCAACAACCCCGCTGGTTATTTAATGTCTATATCCTATAATATCATAGTAAGGCATCTAGTACCCTTTTAAACTGCTCTATCAATTTTGCCATCACCACATTCTGCAGTCTCACTGCTCTTACAGTAAAGAACCCCCTTCTGTGTTGGTGATGAAACCTTCTTAATCTCTAGACGTAGAGGATTTCCTCTTGTTACTGTTGCAGTCCTGGGTATAAACAGATCATGGGAGAGATCCTTGTATTGTCCCCTAATGTATTTATACATAGTTATTTGGCCGCCCCTTAACTGTCTTTTTTCCAGGGTAAATAATCCCAGTTTTGTTAGTCTCTCTGGGTATTCCAGTCCTTTCATACAGTTTATTAATTCAGTTGCCCTTCGTTGAACCCCCTCAAGCACTGCAACATCTTTCCTGAGCACCGGTGTCCAGAACTATATACAGTATTCCATGTGGGGCCTAACAAGTGCCTTATATATCAGAAGGATAATGTTCTTGTCCCTCGCCCCTATCCCTCTTTTAATGCACCCCAGGACTTTATTAGCTTTTGCAGCAGCTGACTGGCATTGACTGCTCCAATTAAGTCTACAGTCCACTAGTACCCCCAGGTCTTTTTCCATCTCACTTTTCCCTAGCAGTACCCCATTTAGTGTACATTGGTGACATACATTTCTCCTGCCCATGTACATAACTTTACATTTATCAATATTGAACTTCATTTACCATTTTTCTACCCAAGCCCTCAGTTTATCTGGGTCCATTTGTAGCCGTACATTGTCCTCCGTTGTATTAATTATCTTGTATAATTTTGTATAATCTGCAAATATCGATATTTTACTGTGTAGTCCCTCTATCTGAGCCCTGTGGCACCCCACTAGGTACGGTGGCCCAATCAGAGTACGAACCATTTATTACCACCCTCTGCTTTCTACCAGTTCTTTACCCGGATACACATGTTTTCACCCAGTCCGTGCTGCCTCATTTTATATATCAATCTATTATGCGGCAAATGCTTTAGGGAAATCCAAATATACAAGATCAATAGACTTTCCCAGGTCTAGCCGAGAACTTACTTCATTGTAGAAGCTGATCAAATTGGTCTGACATGATCGACCCCTCATGAACCTGTGCTGATGAGGTGTTATACCCCCAGGGGTCAGACCCCCACCGGTGCCCAATACCATACACAATATTACATGTGTGGTCTGACCATTGACTTGTACAGAGGAAGGACAATATTCTCATCATGTGCCCCTAGACCCCATTTGATGCACCCCATGATCCTATTTGCCTTGGCAGCAGCTGCCTAACACTGGGATTTTAGTTAACTGTAAACTTAACTGGAGTAACCAAAGTCCTTTTCCATGTCAGTGCTCCCCAGTGGTTTCCCAGTTAGTGTGTAATGCTGACATGTATTTCCCTGCCCATGTGCAGAACCTTACATTTATCAGTGTTAAACCTCCTTTACCACTTTTATGCCCAAGCCCCTAACTCATCCAATCTTCTTGCATCTGCCTTCTGTCCTCTCTTGTATTACATAGTTTTGTATCATCTACAAATATTGCTATTTTACTGCTTGGACTGATATGGGCTCTGTTTCCACTGTATTAAATACAATTTATGATGGGTAAAAAAGATTATTTTCTACCGGCTGAATGTCAGAACAGACTGCTGCATCCTATCGTAACGTTTAATACTGTCCAACTCCTCTAGATGGTGCAGCAGCATTTACAGCACAGAGTTGCAGGGGGCATATTTTCTCATGCTGTATGTGACTGTACTGACAAATGTCATATAATCTAGTCAGAAAGAATGAATTTGTAACGAGAGGATGGAGGAAAAATATAAGGTACTGGTAAAGTAACCTTCTCTCCATAGCTATTCAAATCATGTCAGGATTGGCAACTCAACCAGTACTTAAAATGACTTTTCCATACAAATCACAGCCCGGCATTGTCATGTTGTGTAAGGTAAGCAAACATCCAGGCTTTAATGCAGGATGCTTATGAAAAATTAATACTGCAGGCCAGCAGAGGAGAAGCTGGAATTGTACTCCGGCGGTATCTTCTATGTGACTCACTGGGGTGTTTCCGCATTTCTTATAGATAAGGCTTTCTTCAGCCTTCTCAAAGAGCATATATCATAGATACTGTGTGCATTAGATCAGTGCAGGCAGCAGAATTGTTCATTTTGCCTTAATGGTTTATTGGGAGCTATGAAACGGAAGAAAAGAAGCTTAATGTTTCATTAACAAATGCCATGGAAGTGGAGAAATGTGTTTATTTGTTGCCACTTGTATATAGAAAAATCATTTCACTTGCATTCTTTTCCAAATATTAATTGAGTTTCTTTACTTGTAACTACGGGTATTTGTGTAAGTATATAAAGCCGGGCCCACACAACTGTGTGTTGCGGTGTGCCACACATGACTCTCTCTCACTTGGGCAAGCAGCAAGTACACAGCGACATGTATACTTGTTGCCTGCTGCCAATTCCCATGCACTATCTCGCCGTGTAGTAATACGTGCCAAGATAGAACATGCTGCAATTTTTTGCATGCCCAAAAATAATGCTAGTGACTGGCCAAATACAAATCAATGGGCTATTGGCATTTTGTGTATCGCATGCAACACACACTTACAATACGCCCGTGTGAGAGAGGCCTAAGTATGTGTAAAGGCAAAAACACTTGGGAGCATGCACTAATACGCTCATTACTACGGAGCATATTAGCGCATGAGCAGAGTTTTTTTTTGACTATTCAAACTCCGTGCTAGTGCGCACAAATTTGAAAAAAATAGCAGGAAGAAAAGTAGTATTAACACGCAAGAATCCCAATAGTGGAAATAAATCAATGGTTTTATTTTGGCCCGTTATGCGGCTGTGATTTTGACGGCCGCAGAATAGTACAAAAACATACCCATCTGTTTAAGCCCTCAGTAAATATTTTGAGATCTTTTGGGGAACTACTGGTTATCAAAGTACAAATCAACATTTAAAAAAATGTGCCAATTTGAAAGCAAAGTTATCAAGAAGAATGTCAGCTATTCAGAACATCAACTAGATGAAGAGGAGCTAGAAAAGCTTGAATTCTGGCGCAGCCCGTTGTTGGTTGTTAGCTACAAGCACTGGCCACTACATGTGAGGTTGGTGCGGAGACTTCTGCGCCAACCTCCTTATAGTGGCCGGCACTTGTAACTGCAGGCATTGATTTCAATGAGAGCCCTGCCTGCAGTTACAAGCACCAGCCACTACACAGAGATTGGAGCAGATGCTTCCACTCTGTGCTATTGCAGAGCTGACAGCATGCACCCGCTCAACTGATCGGTCAGGGTCTCGAGCAACGGACCCCAGCCGATCAACTATTGATGACCTATCCTGATGATGAATCATCAATAGCATTTCACTGGAAAACCCCTTTATGCACTAGGAGTTGTGCACCCCTCCTCTAACAGTTATTTACTTAGGAAATGGCACGGTGCTACCTTAACAAACTATAAAAAGTGTGGCATAGTTATACTAAAAGGAGATACATTCTATCATTCTATGTATTAGGATTACATACGAATAATACAATATTGGACAAGTGATATAAATTTGTGATAGGCTTTTGTTTTTTTAATAGTCTTCTTAATCAAAGATTATGGATTTAAGGGCATTTACAGAGGCCAATATAAACATATTCTCTTTATATTCTGATGAGCGGTAAAATACAGCAAGGATACTTTTACAAGGGCCAACTATTGGCCGAAAAATCGATTTCTTGCTGAGTACCCTCGGGTCCAGCATTCACACAGGACAGATTCCACTTAAAGTTTGAGCAATTTTAAGTGCTGGTTGCCCTGTGTATTTACTGAACGAATATCACTCCTATGTGAAAGCACATGAGCGACAGTCATTGGGACCATTGTCAGGCGCTTCTGCAGCCAACACTCATCCCATGTAAAAGTAGCCTTAGTTTTCCACCTGCAGCCATCTCCACATGTACGACAGCCGGTAAATTTAATACATCCACATGCTTTTACTGTACCTGCATTCAGAATACTATGTGTGCATTGTTATGTTTGCAGTAATGTACTGTACATATCATGGAGGCACACAATATGCTTGTTTTGAAGTTTTGGAGAGAGATGGCTCAGACGTGGTTGGTGCCACCTACTTTGTCATTAGTTGGTGATAAACTGAGCAGGACTCTCTTCTCCAGAGGAATTGCATTGTTTGCAAACAAAAAATGTGGAACTGGTCCAGTATCATATTGGGAATCCATTTTCATCTTTTCTATGGGGTGTTCTCTCTTCTATGTAAGCCATTACAGTATATGCTCCTTTATGCAGTTATGGCCAGCCTTTGTTTGTAGAAACACACCTAACTATTACCAAAGGAAAATTTGACTGGCAGTGTCAAAGTTGCAAAATTAACTCAATTCATTAAGAATGAAAACTGAAGCAACGTTATGAATAGTTTTCTAATTTTCTATAACATTTTTATATACTGCTTCTATGCATACCTATACCAGATATTATTACTCTCCACAATATCAACAGTCTCACCACTCCCTTTCCCATTATTCTCTCCCCTCCTACCAGTATCATCCATCCAGTGTCAATTGACTCCCCCAGTGTTATGTCTTTACCCAGTATTAATATTCTCTCAAGGTATCTAAAACCCCTTGTATCATCGCTATACTACTCCCTTCCATAGTATCATCATCCTCCCCTCAATCCTATCTTCATCACCCACAATATAGCTCTTCCCAAAGTAAAATCACTCCCCCCCAGCCCCGCCGTATGTAGCTGTCCTCTCCGCTCTACTTCCTTACCCTATGACAGCTCTTACCCATCCCCTCACTCAGCTGATGCTTGCTCTGCTCGTCACACCCCAGCTTTTCCCTCCCCGTTGCTCTGCACAGCTCCAGTGCTGTGTAACAGGTGGGTGGAGTCTGTCTGTGAGTAGAGCGGCGGGGAATGAAGAGCTGTGGTGCTAAGAACAGAATGAGGTGCATAAGAGCTGTAATAGGGTAGGGTAAGGGTGCTGTCATTGCAAAACCCGCAAAACTTCAGAAGGCTTCTGCACTCTATGCAGTTGCATGGGTCTTACACCCCTAACGGCGGCCCTGCTGACTCATATGTGTTGGGATATCTCATTTTAGGCGAATATCTCCTTTAGGACGGTCTCATGCAACCGGATTTGAATTGCAGAATCCACGATCGTCACCCTGCAGACGATCCGCAGTATTCTGCACACATTAAAAAAATAGAACATTCGCATATCCACACGGACGGCTACCATTGAAGTCAATGAAAGCTGTCCAACCTGCGGCCAATTCACAATTGACATTGCGGATGGGTTGCGGGTACCCACATCATCACTTAGTGGCGGCGCAAGAAACACAAATATTTAAAAAAATCTTTACTGCACATGACTGACGGTGATTGTCCGCGGTCATTCACAGTAAAGAAACAAAGGTACACGGGGTCACCAGTCGGGGTCAGAGATGGATTCCCCTGCAGGCTCCCACATGCGGAATCTAACTCATCCGTGTGAGACCGACCTTATTATGACTTTAAATTGGTGATGTTTAAGATCACAAGCTCCACTTACATGATATGTTTTCCAATATCTTACAGGATCCTTTTTGGCTCAATTTCTGCTTTAAAGAAGACATTTTAATACATTATTAAATAATTATATTTCATAGTGGCAGAGTTGTGATGCATCAGGGTTTTTCTGCTATACAAATGGTTCAATTCTATTCTCCCAGTAGCTTCATATTTCTACTTCTTCCGGCTTATGTTGTCTTTTAATGTGTGCAGTGGTCTTTGACTGTCTACAGATCCTTAAATAATCCATGTGTGGAGAGAACATCACTGGTTAATAATATATTATTAGTACACATATCATACTATTTCATGCTCTAACTAGTTGCTAACAAATCTAACACATCTAATGTCTCTGGTTTTCTTGCCCATCCTTCATAGAATAAGCCTGATGAATCATGTATCGTGCCCTAATTTTTGTGACAATGACCAAATAAGGCAGATGGCACAATTACATGAAGATTTTCTATACTGCTGTAAGACTGTGATAAATTTCTTATCACTTTAGTAATCCAGCCAATATGGCAAGGCCAATGCATGGAGAAGTATTTCACTGTTTCTTCCTCTCATTAAACTCCATACTCATGAGGGTTTCCAAAAAATAGCTAAGAACAGCTAAATCTATAGTAAAGGTTACAGCTTGACTACTTTAATTTATGGTTGTGAAGCCAAGAGACTTTGCTAAATAAGTCAGAAATATAGGATCATTAATCAAAGCATCTCAAACCAATGCAAAATATCTGATACAGTAATACAGAAGGAAAAAATACATTTTTATTAGCAATATGTTCCATTGAACTCTTGGAAGATGACAGAATTTAGTCAAACTACTGCTAAAATATAACATACAGAATGGAGGAATTAAACAAATCACTTATAAATTCTCAGTTATTGGGGCATCTTTTGAGCTTTCATGCACCATACTTGGCCACCTCTCCAACTGGGGTGTATTTTGGTATTGTATACTTGCATGATCCAACACCAACCCAGGGTAAAGCTTCTCTATTTTGTCACGCGGTACGGAAACTAAATATTAACATATCAATCCCTAGATGGCACCATTGCTGCGTTGGCGGTAAAGAGAGTCACCAAGTTGCGTTGGCGGTAACACCAATTAAAATACTCCATAGAACCTATTTAGTTCCAGTTTGATCTATGGGTTCTTTCCTAGGACATCGCCTTCCAGCTTTAGAGGTTGTTGAGATTATTTAGTACATGCTGCATTAAGCAGATGTTTGGACCCCATGACCCTTGAGGTCCCTTCCAACTCTACCATTCTATGAGACAACAGGACCACACTTAATATTTGATGAAATTGTCCCAAGATCAAATCATTCTGGATGGAGGCAGGTTGCTAGCCTAGTGTCAAAAGTGGTGTATAAGAGTTGTTCACGTATCCCCTCAATTGCTTTACTGGTGGATAGACCACCAAGCTCTAACAGCCAAGAGCATAAATTAGCACAAATTATATGCATGGCAGCTAACATACATGTTGCCTCCCAGTGGCTTTCCCCAACTAACTCGACACAGGCAGCCATAGCACAGGTCTCCAGAATGATGGTCTATGAAAAATTATCTGCTATGAGAGGATAAGATGGAGTTGTTTCTGAAAACCTGGACACCTGGTCCACATACCTTGATGTCCCAGAGCTCCCTTATTTGCTCCACATGCAATCCTTACTCACCTAGCTACCTGATTCTTAAGACATGATGTGTCTCCCATTCTCCCTACCTTTTTCTCTTTACTATGTTCTTACTTTTTTTCCCTATCACTCAGTTTTATTGAACGTGTATTCTGATCCCTCTACGCCGGGCTGCATTTGGCTTCTTAGCCTTTATGTGACATTTGATATCCCAATAAAAGTTCTTGAAACTAAAGAGCTGAATGTCAGAACTACACCATATGAATTAATATGGCATAAAATGTCATGAAAATAAGGTGAATTCTGGTATAACAACATGGCAAGCACATTCTATTAGTCTACAGCAGAAGAAAGCAAGCACAATTCCCTGGATGCTTTGTAGACAGACACGTATGTATTAATGTATGTAAAAAAGAGATATCAGATTTCAAAGTCTGTATGATTTTCAAATGGACTGTTAAAGATTCCTAGTTAATTGATTGTTGTCTGGCTTAGGGTCCTTTTAGATGAGCCCAATCTCATTTGAACGAGCAAAAGAGCGAGTGATATCACCGTCAGCTCGTCTGCTCTTGCTCGGCCAGTTTAGACAGGCAGATACAACGTTGGCTCATTCAAAGGAGCATTGTTCAATATCGTTCAGTCTTTTACATTCAGTGTATAAGCAAATGAGAAAGACTGAAGGATTGCTGTTTAACCCCTTAAGGACCAGCCTGTTTTGTACCTAAAGTGCCAGACATTTTTTAGGGCTTTTACTCATGTGGTGGTTTTACTGCCCTATTTTTTTTCCTTCAGCTACCAAAATTATTTTGGCTCTGGCTATTTTCATGACATATAGGGTTATCTTTTTTCTACTTCACTTTTTTTCCATTTTTTTTACTTTCATTGGGTGTAAAAAGTAAAAAAAAAGAATTTTTAAAAAATGTATAGTTTTTTAAAATTAGTAAATTTATGCTAAATTAAGTATGGGAATGGATTCCTCATTTTGTTTTGGACGTTTTGATGTATAATATGTATGGTTTCGGATTACAGAGTGCATATGGCAACGGTTTTGGTTCACATCGGCTTTGGGTCATTTTTTTTTTTTTTATGTATATACTTTTATTTTGTTCTGTAATTTATTTTTACTTATTTTTGTAACTATTTTTTTATTATCTATGTCCCTCATAATGTTGTATAAGAACTCTGGAAGTCATTCACATTGCCCTTTTTTATTTCACACTTTTTCACTGTAGCTGGGGCATCCATAGGAGCCCCAGTTACAGGGTAAAACATCCCCTGTAGTGACGATAGCCCAAGCAGAGCTGATAACAGAGGAACCACGTCAATCATGTGATCGCAGGGTGGCATAGTGGAAGAAACACTTCTACTTTCACTTCTTAGTACATAGCGCTCATTGAGTGCTATGTACCCGGGAAAGGAAAAGGCAGAAGCACCTAAAAACTACTTCTCCCATCTCCCATGGGTCAGCTGTAATTAACAGCTTAGAACTCAACCTGCTCCTACTTGATTGTGGGAGCAGAAGCTTTAATCCCACATTGTATTTTTGCTCTTGGGCAGGATTAAAGCCCAGGACCATGTGCTGTATATTTACCATGTTTGGTCCTTAGGGGTGAAACTGATTGATGGTGACTGAGCCAAAGATGGCTCTTATGCCTGCATCAGATGAACGACAAGTGAAAAGTGAATGATTCTTGTTTGTCATTCAGTTGTTGGCTCGCCTTTAGACCAAACGATTAACGTTCACTCTCACTCTTTGAACGATTTTTTTGAACGATAATTGTTCCATCTAAAAGCACCTTTTCTTCTTGGGATTGTACCTAAATACTATAAATACTAAATGTGGGTAATTACCATAACTCATATGGATGAGATAAAACATAACAAAATAGTAGTTCTCATGCCCTCCCCATAGCCATCATCCTCAAGACAAGTCCTTGAGGACCACATTGGAACATCTAAGTTATTAAGAAATTAGAGCACATCTTTTGTACTATAAATTAAAGTGTACTTAAAGGGGTTGTCTCACGCCAAAACGGTTTTTCTTTTTATTCAATAGGCCCCCCGTTCGGCGCGAGACAAACCCAAGAGATGGGTTAAAAAAAAAAAGTTTATTACTTACCCGAATCCCCGCGCTGCGGCGACTTCTTTCTTCCTTTACCAAGATGGCCGCCGGGATCTTCACCCACGATGCACCGCGGGTCTTCTCCCATGGTGCACCGTGGGCTCTGTGCGGTCCATTGCCGATTCCAGCCTCCTGATTGGCTGGAATCAGCACACGTGACGGGGCGGAGCTACGAGGACCAGCTCTCCGGCACGAGCGGCCCCATTCACCAGGGAGAAGACCGGACTGCGCAAGCGCGTCTAAAAATGCCAGAAGACAGCGAATTTAGACGGATCCATGGTGACGGGGACGCTAGCAACAGAGCAGGTAAGTGAATAACTTCAGTATGGCTCATAATTAATGCACGATGTATATTACAAAGTGCATTAATATGGCCATACAGAAGTGCTGAACCCCACTTGATTTCACGAGACAACCCCTTTAAGAACTTCTCGTATATCACTATATAGTAATTGGGACAAAGTTATCGTATTCCCTCCTCCCAATTCTGAAGTGGATAGGTCCCACAAAATCATGGAAGTAAACCCTTCATTTAATGACCTTCACGTTCCCCTACTAAATTTGATTTGCAGCAAAAGTATATCAATGTTTCTTGAGTCTTCTTTTTCTCTGTCAACAATGAATCTAGTCCCAGAAGGAGAACCCCTAGAACACTAACCACTAGAGATGAGCGAGCGTATTCCCTAAGGCAAACTACTCGAGCGAGAAGTGCCTTATGCGAGTACCTGCCCGCTCGTCTCAAAAGATTCGGGGGCCGGCGGGGAGCGGCGGGGGAGATCTCTCTCCCCCCCCCCCCCCCCCCGCTCACCCCTGCTCACTCCCGCAACTCCCGGCTCTCCCCCGGTAGCACCTGAATCTTTTGAGATGAGCGAGTACGCTCACTCATCTCTACTAACCATACTTTTGCTGGTACTTCGACAAAGTGCAGATAATAACTGTTTGCCTTTGAAAACTTTTTTTTTTTTGGTGGTGGGAGGGAAGGAGGTGTAAAGAATCCCAGCAAGCTTCCCACTAGTGTGTTCTCACATGGCTCTAACTGAATAATTATAATACACTCCAGCTTCCAGTAACAGCAAAACCACATTGTCACCTTTTGTGAAACCTTGCAAATAGCTTTATTCTATCCCAAACCTTAAACCAAGTGAAGTAGTTTGCTCATCTTTAGCAAGCATCATGCAAAAGAATGTAGCTTTATTTAGGAGTAATATTTTTCTCACTTTCAGCACTATTATGCCAGTGTGCCATGGAAAAGGAGAGAAAAAAAGGCTGCTCGCTAATGGAGTTTGCACTTCACATACAGAAGTAGTAAAAGTTAACTTTACACTTTGCATAAGAACGGCCATTAAAAAGTCACTTTAAAGTTTGCCACAACTGTAAATGCTGAAAAAGGTTCAACAGTCTACCGTATGTTTTTGTACTCGGTGGATGCTATATTTTTTTCAACATCACCGAAGTCTGAATTCATTAATAATTTGGTACCTCGATACACATAAACTATGTCTAACGCTTTACTCCATGGTTAGCAAATTCTTGCAGACAGAGTATAAACTGAATTGGTTGTATTTCTAATGCCTTATCATTGCATGATTTGTTTTTTGAAAAATAATATAATCCTACATAGTTGTTTGTCCTACAAGATGCCGTTCTGTTTTATATTTTTTAGCAGAAAATCATTATTTTGTCTATTTGTTTAATACATACAAAGCGGTGGTTGGGGGAGACGCTTTAAGAGCCATTGAAAAATAGTCTAATTTTCAGAGGATGAATCACTCGGTTTTGTTTTCTTCTGGAAAAAAAAGTCCCAAAAAGAAAAATACAAGCAAGGCAATAAAATAAATGAATTATACAAAGCCGGCAGAGTGCTGGCGTGCATCTTAAATTCCCCAGGCTCCAGTTAGTGATAGGTCATTAAAGGCAGAGAAACCTGAGTTTGCATAGTGACAGATTAGCAAACCATTGCAATCAGTGCTCCACAGGTACTGTTCAGCCTGGTAAACAGATTGCCGAATTTATAGCACCCTAGGCCGTATGTTAACCTTGTAAAGGGAATGCAGTAATTTCCACTGAGTTGGCCTGGAGTTGGTTAATAATCCTTAAAATTCTGTCCACATTGCATTCTCTGTCTTGTACTATTGCTAAATTGCTTTGCTGGGAGATATACAGTACATGGAGGAAGAAACTCCTTGTCTGTGCAGTTAAGGGTAAAAATGAAAAAAATGATAGAACATGAAACAAATATTGTGTTGCCTGATCATGTGACTAGCCGTAGGATAAGAAAATGTCATTCTTTTCAGGAAATGGAAGTAATATCGCTGTTTGATAGCATTGTACTGTACCGCATTTACTGGAACAGGGAGCCCACTCTACTATATACCTTTTAATAATATATATACGCCCCTGTCTTTGTACCTTTTTTTTAATGGGATGTGTACAACTTCTCACATATAATATGTCACTTATTTTGTATTTCCTTTTCCGTTAAATTTAAAATCAATACAACTTTATTGTCACAAAAAACTGTGTGTGTGTATGTGTATATATATATATTGACCCAATGTTCGCTATGTGAACATAAAATGTTTGGAAGAATAGTCGTAAATGTTTTAAGAACTGATTGTTTTAATTGGCAAGGACTTGAGGATAAACTACATATTCAGTGTACAAACTTCCGTCTGAACTACCATCTAAGAACCAATAACTTGGGTAAACCACATTGAGGCCAGGGGCCATATTGAAGATAGCATATTTAAAAATTAAGGCGTTCAAGACATGGAGGAATTTGGAAGGGGAGGTATAATGGAGGGCGTTATGGGCTAAATAGGTGAGGGAAAGTAGTTTTAGTTTTCCATTTTGGATTGCCACCATCATTTCATATGTGCAGTTGGTTTAGACTATAGAAATTATTTCTTTTATGGAAAACATATTATAACTTTTCCAATTGTGAGCAATCGAGAGACGAGTTGCATGTAGTATCTGGAAGATAATGGTTCTGCATTCCATTTGGAAATCATCTGTGCCTGGCAAAAGAAGAGCTAATCCGGGCTTGTTTTTGGTTGAAAAGGTGGAGAATGTTTTGATTACTTGGAACACGTGATTCCTGAGAGTAGAGATATGGGGACAACTCCAGACAATATGGGGCAAAGGTCCTATATGGCTGCAGTTTCTCCAGCAGTTTGGAGAGAAGTTGGTATAGATGTGTGAAAGCCTTAGAGCTCAGTCAGATGGGTGTTTTTATGTGCAAATTTATGTGCGCAAAAATGCATACCTAAAAAAATTTGCGTAGTCACAGTGTCTCAGCTGTCATTCAATAGCTGAGTGCTGCCTCTGATTGGTCACAGTTTTCAGCCAATCAGATGCAGCTCTTTTGCAGGCGGGGATTTAAAATCCCCGCCTGCTGAAAGCACTTCAGAGCAGTGTAGGGGGAAGACCCGGCTGGACGTGCCTGAGCCCTGGCAGCTGCGGAGAGGTGAGTGTATATATATATATATATATATATTTTTTTTTTTACACATTTTAGGGATGATATTCAGGGAAGGGCTTATATTTAACCCCTTCCCGCTCCAGGACGTACCGTTACGTCCCGGGAGCCTGGTACTTCCCGCAAAAGGACGTACCGGTACGTCCTGGAGATAGCACGGGATCACATAAGATCCCGCAGCGGGAGCCGGCTGTCAGTCACAGCCGGCGTCCCGCTCCAACAGCGGGGGGACATCGGAGATGCGCCCGCCGCTGTTAACCCCTTCCCTGCCGCGATCTAAGTAGATCGCAGCAGGGAAAGTGTTCACAGAGGGATCGCGATCCTTGTGTGTCTCCGGCCGGCTCTCGCGATGTCATCGCGAGAGCCCGGCCTGTCACCATGGCAACAGGACGCCAGACACTGGCGTCCTGTATTGCCTGTGCCTATAATCGCTGTACAAGCGATAAGGCATGGCAGAGCAGTAGCTCTGCCATGCCTTATGACAGCGATCATAGGCACAGTGATGTAAGTCCCTCAGAGGGACTCAAATAGTATAAAAAAAAGAAAAGAAAAGTGTAAAAAAAAGAAAAATGTAAAAAAAAAATGTAAAAAAAACCCCTTTTCTATGCTTTTTCTAATATTAGCATAAAAAAAGGGAAAAAAAACTAAAACCCCACATATTGGATATTGACGCGTCCGTAACTACAAAAAGTTGAACATGCTTTTTATTTTGTACGACTAAAAGCGTAAAAAAAAACGCTAAAAAACAGAGGCAAAATGCTAATTTTTAGCATTTTGCCTCACAAAAAATGCAATAAAAGTGATCAAAAAAGCCGTACATTTCCCAAAATGGTACCAATAAAAACTACAGCTCGTCTCGCAAAAAATAAGCCCTTAAAGAGCTCCGTACATAGAAAAATAAAAAAGTTACATGACTTTGAATGCAGCTATAGAGAAAAAAAAAAGATTTCCAAAAAAAAGGGGGTTTTATTGCAAAAAAGTGTAAAAACCTAAAAAAAATATAACAATTTTGGTATCGTTGTTACCATACCGACCCGCAGAAAAAATTTAGTGTGTCATTTATGCTGCATGATTAACGCTGTAAAAAAAAAAAAAAATCTATGGCAGAATTGATGCGTTTTCTCTCCCTGTTATCATTAAAAAAAAAAATTATAAATTTTACGATATTGTCTATATACCCAAAAGTGGCACCGATAAAAACTACAGATCACCACGCAAAAAACAAGCCCTTATACGGCCGCGTCCACGGAAAAATAAAAAAGTTATGGCTTTTGAAACATGGAGATGGAAAAATACCAAAAAATCGCTTGGTCCTCAACGCCTAAATAGGCTGTGTCATTAAGGGGTTAAAGACCTTCACCGGCGGTCATGTGAACGTCTGTTCGCATAGCGGAACAAACACTTATACTTTCACTTCTTAGTACATAGCACTCATCGAGCGCTATGTAGCTTGGAAAGGAGAAGGCAGAAACGTTTACAAACTGCTTCTCCCTTCTCCTCTGGCAGCTGAGAACACGACCCACTCCTGCTTGATTGCAGGAGTTTTATTGACATGTCATACCTCTACTATCGGCCAGGATTAAAGCCCAGGACCAAGCTTGGTCATTAAGGGGTTAAGATCAATGGTATGTGGACATGTGATGTTGGGTTTGTGCAGAGGAATTTTTTAATTTGGAGGAATGTGAAATACATCAAAGTACATTTTATTACTCATACTATAGCTATATAATTGCAAGCTGCACTTTATCAGCTTCCGCTTCATGGGGACTATGTAAATTGCAGAACTGGATAGTTTAATGAAATGTAGCTTTCTGTTAGGCTTGCTCCCCCCTTTCTCATTGTGTCTTTAAGCTGCTTCACATAATAATGTTTGAAATCCCAGCACCTATAGTTACTGCCGTGGGACTATCATATCTCATTATGTTGTGTAGTGAAGTGCTGGCATGATTTCATGTTGGGAAATTCTGACAGAACATTGCTTTGAGCTTTTTACATAGCCATATGTATATGTAAAGACAGCTGCTGCAGAGGAGGCTGCAGTCGGTTCAAACTTATTTCACAGAAAATAGAACACGGACTGTAGTATAGCCCATTGCATGTATAGGGATTGGGCAAATCTACACACTTCTTTTGGCAGCGGTTGCCTGTGTTTGCTTAGTGCTTTATTGATCAACTTACCACTAGTCTATCAGTTCGAGTCCTGACCCTATCGAATGACTAGTCAGGATAGTGACAGAATAGACCGCGAATATATCTGCATAGAGAACAATGATGGTGGCTAAATACAGCATTATCAGTGGTGCATTTTATTTACAAAACATTATTTCCCCTTAATAGGTTCTACAATTTCTATTAGCGACATCTTTCAGCGGGATTCGCAAGGCAGTGCAGAAAGAACAAACTCTTTGCATTGACTATAGGCATGCATTGCTTTTCTATTTGGATAGTTTTGGGTAGCGGTTCTGTGCTGTTATTTTTTGTTCCCTTCTGAAACTGTAGAACTGTCTTTGTACTTTGGTAGAAGACTCACCACTAAATTGCAAGAAAAGCAAATGTAGTCTGCAGTGACCACCAGCTGGACACACAGTAATATCTGTTCTCAAATGGTTAACAGAAGTTTCATGACATGATGTGGGAATTGCTAAAAAGATATGCAAATTGAAGAATGAAAAATACATCACTAGTGCCACCTCTTTAAAGGTGGCTTCCCCATAAGTCAAGGTCCGTCCTTTTAACAGGCGTTGCAATGTGACTAAAGATGTAAGCTTCACCAATCTTCTCTGTAAGGGAAAGATACCCATTTGATACCCAGACATCGATTTTGGACTTCTTGCCCTTTATCATTGCAGAGTAGAGTTGTTTTTGGCAGAGTGAGAGGTCTCTGATGTGGTTCTGGAGGCTACAGTTTTGCCTCACGGCAGAATAACTCCTGGGTCCACGACCCTTCTGAAGTTATTAATGATTATAACATGTAATATTGTAATGCTCAAGAAAGACGTCCAGGCCTCTCTTGTAGTCTTTTGGTGAGTTCACCATCACTACGTCCTCAGGCAAACAGTTCCATAGTCTCACTGCTCTTACAGTGAAGAACCCTCTTCTGTTTTGGTGTAGAAACCTTCTTTCCTCTAGATGTAGAGGGCACCCCCTTGTTACAGTCACAGTTCTGGGTATAACTTGATGATGGAAGAGATCTCTGTACTGTCCCCTGATATATTATACATGGTTATTAGGTTGCTGCTCAGCAGTCTTTTTTCTAAACTAAATAACCTCTCTGGGCATTGTAGTCCTCCCATTCCATTTTTTACTTTAGTTGCCTACCTTTGAACCCGCTCTAGTTTTTAGTATCAGTGCCCAAAACTGTCCACAATACTCCACGGTCCATGGTCTGACCAGTGACTAGTAAAGAGGAAGAACAATGGTCTTGTCATGCGCCCCTAGACCTCTTCTGATGCACCCCATGATCCTATTTGCCTTGGCAGCTGCTGCCTGACACTGGGATTTTAGTTAACTGACACTGGTTGCTCCTATTTGCCTTGGCAGCAGCTGCCTGACACTGGTTGCTCCAGTTAAGCTTATAATTAACTAAAATCCCCAAGTCCTTTTCCATGTCAGGAAAGCAGAATCCCAATCACAGATATGAAACCACCCTTAGGGCTCTTGCACACGCGATATTGCAGTGTTTTTTTACGCAATTGTCAATGGGATTTTCTAATGTTAAAAACGCATCGCAAGTTGGTGCTTTGCAATTTTTGTGCGATGCGTTTTTAACATTAGAAAGTCCCATTGACCATCGCGTGAAAAACGCAGGTGTGTGTACACCCTAGGCTGTATCCGCATGTGCGACTTTGTAGCAAAATTTTGTAGTGATGTGACATAGCTACAAATCGCATGTATGTGGAGCCCATGCTGTCCTATGGGTTTCATCCACATGAGTGATGTTTTGTAGCGTGTTACATTGTGAGACTACAAAATTGCGGCATGCTCTAAACATCTGCCATTTGCTATGTTTTGTAGCCCATGTTTCCCTATGGAGCCTGTTTGTTCATTGCATCGCAAGAACTTGTGATTTTCATGCTACGTGATGCGATTTTAACATTAGTAAATCCTATTAACTTTCTTCCTACAAAAGCGTGCGATTTCGTCGTGTGAGAAAATCGCTAGTAGCAGCGACGTGATGCTACATTTTTAACAAGAAACAAGCATCACTGACACTACAAAATTGCGTGTACATAGTAGCGAAATCACAGCTATTTTGTAGCAGTGATATTGCTGTCGCCCGTGCGGATACAGCCTTAGGGCTCCGGCACACTTGCATTTTTCTTGTGCTTTTTTTTCACACGATATCGCTGGGTTTTTTTTCACGCAATTGTCAATGGGACTTTCTAATGTTTAAAACGCATCACACAAAAATTGCAAAGCACAAACTTGCGATGCGTTTTTAATATTTGAAAGTCCCATTGCCATTTGCGTAAAAAAAACGCAAAGGTATTCCGTGAAAAAAACGCGTAAGAGAAACGCAAGTGTGCAGGAGCCCTTAGGCTGGGTTCACACAGGGCGGATTTGCCGCGGTTTTGCCGCGCGGAATTTCATCGTGGCAAGTCCGCCCGCGGCCGCTAATCTCGGGATTAACCAGCCATGTGGACGAGATTTCTCAGAAATCTCGTCCACACGGGACGGCCAATCCGCTGCGGTATGTGTGGCTGGAACCGCGGCTGCGGGTTTCAGAATATGCAGCATGTCCATTCTTTTTTTCATTCCACTGCGGCCGTGCTCTCCTCTATGGGAGCGCCGGCCGTAGCGAAAGAGCGAGCGGCCGGGCCACTTCAAAGTCGCCGCGGCTTTTTCCGCGACGGAAATCTCGCGTTTTTTGCTGCGGCCAAACCGCGAGATTTCCGATGGGAATCCGCCCCGTGTGAACCCAGGCTTACTCTTATAAGCCATGCATAATAAACACATTTCCATCATGATCTCGATTGCTTTAAGTCTCCCTCTATCTCCACCTATTGCATTGATAAGTCATTGCCATTTTATGGTTTGAATAGCCGTCTTTGAGTTGTCATGGCAATGAGATGATGTGTGACAGCAGTTTATGGTTACCCTGTGATTACCAGGTTTCAACACTTTTAGAAAAAGTATATTCTCTTGCGTCTTCAGCCTGTTTTATTTTTCAAGGTCTGTGTTGCTCTGTAAGCATATGCTATGATGATACATTAACAGCGGCAGCTGAAAATCCCCAGACATGTAATTTGTGTGGCCCAAAGGCAACATCTGCACATATATATATATATATATATATATATATATATATATATATATATACACATATCTATATCTATCTATCTATCTATATACATATATATATATATATATATATATATATATATATATATATAGAACCAGATGTTTGCACCTCTGTACTATATGCTTGTGATTATCTTCTTCACTTTAAACACCTCTAGATATCTTTGTACTTCCTGTACAATATTATCTATTACATATCTCGCAGCTGCGTTCCTGTGGAGTCGCCAATGCCTTAAAGGCTTGTCTTTCCTCCCTATTCACGGCACGTGTAAAGCAAATAGGAGGGCATTTACTTATTTTCTTTCTTCCAAGTCTCTATGAAAATGTGTATGCTGCTATTTGCAAATATAAATATATGCTCTGTGCATACTAAATGAGGCAAGTTGTTTCTATGCATGTTAATATGTAGTTCCCTGTCGCACTGCAAGACTGCTGTGACATCTACCCATATCAGTTTACATTGATTCCTATGGGAAATCCATAACCTGCAAACTTAGAGAAAAGGCTGAAGCATTCTTACAGGAATTGAATGAAATTACTATGTACTAAATTGCTAAATAAACAGTAATTTCTTGGATAGGATTTTGTATAATAACCTCCTACAGGGAGATGAATCCACTTTATGTACCTCTGTAGAAAATTGAAAAGCATTGTGCTGGGATAATTGATAACGTGTATTAGAGCAATGTTCTCTTTAACCTTTTCAAGACTGTTGCTTGGGGTCCATTATATAGCGATTCGTTAGATGACTGACGGTTTATGTTATTACGTGGAAGTGTCATTGACTATATAAGATACATTTATGGAAAGTTAGAATTAAAACGAGTACAGAAAATATTTTAAAACTTACTATATAGACAGTATAACTTAGAATACTTTCCTAGCATATGTCCAACTCCTTACAGAGAAAATTCTCGACCACTTACTACTAAATGCTACCATTCAAAATACTAGCAACCACCTGTCCGTCCATGAGTGAATGAGTGACATGCCCCGCCTCTGATCACATGACGTCGACGTCATCACAGGTCCTTCATCCCGAGTGAGGGAGTTACATGCTAGGCCCCTGATGACATGGTGAGGAAAATCATGTAACTCACTCACTTGAGATGAAGGACCTGTTATGACGTCAATGTCATGTGATCAGGGGTGGAGCATGATGGTGACATCATCACAAGTACTTCATCCTGAGTACTGTGCTGCTTGTGATCCCTGTTGTATGGGATGAAGAATGTGTGTAACAGAGCTGTATGTAATGTACATGTAGCAGTGCTGTGCGTGTGCGACATGCATATAACAGAGCTGTGTTTGATGTACATGTAGCAGAGCTGTGTTTGTGTGACGTGCATGTTGCAGAGCTGTGTGCATGTGACATGCATGTAGCAGAGCTGTGTGGCGCATCGTGCCACCAGAAACACTAGTACTATAATTTCCTAATAATTACTAGTCTGTTAATAATGAAAAGATGACCAAGAAAATTTTTGGCTATCGGTTGACTATTAGTCCATAAGGAGAGTCTGCCATATTAGCTAGAGTGGAGATCCATTAGTAAAAGACTGAGCTCAACCATGTATTACATGGACTGTCATTTATGCTATCAATTGTATGTCTATTCACAGCTTCCTTAGTAGGAAACAGCTGATGGCTAAGGGTTTTTGAAGGTGGATTCACAGTCATATAGCCGATTGCTGGAGAAGCTTCAAACCATAATAGGTACATTCACATCTGCATTCCTTATTCTATTTTGGGGTTTAATGAAAGTTTCTGTCACTTTTTTTTTATGGAAAGAACAATGTAGCATTCAGAGCTATTGTTGCTGCCAAAATAATAGAAACCTTGGCAGAACCCCAACGACCCTCATTACAAGTTAAGGTACTTTTACAAGGGCCAACTACCAGCCACAAACAAAATCTCTCAAATGATAGCCATCCTGTCAGGTCCTGACAGGGTACCGAGCGAAAACTTGCTCATTACTAGCTAGTTGCTTCATTTTAGCTAACTGAAACAAAGCAACTAATGAGCAACTTCTCACTCAGTGTAAACAGGCAGTCGTTCATTTATGAATGACTGCTTGCTCACAGTGAATGGAGGTGGGTGGACGAAAGATCTCCAGCGTGCTCCGCCTCCATTCACTGAATGACTATTGCTCCTGTGTGACAGCACATTAAAATCACTGAAAAAAAGAAATATACAGAAAAATCACAGAAAGCAGCCATATACTTACCAATGTACTAATTTTAAAGGGCAGGTAGAAGCACCATATCCCTCAACATGCAGACAGCCATACTGCTATATGGAGGAGCATAACACAGGTGTAAAGTACTGATGAACGATCACTCACACACCTTCCTTATACTGAGGGGGCGGCTGCTTAGCACAATACCTGTACACAGATATAGCATACAATGGGTGTCGGGCGACACGGTATGTGTAGTGCACCATGCAGGCGTACATCCTATTAATGCCATTTTGCAGTCCAGCTGGCACCCAGTTTTTTGTCCAACAGCACAGGAGCAGTAGTTGTTGGGATAGCTGCCCCATGGAAAAACACCCTTAGTGGAATCTATCAAGCACTTGTTGGATCTGACAATGTATCATGGCTTCTGTTATAAATTGAAACCACAACACAGTTGTGAACAAAGTCTGATTTCTGCTGAGTATTAATGACCATTATTTCTTGTATCTCTCTATAATCCAAAGTGGCTATAACGATTAAAAAATTACAAAAATATTACAAATGGTTCTGCAGCTGTATTATATCATTATAACCTGAGGAATGGGAGATTCGTTATGTTTTTATTTGCCAATTTTAATAATAGATAATTCCCTACATGAATACGAATGTTATTTACTGTGAGTTACTTTATCATATTTAATGTAAGTCATAAAGCTCTTCTAAAATTTTTTAAAGGGGTTGTCTAGTTACAAAATGACCTTTTAAAAATTAGATGCAAACTACTTAAAACAAGAAAACAAACAATACTCACCTGTTCTTAGCCCTGATGATCCAGCACTGCAGCCCTACGGATCTCCCGATCTGGGTTGGACAGCAGAAGTCAGGTGACTGCTGCAGCCAATCAGAGGCTGCGACATTACAATTATGAAGTCCTGGCATTATGGCACCCAGGATGTAAGCGCTAATGCCAGGAGAACAGGCAGTGATGCTGTGGCCGCTGATTGGCTTTAGCAGTCACCTGACTTCTGCTGTCCAACATAGACCAGTAAATCGGCAGGGCTGCATACAGTGCTGGATTATCGGGGCTGAGGATGGGTAAGTACCCTTTGTTTTATTGTTTTTAGTTATTTGGATCTAATTTTAAAAGGTTATTTTGTAACCAGCCAGCCCCTTAAGACGATGGTTGGATTTTTCTATATTTTATGGATTAGTTATAGAACCTGAAAACAATTTAGGACTCTTACACACGTAATGGAATATTCTGCAGGGCGCTGTGGAATCCACACCAAAAGACCTCCTGGTAAGGAAGCTGAAGCCATCCAAAATCCATCCCAATGTAATATTTATCATCTCCAGCAATTGGCCCCAGTTTGAAGATCTTCAGTATCGATTTGGTTTCTGCGAAATAAAATAAACTTTTCAAGTATCCTTAGAAGATATCTGTTTATATATGTAATAAGCTTCAAAGTAACACTGCTTGGACAGCTAATCATTAAATTCTGTTAAATTGGCCTCAATTAATGTGTCAGTAACAGTATGTGATTAAGTACCTGTATCAAGTAACAAAGTGTCTGCAACAGGAGAGTGAAACACTAAGAGTATCTCCTGCTACAAAAGAGTAAAGGTGATTTCACCCATTGATTTCCATTTTAGTCATAAATATTCTGCTGTACTTTGCAAGGTGCACTCAGGGGAAATATCGATATTATAGATAGCTGATGAACAAAGCAAATTATTCATGGCAGATGCAATGCAGGCCTGTGTCTATCCAGATGTACCAGTTTCTTTCTCTGGATTGCACTGGAGCGGAACAGAATTTCTTTCTGTAGATGTGTGTAGGAAACAGCATTGTTTCAGAAAGAAAACAGAACATGACAATGGGATGAAGCAATAAGTTAATTAAAGCAGAAGGCTATGTCATTTTTTGTTTTCGGAGCTCTATGTGAACAAAGCATTGGTAATGCTAAGCTAAAAAGGGTTCTACACTGAAGAATGTTATTCACCACAAATCATTTTAATGTCCTCCTTTCCATTTCCTTATATTTAGTTTTAAAGAAAGCAATGTCCATAAAGTTTATAAATTTCACTAACATGTCATCATCCAGTTGTGCTACAATCATATCTGCTAAGTAAGGCTCCTTTTAGATGGGCCGATTCGCGTTTGCATAAGCGATTGAGTGAGTGATGTCATCGCTAGCCTATTTGCTCTCATGCAACCTGTTTAGGCAGGCAGATTCATCGTTGACTCATTCAACGAGAATCGTTCATTCAAGCTTAAGAAAGGCAACATGCCGAAACGTCGCTTGATTATGTGATGGGAGAATGAAATCGATATTGGATTTGCACCATTGATGCTGCTGGAACTTTTATTCTTTGGACTACTGGATATATTTTGGGAGCTTGGATCTGGTCTCCGGCTTCAGCTGTTGCATTGGATAGCCCACTTATGATTAGGTTTCTACAGTGGTGCTGCTCACGGATTTTCTATATATTGGCTCGTGTTTAGACTGAATGATTATCATTCACCTTCGCTTGTTTAAAAAAATTTTTTGAACAGTAATCATTCCATCTAAAAGCACCCTAACTTCCAATATGCCAATCATTGGCTCATATGAAGCTAGTTTTGTCTCTAATTCCTAAAAGCAGGGCTATGCCATCCATGCTCAGCTTAGCTTGTCACATGAGAAGATTCATGATAAAGACTTCTTTGGTCTTCTATTATTTTGTAGACTTCCTATTTGACTGCTTAATGAATGCCAAGTTCGTGCCTCCGAGGACGTCTTTATAGTTACTGCATAGATTCCCCTGAAGTCTGTCTTCATCCCTACAAAAATGATAGTAGTTATTTTAAAAAGGTTGTACCAAGTGAGAGTGAACTAGAGGAGGTGCAGGAGAGAAGGGGATCAAAGCTAATCGGGGATTGGGAAGTTATTTCCTGCTGGCTATTGTCAATTTTCTCTTTGAAGCAAGCCGCCAGATCTTAGGCTCTGAGATCTGTCTCAGGGGGCTGTATTTTAGGGTTGATGTGGAAGTAAAAAATGTCAAAGAGCCTTTTTGAGTTGTTGAATTGTGAATAGATGGGAGAGGTGAAGCAGTATTTTTAGGAATGCTGAAAGGCAAAGTTGTATGTTCTGAGCATGAATTTGTAGTCGAGGAAATCCGCAGACGTTTGTGATTTTTCCACATGCGTTCTGCACATCCAGAGCACTGCTGAAACGTGTTTTTAAGACATGAGCCTGGCTTACCCTCATCAGGAGAGTCGGCGCATGGAGTGGGGGGACACAGCTTCATCCAATACAGTTAGAGTTTTATTGTAGTGCTCAGCAGACAGATTGGGGCAATAGAAGGAAAAGATCAGAGATAGCAATAACTGTAAGGAGTCTGAACATTGCTTGGCCTGTAGATTTCTGTGCTTGGAGAGATAAGAATACTTCACAGTAAATGAGAGAAAGTTGGGATTAGAGAGTGGGAGAGAGGAGTTTGTGAGGTCAGAAACAGAAGAAAGACGGAGGAAAGTCATATCTAGTATATTGCCATCTTTGTGTGTGGGGAAAGCTGTAAGCTCTGAGAGGTCTAGGAAAGAAGTGAGCATTAGAAGCTGAGAGGCAGACGTGGGAATTGGGCCATCAATAGGGATGTTAAAGTCACCCAGGGTGAGAGTTGGAATTTCACAAATACAGTGCTTTTGGTAACCTATGCCTACCATCATATATTTGAGGTATTATTTTTATGTAATGATCCTGTAAAATAATAGAAACATTGTTTATCAGATGCCACATATTGCAGATATACTATACTGGTTTGATATATTTTGAGCAAAACAGCCAATAATTTGCAAAATACCATGCTCTTTTCAGAGTCCCATGGATATACTTTCTCATACAAGTCTATGGGAGAATGCACAAATGGGACTCTGAGTAGAGTCATATTTTCATCCCGCATACCAACTTCAGAGGAGGTGATCACGGGAGCGGGTGAGTATAAAAATATAGCACCTGGCTCCCTGGCATGTCCCCTAATTGTACCACAACTTAGTTTATGGTGTTGTGGGGACGTGACAGGTTCCCTTTAAAGTCAACATTCAAAGAAAGGGATCACAAAAAATCCTTGCAATATTCAAATTCAAAGAAGCTTTGTTGGCACCACCAAATGAACATTAGCATTGCTAAAGCAAATAGAGAATAGTGAATGAATTATAGGAGTGAGGGTTTGGGGCTGACGATTCGAGAGATAAAGGGACATCTGGGGTAGGGAGTACAGGAGTCCATGGCATATCATGCTCCTTTCAGGATATGGCAGGCACTAACATATTGTCCTGCTGTGGCCACTGTGTTTTCCTCTTCCTCACCAGGATTCAGAGTTTCTCTTGGTCCTCCATAGAGCTGAAGTCTGGGCAGAGATCAGAAATGCTCCTGAAGTGTGTGTCTCTCACTGCTGAGCCTCACAGCAGTAAGTCGGCCCTTATTCTTCATCACCTCCTCAGGGCACTGTTGGCACAACCTGCTCTTCCTGGGCTTGCAGTTCTGTCTATGATGCCCTGATTTGATGACTAGGCTTTGAGCGCTTAGTCTGTGTTGGCTCAGGATCTGTCACTCTCTGGAGTTTGGCAGCATTTTCCGACATGCGGCCAGTTTGTAGTCTCTCTATAGACCCTGGTATATTTTTAGTTTTTGGAAAGTTCTTATGTCATTCCTCCAATCATTGATATTCCCTATCAAAAGGAATTTACTTCATTTGGAACCTATTCTGTTGCACAATATGAATGCTTCTTTCTGCATTTACCAAATTCAAAAATATCTATTTAGCTTCTATTTATTTATCTATTTTTATATCTTTCTATCTATTTAATATCTTTCTATCTATTTAGTATCTGTCTATATATTTCATATCTATCTCATATTGTTCTATCTATTTAATAGTTATCTATATATGTCATATCCATCTATCTATTTCATATCTTTATATCTGTCTATCTATCTATGTAATATCTATCTATTTCATATATTTTAATATTTATCTCAAATCTATCTATCTATCTATCTATCTATCTATCTATCTACCGTATGTCATATCTATTTCAAATATATCATATCTTTCTATTTCATATCTATCTATCTCATATCTATCTATTTCATATATATATATAGATATATATATATATATGTATATATCACATCTTTCTATCTATCTCTCTTATATCTGTCTCTCATATCTATCTCTCTATTTCATATCTGTCTATCGATCTCTCTTCTATCTATCTATCTTGTATCTCTTTCATTTGTCTGCCTGTCTATCCATCATTAGTGCTTAATGGCAACCAAGGTCACAATAGTTCTTCAATAAACTCTTAGAAGTGGCTAACTTTCCCGTATGTAACTTAACACACTAGAAATACTCGCTCTTCTCTGAAGTACATAAACCATATCCAACATGTACACTGTAATAGTTTTGTTTACCATTCATTTTAGTCTTTATATTATGAAGTAGAATGGGATAATAAGGATTTTCTTTCATATCCAAAGGACATCAACTGCTTTTTATTGTGCCTACATGCTGATGATTAGCATTCATCAGAACATTAATCTCTATTCTGCATTGTACCATTTTATTTATTAAAATAAGTATAATTTGAACTGAAAAGGCTCAACTGCTGTTTTAACATTGCTACTAAAGGCTAATGGCTGCTTAGAAGCAATTTCCAAAGGCAATTCTTTTGTACTGAAATAGCAAGAGATAATAAGCTACAATTTGTCAAAAAGAGAGAAAAAAGGAACACAAACGGCTAGATACAGATGATACCTTTGTTGGTTAACTGAGTTTTAAAGCCGCAAGTCTTCCAAAAAAGAGTTTTGCTGTTAGAAGTGCATTCATAGCTGACATAAAAGAGTGATTAAAACGGGAGCCCACTTGGTAAATGAAAGTTTTTAGGTGTTGTTTTAGAACATTTTCTGGCTAAAAACACTTTACTTCAGCACATATAATTATGGCTATTTGCTTTAATATCTGAATTTGACAGCACAGTGGTTTCAGAATAAAATCCCCATTGCAGTCAATTGAGTTGATAACCGCAGCTACCTGGCATTCAGATTACACCACTTAAAGTTGTCATAGTAAAAACACAAAAGTTGTACTGTATATAAAGAAAGTTATATTTAAAAAATTGTTCTTTTTTCTACTGAGGAATGCATGAATTGAAAGCTCCGTTGGGTGAAGTCCATTTTACAGAGTAGTGCAAGGCATTATACAAGAAAAAAAAAGACTTTCTTCAAAAAACAGTGACCCTTTGTCCAGAGGTTGTGTGTGGTATTACAGCTCAGCCCCATTGACTTCGATGGAGCTGAGCTACAAGACCGGACACAACCCATGAACAGTGGGGTGGCCCAAAAAACTCAACTTTCAACTACAAAGCAAGACACCCTCTATTTTTTCCTTTTACCAAACCTTTATTTGGGCAGAGTTTTGGTTTCTTATGTCTATGATAAGGTTGTGCACAAGGACCATGAATTGTCAGACTTTTAACTAAAGAAGAAAAACAACTGTTGCTTCAAGTCTAGGAAGCAAATCACAAGGCTGTTCCAACAGAGATTACGAAGAATTCTGCTGGCCAGTCCCTAAGCTCTAACTGACAAGTATTTGTGTCGTAATTTTGACTATTTTCATATATTTGCAGGTACTTTTGTAAGAACATCAGGACAAATGCCATTGTAATACTTAATGTTGTGAAGTATAGCGGTTGTTTTGCAAAAGTAAATTGTTAATATTCCTGCTGTAGCTTGTGGAATTGGAAATCTTAAGCGCCATTTTTCACAATATACATCAGTTTTGAGCACATCTTGCAGTTGGAATTTAAAGCTAAAACTTTACCCTAACATTATTATTAGCAGATGTAACAAATTGGGAAGGTGTCTTGCTGTATGTCTGCCACTTTATTTTTTGCCATATCTCTATTGGCCAACGGACAAGGGACGACCTTCTCACATGGTGGGAGATCTAGAATTGTGTGCTGTTCAAAGGCTGCAATGAATCCACATTGTTTGCTGTGAAGCTTGAGCTGACTGTATGAGTAATTGAGGGTGTTGGCAGTAGGTAGCTGAACTTTGGACTGCTCCACATTTGCTTATTTTCCAATTTTGGAAAAAAAAAATTGATATTGGAGCTGCTTCACATGGGTGTATTTGCATGTGTAAAATTTGCATGTGCAATATGCAAGAATAAGACCCATTGATTTCAAAGGGTTTGTTCTCATTGTCTGATTTTGCGCACGCATTTCTCTTGCAAAATTTTTTTTAAAAATCGGACCTGCTCTATCATTCTGCACATTTGCGCACCAAAAATCTCTCTACAAATCCATGGGGGGGGGGGGGGGGTGTCCAAAAAAGCATGTGCAATCGCAACGAGATGCACAATTCTATGAAAAAAGGAACACATCTGGAACTCTTTAGGTTAAATAGCCATTTAAATGGGGGCGTGTTCTTCCCCCGTGCGCAAATGAACACGCCCTGCATGTGCAAAAAGTGCAGTAAAATAGGCCAATATTGGTGCAAAAAAAGTCTTATACGTAGTGCAAGAGACGCGCGCACAGAGATGTATACGCCTGTGTGAAGCCGCCCTTATACTTAGGGTAACTATCAGATTTCTTTTTCAAGAAGAACTTGGTTTGGAAATGTAAAGAAAGAATAGGTCCTGTAATACTTTTTGTCTTTTCTGTTACCTAGGGCTCCTTCACACGGGCGTATGCACAAATGTACATCCTTCAGGGCAACGTATTTGCATCACGAACAAGGCACTTTTGCGTGCGTGTCTGTGCATGGTGCAGTAATTTTTTATGCACGCAGGGCTTGTTCATACACTTGTGCAGCACCCTTCACCTTGATTTAAAAGGCTTTTTAGCCTAATTAGGTACTTTTCCTTTCCCCACGGTTTTGCACTATATTTCGCTCATCCCCTTATTGCGTGTGCATTTGCGTACCCCTATAGACTTCTATGGAGCCCTTTGGTGTGCAAATGCGCACAAAATAAGGCATGTGCTATTTTTTTGCTGCGCCAAAAAAGGAATTGTGTATGAAACTATTGATATCAATGGGTTGTATATTGTCTGCGTATTGCACACACACATACGTCCATGTGAGGGACTACTTACACTTGTGTTCCCATGCCTCTAGTAAATATTACTAAGGTATAAAATCAAAAAAGAAAAGGAGATATACTTGGTTTACATCGAAGAAAATGTGTTAGTGCTGATTCTATAGGGCTGAAGATGCAAACTTGCTTTTCCATCACTGTGATTGAACTTTTTACATAGGGGGTTATTTTGTAATGATTCACCTAAAAAGGACCCATGAGAAGAATGCTTATTGTATAGAACTGGTAAAAGTCAACTCTACTAAGTCAAAATGATCGGAATAGCTTAAATAGTTGGGATATTCGGAAAACTGTTCCAATAATACTTAAAGGGAACCTGTCAGCTTCTATGAGCTCATAAACTAAAGTTAACGACTTATAGGATAGGGGGCGCTGAGTCTGGGGATGCAATTTTTTTTATACTTTACCTTCCTATTCCCCGGCCGGGGAATGGGGAGACAGATGAGTATAAAAATCGCATCCCCAAACTCAATGCCCCCCCCCCCCTCTTTTTTTAAGCCCGTAACTAGTTATAGGGCTCATAGGAGCTGAGAGGTTCCATTTAATACTAAAATATATTCCATTGTTTAAATGGGGAGCTAGGAATATACTGAATTATTGGTCATAGATGGTCAGATGGTCATATGGGATCTCATACGAGAGGGGCAGGACATTATGAGATGATACATACACATACCTGAGGTGTGTTTGCAGGAAGGAGGCGGGGGTGATCAGCCCCTTTTAGTTCAGAAAGACTACAGGAGCTGCCTTTCCCTCGCCCACCAGCCACGCTATGTGTGGCGTCACATGACTGTATTGCAAAATACTCCCCCTCTTGCGCTAATTTACAGGAGCGGGGGAATCACTCCACTCTTATTTAAATGGTTATTAAGCCAAATGAGGTGTCGGTAGGTGTGGGTTTGCGAAGCGTTTTGCCCATACTTTCGTATACATACATGCATATTTGCACACCTCCCATAGACCTCCCAACATAGATGAATGAGAATTCATTCGCTTCTCATTGGTCGCTCATTTTATAAAGGCATAAAAATAATTGTTCGCTCATTCACATGTCGTTGCATATGAACAGCGATCATCTAGTTGTTCACATTCACTGAACAACTTGCAAGTGAATGAGTGAACAATTTATCTGCCTATATAAGCAGGCTTGACAAGGGAACTCCGTAATCATTCACTTGCGTGAGCGATAATTTGCACTGTGTAAAAGTACCCTCAAGCGGCTACTTCAGATGAGCCTACACGCAATTGTGCACACTTCAAGGCAACGTATTTGCGCAGTGAATGAGTTTGATTTGCGCGTGTATCAGTGCATAGTTCTGTCATTTTTACACAGCAGGACCTCTTCATACCTGCGTGTGACACAGCCCTGCTGTGATTTAAAGGGCTTTTAAGCCTAATGAGGTCCAGATGTGTTCTTTTCCCTGTGTTTTGTGCAGAGTTTCACACTTCCCCTTGCGTATTTGTACACTTCCCATAGATTTCTGTGAGGGCCTTTGCTGTGCAAAACACAGAAAGATAGAATTGGTCCTACTTTCTACCATGCACATGGAATGCTCGCACAAAACACGCTCATGAGGACTAACCCATTGAAATAAATGGTTTTTATTCTGTTTTGCGTGTGTATACTTTACGCACGCAAAAAGAAAACCCAAATATGGTCATTTGAAGAAGCCATAAGGGCGGGAACCTGCAGCGGAATCCGACCCTGTGCCCAGCCAACATCCGCGCGTAACTGTATTGTCCTCTTCTGTTCTGTACTGTAGATGGTCCGCACGGCTCGCCGTCAGACATGTGCAGTATTTTTTAAACTCCTGCTTTTCCTGCGGAATCCACGGCCTGTCCGCAGTGTCAATTGTGAACGGGCTGCGGGTCAGACAGCTTCCATTGACTTCAATGAATCCATAGGAAAATGGAGCATGCTGTGATCTTTCCTCCGCGAGCGTAAACCCAATGGGCTGTGCATGAAGACTCATTTTTGCATTGCATGCTATGGGTGGTATTTGCTGCAGAATCTGGAGGTGGTCGGCCACTTCGGTTTCCGCAATTCAAATCCGCCCGTGTGCATTCACCCTTAGACAGAAAAATCTCAACCAAAGTTCATAGTTCTTACTTCCCCTGTACTATGGAGAAACTTGTCACTTTTCCCGCCCTGCTATCTCATTAGCATGATTGAGGAGAAAGCAATTATGCTAACAATGCATAAAGGAAAGCTTCTAGACAGCTTACCGCGGCAGTAACATATTTTGTATGGTGAATTTCCTTTATAATTATATTTTCAGGCTGTTTAAACATCTTACTGCGATCTTTAGTTTTTAGCTGAGCAGTCGGGTTTTGTGATGTCTTGTCCAGTTATCAGATCGCTCGCCTTTCAATGAACCGAAGTACTGAATAAAAGGAAGTAATGTATGTCATGTACAGTATATACCCATTCAGAGGTCAAAACAGTTCCTGAAGTATGGGACAATTAGTTATCTTTACTAATATACTAATAAACTGCATATTTATAGTAGAAGAAACAAAAGAATCTAGAACTTCAATCTAGAGGTGAAGGCATTGTGAATGTAAATTATGAAAAAAGCTTGAATCGTAACCAGTGTTGCAACACATTTCGAGGCGGGTAGAAGTAGAGTCCAAAAGGAGATTTCATATCATGTAGTCACAGCAGAAGGAAGCGAGCCCGTTGTAATGCCGTTAGTGATCAGTTGGGAAGAGGCTCGGAAAATAGCCAAGAACTGCTATGGCAAAGGCCTCGGTTCTTTTCTTTGTTTCTTAACTTTAGGCACCTGGTACCCTTGTAGTCCTGGAGTCTATAATAGTGCCAGCAGGCAGCATTAACCATTTCACGCCATCTATGTGCAAATGGGCAGCTATTTTACACATAGCTCTGCCTATTTCCGCCTCCAATCTATAGTAAAAGTAGCGATTGAGAGGAATACAGATTCCCTTTCACCAGATTCCCTTTAGGTTCGAATGATCACAGATATCAGATGACATGCAATATCATCCACTCGGACAACTATTTAAAGAGGCTTTCTAAAAAACTTTAAAAATTGTACTTACCGTTTAAATATCCCACCAATTAAGTGCCACGCATCCGGGACGGGAAGCTCCTGCAGTGATTACGTGTTTTTCATAGTTTACATGACCATAGCGGCTAATCACTGCCCTTAGCAGTCATATGTGAATGAAGACATGTGACTGCTGAGAACAGTGACCATGACCGGACCGCCAGCGACCAAACGCACAGCATTGGAATGGTGTATCAATTGAAATGTGAGTACATTTTTTCTTCACTTCATACACTTATTAAGCCTGTGGAGAATGTTTAAATGTCTCTGAAAGCAGTATTTAAATGTTCTGAATGATCGGAATTTGAAATCCCAGGCCCCCCCCTACCCCACAATAAGAGCCATCCAGGTGTTATGGCAGCCTGAGGCCTTCTAAAAGTCCCCAATGCTGCCTATTGTTATTTGCTTATTAGGGACGTGCCTGTGGCATGACTTTAAGAGGCTGCCTGTTAAAATATGGCATAATGTTCTATATTCACTCCAGCTACCTTAGGTTCTCCCAAATATAACCATGTTTGAGAGACTATGGTTACGAGACCCTATGAAAAAGGGCACTTTGTCTTTAATATATAGTATACTGAACAACCCAAAGGGGGATGACAGACTTATATGACAAAATGGGAAAAAGACCTGGAAATTAATGTCAGTAGAAAGGTGGGGCCATTGTTGCGAAACAGTATCTAAAGGTAGTCATCAGGTAACTTTAATGGAAACCTCCTTAAAAATCTTGGATCGTACTCATTTGGTACCAGCGAGATTGCATAGAATTTAGCCAACATCTTCACCCCTATGTTTTAAGGGTTGTACAGAGGAGGGAACCCAGCTATACATTTGGTTGACCTGTCCGGAGGCAGCTAGGCTCTGGACTCAGGTGCACAGGCTATTACATAGACTATTTATAGGCCCACTTCAAAAATCTCCCTCAGTGTTCCTCCTAGGAGATCGCCATCCAGGAGTCAGATACCGAGCACATAAATTGATTCAAATTATTTGCATCGCGGCTAGAATCCATATTGCGGCTAGATGGAAACAACAACACCTTTCCTTCCAAGATGTCATGAATGGAATTTCACAGATTGCGTTGTACGAAAGATTGCATGCTATAGGGTCGGATTCATTAGAAAGTTTTGGGCAAGTATGGGGACCCTGGATAGAATTGGTAGATATTCCGGGATTCCGGCATATTCTCCAATCGACCTAAAGTGACCGGGTACACCAATTAAATTAAAGATATGTTGAGTGAAGTGAGTCTGTAAGAACGACGACCTTGTGTGAGTTTGGTTAAATTTTTATTGTTATGAGTTATAAATTTAAATACAGTGGATATCTCTTGACAAAATAAATAAAACCCGAAACTAATAGAGAATAAGTATATCTAAACTATATGTATAAGTTTTTTGATATCATATTGAATCCAAATCCAAATGTTAAGCCCCTTGGGGGGGATTGTGCTGTAAAAAAGGATATATTTACCAATAAGTCGAAGAAGTTGGGTTGGCCACATGAGCCGAGTCTATTGAGCTTTGATTTTTTTTTTACCTGGACTATGCCTTTATATAAAAGTTTACTTTATAGTCATTTAGGGAGTCCTTTAATGAAGACTGCCTGCAATCATACTCAGTAGTAATTTATATAATAGTATGTTTGTTTTCGTAAACCAAGGGAGCTACCGGGAAGGAGAGAAATATACAGCCAAAAAGGTCACATAGCCCTTTTCCAGAATACATATTTTCCCACTTCCTAACACTTTTGTTTGACATTTTGCTCATCTCATTCCGCTTGTGTGGACTTCTGCAAGCAATATTCTAAGCTTCCAAAACTCAAGCAGAATTTACTTTGACAGACTATCCCCGAAGACACTCCCAGGTATAATGATTCAGACCAGGTATGCCATGAAACTTTATTCTCATCGAAATTCCATTTTTGTCTATAGAGAACCAGTACAGTAAATCAAATGCCTATTGTGTGTTTTCAATGGATTTTCATGAAATTACAGCATACACATCTATCAGAGCCATTTCTTGGTGACGCAGGTAGTAATTCTGTCAGCCCATAGAAGAAGGAGGGGATGTTAATAAAAAAAAGTCATTTACACTTTTACACTCTCATTACTGGTCATATTTTTCCCAATTGCCTGCTGAAGTATAAGAAAATTGTAGGGCAAGTTTGGAAACAGAGCACATAAATCAAACGTAATCCTGTTGTACCAGCTCATCCCTAGGCAACTTAAGTACAATATGGGAATGAAATGAACAGTTTAAAAACAACATTTTTTGTGTCAGCTGCTTTATAAGAAGTGTGTTCCATAAAAAAACAAGCAGATATTACATAAAAGTACATTTCCAAGAATTTAAGAATTTGAACAACAAGATACAATACATAAGAACCATTCATAAGATTAAAGGGGTACTCTGGAGACTGAGCACAATGTTCTAAATTTCCCCAATATTTCCACTTATTGCCATTGTTCCAAACATCCATCTACATCATTGTGAAAGTATTGAATTATATTTTATGCAGCAGTACTGTGTGCATAAAATACATGTTTTGTAGTTTTACTAACAGGGTCCCAGACGCTGATCATGCTTCTTTGTCATAATTAAAGGGGTTGTCCCGCGCCGAAACGGGGTTTTTTTTTTTTTAACCCCCCCCCCCCCCCCCCCCCCCGTTCGGCGCGAGACAACCCCGATGCAGGGGTTAAAAAAACAAACCGGGTAGTACTTACCTGAATCCCGGCGGTCCGGCGTCTTCATACTCACCTGCTGAAGATGGCCGCCGGGATCCTCTCTCTCTGTGGACCGCAGGGCTTCTGTGCGGTCCATTGCCGATTCCAGCCTCCTGATTGGCTGGAATCGGCACGTGACGGGGCGGAGCTACACGGAGCCGGCATTCTGCACGAGCGGCCCCATTGAAGACAGCAGAAGACCCGGACTGCGCAAGCGCAGCTAATTTGGCCATTAGAGGCCGAAAATTAGTCGGCACCATGGAGACGAGGACGCCAGCAATGGAGCAGGTAAGTATAAAACGTTTGATAACTTCTGTATGGCTCATAATTAATGCACAATGTACATTACAAAGTGCATTAATATGGCCATACAGAAGTGTATAGACCCACTTGCTGCCGCGGGACAACCCCTTTAACCTTTGTAATGTTGGAATAAGATAGAAGCATCACACATACTGTAGACTTTGAATAGTTGACATATTGAGTTTGTGCGAGTTGTAGCACTATATAACCTCTTGCATTACAACAATAAAACAGAAGAACTTGGAAACATCACTGGGTGTTTCTCTTTGTTTTATTCTGTGATGCATCAAAAAATAATTAGGCATACCTGATTGATAAGGCTACAATATCTCTGGATTTTCACCTAAATTAAGGGATTACTTTAACAATCATCAAACTGAACTCCAGTACCTTTTATTTGCTGACCAGCACCACTGCTGAATTCCAGCCAACTTCAGATTTCCCCATTGTTTTTAAATTGGCCACCAGGGAATTCAAAAACTACATCTCCCACAATGCTCCATTAACAGTGACTGATAATTACAAGTTCACAATCATATAAACTCTGTCGTCCTTACAGAATTTGAAGGCACTGAGCATGCCTGACCAGTAAGACAGCGAAGCATACAAGTTGTAACCATTGGAACCCAATGGAGAACTAAAGGGGGGGGGGGGGCACATATAAATCCATATCTCTGAAGCTTTCTAAAACATTATGTTGCAAACTTACATATTATTGCCTTATGAAGCAAATAACATTCTCTTTGAATTGCCAAAAACCCTCTGGTAAACCCTCATATACCATGGCCAATTTCATTGGAAGCCTATTATCCTATTAGTGGAATGTAGGAAGAGAATATCCATAGACATATGAGGAGAACGTACAAGGTTTGTATCCATAGCTGCAGTGTTTCAAGGCAACAGTACGAACCTCTGTGCCTATCCATTAATATTTGCAGCCTAATATTAGAAGCACGTCAGAAATATTGGCTGAGTATATGATACATTATATCTTTATAGTATTGTAATAGAGAATAATATCACCTCATTCCGGTTCTTTCCCTATAACAAATTAGATTTTCAATAATCTAGATAACTCCATAAAAATACAGTATTAAAAATATATATCAATTCCAGGAAAGCTTCAACACTTAGTACTGAAGCTGGGAGGGTGAGCTTTAGTTGTAGGTTTGAGGTTTAGAAAAGTATTACAATATTGTATTAGGGTTATTGTATTAGGGCTGCTTGGCTGAGCACAAAAGTCTTCGGCATATTGATGTTCCTTAGAGTACCTGCAGAAGGCGCATAGTTGGTTCCCATTTCTCTTACGGACTTGCATGCATTAGATCCACAATTGTGGAAATTGACCAGCAATGTGTATTTGGAAACAGTGTTGGACGGCGTACCTGGGACTTACCAGCAAAATTTATTCTGCGGGCCCACTGCACAAATAAATGCATATATATATCTGATCTCTATTCGCAAATTTCCATCCATTACATTTTCCATACACTTCAATAGAAAGAGAAGGGGATGCCCAAGGAGGGAGGTTACTGCCCAGCCTCCCAATGTGCCTAGATGTCATTTCAGCAGTCTATGCTGCCTACTGTTCCTGTAGGTACCGCATAGAGTGTACTGTGCTGTGCACTGCTCATATCAGGGACTGGGGGCCCACTTCTGGCTTAGTGCCTACTGGGGGACTCGTGTATACCTCTATGGGCCAGTCCGAGCCTATTTAAAAAATTTGCAGCATGTCAGTTTTTTTGACAATTTCTTTTGCAAATTTCCCCCTGTGGCATGCATAGGGTAAAGGCCACGGCAAGTCCGCAACAAAATCTGCATGCAACACAGATTGGTGGTTACATCGGCCATTGGATTTGCGGCATGCAAATCCAGCATGCATGCAAGTTACCTAAGTGTGGCTCCATGTGCATGGAGTTCTTTCCTTACATCTATTGTAAGCTTGATTCCACTGGTCTTATAGCACATTATGTATATCAGCAGGAAAAATAAATTATAGATGTAGTGTTGGATGACTTGCTGTGTTATTGTGATCTAGATCCATGGACCAGCCTTGCAATTGATGTGGTAGCAGCTTTCAAAGTTAAATACAATAAAGGAATTGCCCAGTTTGGACAGATCCTTTTTGTTAGAAGTGTCCATTAAGCTGATTACAGGTTGTCCGGCTGCTCAGACCTCCAGCATTCACTAGAGCAACAAGTGTTTTATTCCTTGCAATGCCGATACACTGAAAAAGTACACTCATTGTCAAAAAATATCAAGCACCGAGAACGAATTGTCAAAATCAAATGAAACTTTCTCTGTGTGATTTGTAATGTTGATATAAGTAAGTGATCACAATATCAGGATATTTTATTGCAGAAATCTGAACACTTGAATGGAGGCTCTAGGACCCTGTTGTACTGCCTCTAGCTTGGATGCAAAATGTGATACAGGTGAGCATGGAGGCTCTAACCAAGGAAGCAACTATAGGGGATGCAGTTGCACTGGGCCCAGGAGCCTTAGGGGGCCAATAAGGCCTCTCCTCTCCATATAGGAAGCCCAGTACTATGAATAAAGCATTACAGTTGGGAGCCCTGTTGTAGATTTTGCAATGGGGCCAAGAAGCTTCAAGTTACGCCTCTGTTACCCTGTTGGACAACCTCTAGCTTGGATACAAGATGTGATATAGGCGGGCATGGAGGCTCTAGTACCTTGTTTTACCGCCTCTAGCATGGATACAAAATGTGAAAGGGACAGGCATTGAGGCTCTAGTACCCTGTTGTACCATCTCTAGCTTGGATACAAGATGTGATATGGATGGGCATAGAGGCTCTGGTACCCTTTTGTACTGCCTCTAGCTTGGATGCAAGATGTGATACGGGAGGTATGGAGCCTCTAGTACCCTGTTGTACCACCTCTACCTTGGATGCAAGATGTAATACGGGCGGTATGGAGCTTCTAGTACCCTGCTGTACCACGTCTAGCTTGGATGCAAGATGCGATATGGGCAGGCATGGAGGCTCTAATACGCTGTTAGGCTACCTCTAGCTTGGACAGAAGATGTGATTCAGGTGGACGTGGACACATACAGGTTCCATGTGGTATTCTGCGACATATTGGTTCACATTTGCTGTCACCGAGCCTCTAGATTGTGCAAGCTTGGAGGCTGTCAAAGTTGGTGTCTCAGATGGTTCCATACAAGCTCTATTGGTGATAAATCTGGCAACCAGGTGTGTAAAGTTGTATACTCTCAAACAAGAAGTAAAGTTTCCAGTCACTGCTCGTTCCCAGTGATTGAGGTTTCAATGTTAACAGTGTGGGAATCAATAGTGAGAAGGAACGGTGCCGTCACGAGTGACAACTTCTACAGTCCACTACACACCTCTACAAGTAACCGCTGCCGAGCGTTGCCTGGAAGAGGCCTAGCAGTACCTTGGCTGAGGTTACATGCGTCCCTCCAGGTTGTTCATCTAATCACACCACAACTCTAAGCATTTGCATACCTGTCTGAGATATAACGGCATGCCGAGTTATGCAGAAAATTACAACTCCTTCTAGAGTTTATCTACAGAAAGTGATAGATAGATAGATAGATATGAAAGAGAACATTACGTACTGCTAGTTTACCAACTGTACTTATTATATATATATATATATATATATATATATATATAGCACAGTTGGTAAACTAGCAGTACATAGTGTTGTCTCTTCTACTGTTATGTTCAAAGTCTTATGTTGCTCCTGCTAACATCCATGTTAAACCTGCAAAACAGATAAATCTTTGAGCTAAAGCAGGTAGCGGAATCAAGTTATTTCCTGACTGTTAATAATTATACATGTATTATTCACACACTGTATTTTCTATGTGCATCGCATATATAATGTGTTATTACCTACACCAAGTATGTCATATATCCGAGTCAGGGGACAAGTTACACACGCAGTAGTTTAGCCAAGGCACAAGTTTACAAGAATATATATTGAATTCTCTTCTATAAAAGTCCCATCATTTATTTCACCTTACTGTAGTTGGCGTTCTGCTCACTACTCGCATATAGCTGGACATCGGGTCACTTCAGTGGGAATTTAAGAATCAGTTATTATAGAGTGACGGATGTTTCAGTTAATGGAATATGAGAATTATTATCATAGATTGTAAAGTAAAACCTGCCCCAACAGCATCTTGATCTTATTTAAAGGAATGCATAACCTATATACTTTCTACTTAACAGTAGATACTGATAAATAATATTTTTCTCTAATCTAATATGTTTTTATTTTCGGATACATTTTTTATTCTCTTTTCTGCACTTAATTATGGGAGCAGCTATCTTGTTAACAGCATTCTGAGCTATACATTACAACAGCCACATGGACCATAGGGATATGTAGTCTGGAGATGGTCATTGACGTCTTTGGTAGGGTATACTAGGCATGCATTTTGCAGAGGTTACTGTGCAGTGAGGGGGAGGAGGTTAGCTGTGACCAACACGTATTGTCATTGGTGGATCCTACCATTAATGATTATGCCACTAATCTATATATAGACTAGCGTACCCGTCGCGCGTTGCTGCGAAGACAGACATACATACATACATTCGTTTTTATATATCTAGATGACGGCAGCAGCGACCACTGAGGTTTTGTAGGCCGCTGTTTCCCCCTTGCAGGCTGAATAAAATAGCCGTTGTGTGGAACATCCAATTTATCCGGCTGCTGTGGCTTCTTGGGAAGATAGCCTAGTACATGTTTGCCCACTTCCAACTCCAATGGAGACTGACTGTAAATGGCTGGCGTGCTCTAGTATTTATGGTTTCAAGCTGTACGTGTCATTGCATACAGTCTATCTATCTATCTATCTATCTATCTATCTATCTATCTATCTATCTATCTATCAGGGTTATTGCATACAGTCTATCTATCTATCTATCTATGACATCAGGAAATGAGAGAATTAGATTCCGTACGTAAAATTTGAACGCTAATTCTTTGGCGCTTTGAATTGAATAATCGAGTTGGGACCCATTAACTTTTCCTATTTATGACATAATCAATGCTCGTGCCAAATTTTAAGTTTCTATGACATTGGGAAGTGAGAGAATTAAGTTGGGATGAGACATAAGGCCTTGCCCATAAGCATTCCCCAACCTCCAAGAACTGAACCTACCTACCTGAATGAGATTTTGTAGGCCGCTGCTTCCCCCTTGCGGGCTGAATAAAATAGCCGTTGGGTGGAACATACAATTTATCCGGCTGCTGTGGCTTCTTGGGAAGATAGCCTAGTACATGTTTGCCCACTTCCAACTCCAATGGAGACTGACTGTAAATGGCTGGCGTGCTCTAGTATTTATGGTTTCAAGCTGTACGTGTCATTGCATACAGTCTATCTATCTATCTATCTATCTATCTATCTATCTATCTATCTATCTATCAGGGTTATTGCATACAGTCTATCTATCTATCTATCTATCTGGGTTATTGCATACAGTCTATCTATCTATCTATCTATCTGGGTTATTGCATACAGTCTATCTATCTATCTATCTGGGTTATTGCATACAGTCTATCTATCTATCTATCTATCTATCTATCAGGGTTATTGCATACAGTCTATCTATCTATCTATCTATCTATCTATCAGGGTTATTGCATACAGTCTATCTATCTATCTATCTATCTATCTATCTATCTATCTATCTATCTATCTGGGTTATTGCATACAGTCTATCTATCTATCTATCTATCTATCTATCTATCTATCTATCTATCTATCTATCTATCTATGACATCAGGAAATGAGAGAATTAGATTTTGTAGGCCGCTGCTTCCCCCTTGCGGGCTGAATAAAATAGCCGTTGGGTGGAACATACAATTTATCCGGCTGCTGTGGCTTCTTAGGAAGATATCCTAGTACTTGTTTACCCACTTCCAACTCCAATGGTAATTTGCTGGCGTGCTCTAGTGGTTCCAAGCTGTACGTGTCATAATAGAGCCTTAATGACATCACAATGCAGCTTATGAGAACATGTTGGGGCATGTTCGCGCGTTGCTGCGAAGACAGACATACATACATACTACGTTTTTATATATCTAGATGACGGCAGCAGCGACCACTGAGGTTTACCGCTGGGGTATGTCACTCTTATTACTAATGGGGGGAGTGTCACTATTATTACTGCTGTGGGATGTCACTATTATCGCTGGGGTGAAGGTGTCACTATTACCGCTGGGGTATGTGTACATGTGGCAGAAATGGGCAGGGCTCTTTCAGAATAGACCGGGTGCAGATTTTGACTGCTTTTTAGATGCGGAAATGCTGCAGAATTTTCCACAGAAATCTCCGCTGAGCACATTCTGCAGTATTTCCGCGTCCAAAAAGCAGTCAGAATCTGCACCCGGTCTATTCTGAAACAGCCTTGTCCTTTTTAGAACGACGGGGGTAAAATCATACGTTGTGATAAGCCCCGCCCCCTGACGTGTTGGCACTTTGCGATACATAAGTGGGTTTTGGGTTGTAGTTTGGGCACTCGGTCCCTAAAAGGTTCGCCATCACTGGCCTAGTACATGTTTGCCCACTTCCAACTTCAATGGAGACTGACTGTAAATGGCTGGCGTGCTCTAGTATTTATGGTTTCAAGCTGTACGTGTCATTGCATACAGTCTATCTATCTATCTATCTATCTATCTATCTATCTATCTATCTATCTATCTATCTATCTATCTATCTATCTATCAGGGTTATTGCATACAGTCTATCTATCTATCTATCTATCTGGGTTATTGCATACAGTCTATCTATCTATCTATCTATCTATCTATCTATCAGGGTTATTGCATACAGTCTATCTATCTATCTATCTATCTATCTATCTATCTATCAGGGTTATTGCATACAGTCTATCTATCTATCTATCTATCTATCTATCTATCTATCTATCTATCTATGACATCAGGAAATGAGAGAATTAGATTTTGTAGGCCGCTGCTTCCCCCTTGCGGGCTGAATAAGATAGCCGTTGGGTGGAACATACAATTTATCCGGCTGCTGTGGCTTCTTAGGAAGATATCCTAGTACTTGTTTACCCACTTCCAACTCCAATGGTAATTGGCTGGCGTGCTCTAGTGGTTCCAAGCTGTAGGTGTCATAATAGAGCCTTAATGACATCACAATGCAGCTTTATAGAACATGTTGGGGCATGTTCAAGGGCGTCCGATGTTGATGACATCAGTGATGACATCACAATAGCAGGTGGCTTACTTATTCGATCTACGTGGGGGGGGGGGGCGTAACTTTCGACGAAGCTCGCGCGCCATTTATCGTAGGATATTTGTACTATGCCTATAATCTTCCCAGGAGTGTACTCAACAACTTCCCAAAGTTTCATGGCGATCGGATGAATGGTGTAGTAGCGCATAAAGGACAAACACGCACGCACGCACACACGCACGCACGCACGCACGCAGACAGACATACATTCAATTTTATATATATAGATTACTTCAGAAGGGCTGTTGATCTACGGATTTATTCTGGTTGCCAGATTTCAAGTTGGGAAGGAATTTCTCCCTAAAATAAGGAAAATTGGCTTCACTGGGTTTTTTGGCTTCCTCTGGATCCATATTAGGGGAGGGGGCTAATAGGCTGAACTGGATGAACATGTGTTTTTTTCAGCTTATGTTACTATAACACTATGTTACTGTGTTACGTGATGCCTGTCATTGTAATCCTCACTGTGAGGATGAGGAGATGACTGCTGAAAAGCTTTCTCTATAGAATAGGAAGTGTCAGACTAGTGTCAGAAACCAATCAACACATTTTTTTAGAAAATATATTTAACATAAAAACATGATTAAACAATCTGATGGCACATTTCCCTTAAGAACTTACAGCCTATAAGGTTTGAACAAAAATTTTTTTTTGAAATATGTGCCTAGACGTGTATATTGAGGCAACAGTTATAATCGAAACCATGCATCCATTCACTGAAATGGGAAATTAGGTTAATTAGTACAATATATGCTATTTTCAAGCGCAAATGTGCAGAAAATACACAATGCTGCGTATTTTTTTGCCCAAACGAAATGCATGCGCAAAGTAGGCTTATGTTAACTAACCCATTGAAGTCAATAGGCTCTATTCACTGAGTATTGTACACGCAAATTTTGTTTGAGCAAAATACGTTCGTGTGATGTAGGCCTTAAGTCCAAGTTCATTCCAAGTTTGAAACTGACAGAACTCGGTCCCATTAAAGTCAATGTGTGTGTTCACATTTGTCCGTTTTAAAAAGTTGCAGCATGTCCTATTCTGGTGCAATCTGCAGATTAGAATTGTCTGTTCATTGGGTGCGTGAAAAAATTGACATACATGTATGTTTCATTTTTTTTTTTTACACACCCATTGACTTTAGTGGGAGTTTTAGATTACATCTAGAGATGAGCGAACGTACTCGGATAAGCACTACTCGTCCGAGTAATGTGCTTTATCCGAGTACCTCTCTGCTCGTCCTGAAAGATTCGGGACGCGCTGCGGAGCGGGGAGCTGCAGGGGAGAGCGGGGAGGAACGGAGGGGAGATCTTTCTCTCCTTCTCTCCCGCCCGCTCTCCCCTGCTCCCCACTGCGACTCACCTGTTAGCAGCGGAGCGCCCCGAATCTTTAGACCCGAGCACAGCGATACTCGGATAAAGCACATTACTCGGACGAGTAGTGCTTATCCGAGTACGTTCGCTCATCTCTAATTACATCAATCGGTCCACATTCCTTTTTTTTTGATTGGCAAGAAAAACAAATGACACTTGGATGACACTTGCGCATTAAAGATGCAAACGCTGAACAATAACTGATGTAAAACGCACATACACTCGCACTGATATTGGTCAGATTTTCACTGACCAAAATTCAAATTGCCCATGAGAATATAGTCTTAGGGCTCAGTCACACGGGCATTTTGATGCACGAATTTTTGAACACATAACTGATGCGTTCAAAAATTTGCGTGAGCTAAGTGGCGTCACAGCGGAAAAACGCTGCTAGCAGCGTTTATTCGCTCAAGAAGAGGGCTGCCCGCTATCCCATGCTGCGGGTGTGACAGCTGCAGCAGGGGATTCCTTGGTTGTGAGACCCCTGGACGCTGTCGGCGGCCCCATTGAGTGCAAGGTGAAATTCCTGGGCTGTGAGAGCATCCAGAGGTTTCACAAACACAGAACACCGGTTTGCCGCAGTTACATGAGTTCTGCAAACCGATGTCCTATAGTTTTCGCCGCAGGCGTTTTTTCGCATGTAAAATTCGCACATGTAACCGCTGCTATTGAAAAGCATTGGTTCTATCTAGCGCAAATTTTTTGACAGCAGAAAAACAGCTGTAGCAGAGGATTCATTGGATGTGAAACCCCTGGATACTATCACATCCAGGGGTTTCACCTGTGGTCAATTGGGCCAGCGGCAGCTGCGGCGGCCCCATTGACATACAGAGATCATCGCGATCCTCTGCTATAGCTATGACAGCTGTGGCAGAGGATTTCTTCATCTCTGCAGGGTGTCCCATTGTCACTGGACTCTGTGACAGCCGGCAAGGACTGCAGTGATTTTCAGGGAAGGGCTTAAAATATAAGCCCTTCCCTGAAAATCAATTCAAAAATGTGTAAAAAAATAAAAAAAATGGATACTCCAGCTGGCTCTTCTCCTGCACTGCTCTGAGGAGTATTCAGCAGGCGGGATTTAAAATCCCCACCTGCTGAATGGGATGCCTCTGATTGGCTGAGCACTGTGAAGAATCAGAGGCAGCTCTCAGCTATTGAATGACATCTGAGAGCTGCCTGTGATTGGTCCTAGCACTCACCCATTCATTAATTCATTTTTGACGCATACGTTTGTGCGCATGTAAAATTTGCACATGTGCCCGCTCCCATTGAAAAGCATTGGTTCTATTTAGATGTGTCCAGGAAACGCAACTGACAGACACATGTACAAACGCCCATGTGACTGAGCCCTTACAAAGATGTCCTGCTCTATTCCATACTACATTATGAACAAAAGTGGAAAAAACTGTCTTGTCTCTCCAGTTCCCGGCAATTGGCTTTTTTCAATAGGAAACCTTTGTTTGACTATGCAGGCGACGGTTCTGTTTTCCTAATCCGTTAAGGGAGCAGGAAAGGGGAATCCCCTGGCCGAACAGATCCATCTTCTGACAGAACCGAACAGTGCTGAATGGACTCCATTGACTATAATGGGGTCCGTTCAGTTTCCGTTTAGCTGACCGCCATTTTACTGGCCGAAAACGTTCTGCATGCAGGACTTTTTCTTTCAGCATTTTGTGCCGGATTGGCAAGGGAACCTCCGAAAGGAGTTTCCAGTACAGATGTAAAAACAGCCTTACCTTCCAGCCATTGTACTGAATAGTCAACTAAAGTAATACATGGACTGGCCAAAGTGGTGATTGTTTTTACAGAAAGGCCCTCCTCTCTGTGACATCAGGTGTTGTTCTGGTGGGACAACTCTTTTAAACCTTCTATGGAAAAACACATATTAAGCTGCTTTCACATCTGCGGTGGGGATTCCCTTAGCGAAACAGATCTTACGATGCAACCGAACAGTGCTGAATGGACCCCATTGGCTATAATGGGGTCCATCCAGTTTTTGCTCAGCTGCCTGGCATTTTACCGGAAAAAAATACACTGCATGCAGGACTATTTCTTACGGTATTTTGTGCTCAATTTGCAACGGAACCTACGAATAGAGGTTCTAGTGCAGATGGGATCCCTTAACCCTTTCCAATCCACTGTCTGACGTCTAAAGACATTCTGATTGAAGGCTGTACAGCTCAGATGTCGGAAGATGTCTGGCAGGGTATTCTTACTGAAGATTACTGGCCGCTCTGTTGTCCAGGCCTCTCCAGCATGTCCCATACTGCAGTATTGGCTCTAGCCAGCAGATGGCGCCATTGTATAATGGCAGAAAGAGAAAGCCCCCTAGGAAACCCTGAATCCAAAATGGGATCGCAAAGGGTTAAACACATATTAAATTTATTACAGGCAGTCTAAATGAAAAAAGTTGTGATTGTTACCTTAATCTCTGTAGATATTAGGGGTGCAGTCAGCTCTGTTGATATGCAGAATGAATATTAGCACTAATAAGCATTTAAAAATACGTAATATGTAACAACATTGAAATTCTTTTTATGTGACAAATATAATTATAGTGCCCTTGATATCTCATAACCATGGCAGCCTCATTTCCTCAACATTAATAAAATAAGTGTTAGTCTGCTTATATGAAGTTGTATGCTTAAATAAACGCGGGCATTAAAAGAACTAAAATGCACATCAGCGTTGAGATAATATTTCCATAACTGCTCATTAACTTCTGTCAACCTCACTCACAAACTCATTTTTCACAGCTCCACTCTTCTGTCATTGTTACATCATGAGGGGTAATGAAAGCATTACTGTACATTGAGCATTAGTGTTACAACTAAACAGTGGATATGTGTTAGTTACATTATATCCTGCAGTATCGAATAGCTCCAATACATCATAGCATGGACTGTATGCCATGACTGAAATGCACTATTGGAATGCTGCAAAATCCTTGAAGCCATGGCATAGATTTAGTATTGGCAAATTGCTAGCTGTCCTTCATATAAGCTCTCCTTCATGTCTAATTAAAGATGATTGTGTACCTAATAAATTCCTATCTCAGTGCAACAAGCAAGACTGTATGTGAAGATCTATAGAGGCCTGTACAATCTATTTCCTGGTCAAGTTAAGCAAGTATTGTAGCATTTTTGTTTAACTATAGAGTAGGCATAGGCTAATATTAAAGGCTATAGAACAACACTCTGTACATGAAAAATCAATACACGTATATTTTACTAAGTCCTTGCAGAAAAAAAAATATTGAGTTTTCCTTTTCATGCATTTAGAAAGCCTCATAATTAGTTTACAGGCTTGTCTATATTTAAGTTTCTGGCCCGGGGGTATTCCCAGCACTGATCAACTGATCTCTCTCATGAATGTGAACAATCTTAGCTTCACATCTGCTCTTTCAGAGGCTAGCATAACCACACTCAATTACCAATACACAGCTATCTTTCAACCTCTTTCTGAATAGCTGATCTTCCTATTCCCCCACATTGCTGATAAGAGTAAAATATTCAGAGTGAATTATAGCCCCCTGTAATAGTAGCTTCCGGTGCTCTCTGTGTCATCTCTTCCACCATCCGCCAGCACTGCCATACAGAACTATGGATGCATGTTCACAACAAGAGAGCAGTCAGTCAGTTTAGCCTGACTGACAGAATTTGCTAAGATTTCAGTCCTCTAGTCTGCAGTGCCTTGGAAAACAATTCTAGCATAAAAGTCAAGCAATCAGCAACTTTTAAAGAAAACCAATTTGAAAAGTCTTCATTTACAAAAAACACATTGATTGTATGAAAAATAAAGAGTAGAAAGATGTACATAGCCTTTAAAGAATAATGGCACTTGTGTATAATGCCTTGTGTATACCTGTCTTATTTGATGTCCCATATTGGGGTATATGCTATTGTGGCTCCTTCTTCCCCTCTAATATGGTTATTCTAATACATTTCCCAGTATGCCCTTTACTCTTTAGAGACAAAAGGGGTAGCAAGTCATCACACTGCATTTGCTGTGCACCACGTCCTACCTAAAAGTAGTCATTTGCATTAAACAGAAGTAGATTGATGGTTGAACAACTACTGAACAAACGATCATTTGGGGAATGATTGCTTCACAGACAGAGCCATACACATTTTAGTCCATATTGGCCATCACTATTGTCCAAACTGGCCATACGTGTTCAATGGCACTGAGTTGGTAATGTCCTTTCAAAAGAACTTGTTCATGGATGAAGGATCTTTCATCCGACTAGTTGATGTAAATTTCAGATGTGAGTGACTTCTTTCTAGACAATGATATTTTGTCATTGGTCAACTGAAACTGTAATTCATTGTTATGTTTCCCCCAACAAATGATTGTTCTCGTTAAAATCATTCAATTTCATCATTTAGTCGAATGTGCACTTGAATTTGGCTATCTCCTGCAGCACCATTAAAGTAAATGGAATGCAGCGCCCATGTAATGCACTGGTGCCCCATTCTCGGGGTCAGTTGGAATCCCAGTGGTCAAGCCTCCTCTGATCTGTGGATAAGGAATAACTTGCAATCATGACACAACCTAGTTAGGGAAACAACTTTTACATCAATGACCAAGAACCTCTGTTCTGTAGTTATAAAATGCTCTAATCACTGCAAAGTCTGCCCTATAGTCATATATGATGTAGCTTCACTCTGCTTTCCCCTGCTTTCTGCTTATGGTAGGTTTCTCATTGTAAACTCTTAGAAGCAAGAAGAGCAGTGTGAACCCAAATCTCCGAGGTTCCACTGGACTCTACATAGAGCACACGCAGATGTTGTGAACAATTAGTTTGAGTCAGGGTTGCTAGTAATAATATAGACTCACCTACTATACCACTGCACTCCTGGTCTCTTAGGGCAGGAATGATATCTTCAGCAGTACTCTATACAAGAAGGACATACAGAAGAACAAGAAGGGGGAAATTGGAGAGGAGATGTCTGAGAGCTGCCAGGAAGGGTTTGATAAATGATGTAATTCTGGAGTTCACAGAAAGTCAAGCACACATCCTGCCTATACAAGCTCTTGACTGGTAGTCAGACGGGGATCACATCACACAGATGCGCATCATGAAAGGGTTGGATACAACTCAGCTAGGATAAAACACTACTGGAAAACTGCTGGTGAGTTAGTATTGCTTGTCCAAATTTTCTGTAGTGCTTCTTTAATAAATAAAACCTGTAAACTGTGTTTTTTTTTGCACAATCCTATAATTGCTGGTTTGTGAGGGTGTATTACCTTCTATGCTTACAATATTTGTCACATCCACGTTTCTGAGGCCTCCTGCACATGAACGCATACTGCACATGGCAATCATTTTTGCATGCAGTACTGTATTCTATATTGCAAAGGTGTTCTCTACAGGCACTGCTTTTAGGAGAGCATAGAGTGCAACATAAAGGTATCTTACAGTGGCAAATGGAGTGACTATGGGTCTGAATATGTCTTTTTGACAGCATATACAGGGGGTGGACAAAAATGTGGAAACACTGTATGAAATGCATGGTATTTTAATCAGATTCATTAGCACTGAACTGCCCTTTTGACCCCTGCTTGGCTGTGAGCTTTCCCACCAAATTTGTGTTTATTTCACCTCTTGCCCTGCTCTGGGTGGTTTTGGGAGCCAGCTGGTAACAGCAGATGAGTGGCTCAAACCCCAGACAAATGGAACCTTGTTGCTTGGGCAGATGTTCACTTCAGTAATTTTGTATCTTGTCTCCACCATAAGAATGGGTGGAAACAAGATACACGTCCACAACCAACGCCCCCCCACTGGATTGGCTGGGCTGGGCTGGAGAATCGGTGGGCCTAATTTCCCCTGCCGGCTGTTGTCAATCACCCCTCTGCCACTCGGCCTTGTATCCTTGACGGCTCCAGCGCTGTAAGTCTTGTCGCCTTCGTTGCTGTCACTGATGGCTGGCATAATGCAAGGGCAGCGAGGAGACTCACAGCGGCAGAACAAGGCAAAACAAAGTGGCTGCCAGCTGGCAGGGGGACGGGAAGAGAGAGAAAGAGTTGTGACAGGTGGTGGGGGATGGGGGGATCTCACAGCCGGCAAGGGGCTGGAAGAGAGAGAGCATTGTGACAGGCGGCGGGAAGATTTCACAGCCGGCGGGGGATGGGTAGATCTGACATCCACTGGGGACAGTGAAGAAAGACAGCGGGCCCTGCCAGGTCACAGCGTGGCCGGCTTCAGTGATGGCAGCACACATGACAGGCGATATTGGAGCCCATGGGAGTGACTCTCAGCACGCGAGCCGTGAAGGGAGAAGGAGCAGTGGCGGTGACATTGACAGGAGCCGGGAGGAGAGTGTGACTGTCACCGCCGGAGCCGTGAGGGAACTAAGATGCCAGGGCCGCGGCCACAGACTGACAGCGGAGCCAGAAATAGATCTGTGGAGGAATGTCAGATAGCCAATCGGCAGCTGTGGGCATACCTAGCACTGCACCAGGCAATCCCAGGTCTCCACCCATTCTTTTGGTGGAGACAAGATACACCAGTACCGTTCACTTCCGCCTGGCAGCATCTGTGTCATATTACCTCCACTTAACATGTCTCTACATGTCTTATTGAAATATGATGTATAATCCCCTGTAACTTAATGCATGCATCCTGTACCATGTTTCCATACTTTTGTCCACTCCCTGTACATGTCCTAAGCATGTGGTCCCAGGAAATGGGTCAACATAAAAAGAATAATTTGACACAATAAAAAAAAATGTAACTATCTGAACTGCATATGATTCATCCTTATCTAAGATAAGTAAATGTGCTATCAGGATTTGCATGGGTAACTTTATAAATAGGATCTGGCAAAGAAGAAGCACGCCACTTGATAAATAAATGTTCTGTTCAAAGTACTGTACTCACATTTTATGTATAGGAAAACTACTTCCCATGCTATTTTCGCTTGCCCAAAGCGGTTTACCAAAAGCAGCTGGCTGTTCACCTTCAATATATCTCACAGAATTAGCTAGAGCCTCTGAATGGGGGCAGGTGCCCAAACAATAACCAACTGAACTGCAGTGAAGCTGTGAGCCAGATCAAGGAAAGAAATAGGCTGCCCTGGGGGTTAAACTTCTTATTTACCCATGTACTTCTTAATAAGTAGGTATAGAGCAGACACACATTCAGATTATAGTAAACCGCTCTGATGTCATTGCTCAGTGACCCAAAGAAGAACAACTTTAAACAGAACTACAGAAAATGCTACAACTATAGTGATGCAAAGGACAAATAAACTACATAGACAAATAGTGACCTCTACATATACAAATAGGAGTTACAAAGAATGATCTGGAACGCTTTGTTGTTCATTGTCATGTACTAGTCATTGACTAATATCAATAGTTGTTGTATCCTGAGGATCAAGTATTGTTAATGCGCTAACCAGAGATACGTTTGTAGAATATTTTATTGTGTTCCAAGGTTCCATCTAATTTTTAAAGACATGGCCACAATTACAAATAGGCATGACATAGTTAATAGTGTCTAAGGCCACACTCACACAGACAATTTTCCCGCGGCGTTTTGAATGCCACAGTATCCGCAATAAAACGCTGCCCTTGATTTCAATGGAGCCTCGCAGACATGTGCTTGAACATGGCGATTTCCAGCGCCGCGATTCTCAAGAACTGTCTGTTATATTTTGTGTGTTTAGCGCACCTCATCAATGATGGGGTGTGCTAAGGCCACTGTCGGAGGCAGGAATGCTGCCTGCGAAAATGAAGGTAAAATCGCAGTGCTTTGCTGCAGCCGTGTGTGAGAGTGGCCTACGGTAATATTTTACTACTTGTGCAGAAAGATAGGTTGATGTTGGATTCCAATTTTGAGGATGCTCCAAAGCCAAGTATCTTCTAATCTAAAATATTAATAACTATTCTAATACTTTCCTAATTTTTTGTAGATCACTGAGCTTTTACATATTGCTTGCAGTATTTGAAGGATCTAAAGCCTCCCCTCGAAGTTTCCTGATGACAACTCTTTTGCGAGGTTTGGATCTCATGTCTATTTTGACTTTAATAGTGGTTGCTTTTGTCAGAACATCGGCTGTGGATTCACCATGCCACAGACTGATTTGGCTTAGATCTGATCCTGAGGATAGCACATGGGGTCCCCTGTTTTTAACCCTCACCAATTGGATTTTAGTCTACACTGCAGGGACTCCTCGGCCTTTTCCCCAACAGACGTCTTGTTCTGTGCCAGATGATGTAAAATGGTCAGGGCAACCGTAGCATGGCACTGGATGAGAAGGCAGGAACTTGGTCAGGATGCAAAGCTGAGGTCAGGCCAGGTGTAATTCGTGTGCAATGATAAGGCTAGTTGAGGGTCAGAGGAAGCACCAGTAAGATATGATGGGGGTCAGAAAGAAACTGAAATCAGGAATGGAGAAGACAGGAAAGCTGGGTGAAACAAGCATTGTGCTAGCAGTACAATTCAGAGTACTTTAGTAGTGAGGAACATATGCATGGTCACCTGGAACCAGAATCCATGGATCCAATATAGAGTCATAGAAGATACGTGACAGCATTCAAGGTGCGGAATTTAAAAGTCTTTATTCCAGGAGTCAGTCAGAAGCAGAAAACGCCTTTGCATACCAAATGGAACCGATCGCTCAGGCACCCTCCAATGGGAGAGGTTGCCTTTAATAACCAGAGGCCCATCTGGATTGGCTGGGATGCGAAAAACTGGCATGCACACTGACCCTTTAAGAGGTGAACTGGCCAATCACGTGCACTCTATAGAAGGCAGGGAAGTCACAGCTAGAGCTGTATTTGCTGCACAGGCCCTGGGGGACACAGCACTGGCCACAGCTAATGTCAGGAGAACGTAGGGAATGTAGTCATCCCCGGCCTGCCACTATAACAGTTATGATGTGGACAGTGATGTGTACACCGGGTGAGAGCTATACATTCACTGCTAAATATGTTGAGCTATCATGAAATGTAGACAGAAACTACAGTGAAACCTCTTTGAAACAACCATCCATAATTGCAGTGATAAATGGTCTTCTACTAGGATGAAGAAGAAGATCGATATGCATAGGATATAAGGGAAGTGAAAATCTGTAAGTGGTCTTTTGGAAAGCCTTTACTGCACATAAGACTTGTGGCTGACAGCAATAATTGTTGCTTTCAGTAGCAGGGTAACGTATAAGAAAAAGTCCTCCACGTTACTAACACAGTCTTAAGGAATTTTCACATCCCTGTGTCAAGGTGCAGTATGTATCTGGGCATCAGATCTATACTGTATATTGCTATGATAGCGTGTATCCCTGCTCCATATCGTATAGACCGCGTGCTTTAAAATGCAGCATCAGTGTCAAAAGTAGAAAGAGACAATCATGTAGTCATTAAGCCTCAACAGCTCTGGAGATGTGATCCAACATATTGCCTGCTACGGGTTACCTGCAGGCACACATTGCTATGTCAATGTACAGCCCAGTAGTTGTATATCAGTCATTATAAACACAGCGGTAATAAATTAAGTCTCAACAATGAGGCCTGCCAACTTTCAGACATTACATTATTACCTCTTCTGTGTATACAACTAGCGAGGCTGTAATAGCTCCTCGATGTTGTCCATCATTCATTTTCTACTCAACAGCCACAGAAACAAGTGCAATTTGAATGCTATAATACTCGGTTTTCATTAACCCCTTAATTGTCAGCTCACTTCAGGCCTCAATGACCAACCAATTTTTCTGTTTATTTTTCCATGGTCACATTCCAAGGGCCATAACTTTTGAGGATTTGATTTTTTTCAGGAGAAATTGTACAGCATCTTTATTGGCATTATTGTGCGCTGCATAATATACTGTATACATTTTCTAAAAAAAAAAAATTCTTTGGGGAGGTTGGGGAAAAAAACTAATTCCGCCATTTTTTGGGGGGGGAATGTCATATTTATGGTGCTCAGAATGCAGAATATGTCATGTGATAACATTATTCTCTGGGTCACCATAATTACGGCAATACAAAGTTTATACAGTTTTTTTATGTTCTGCTATTTTGTATTAGTTAATTTTACAAATTATTAAAAAAAACAACATTTTGCCAAATTTGTAATAAAGGAATCTAAATAATAAAACAACAATACACATTTAGGGCTCAGTCACACGGGCGCATCGGCACCTGTACACAGGCCCCGATGCGCCTGTGTGACTGAGCACTTCCCGCAGGAAGAAGACGGCCGTACCTCAAGACGGACGTCTCTCTGCAGCGCTGATGAAAGAACACATGACCAGTAATGAAGCCGGTCACATGTTCTTTCTGCTGGCGCTGCAGAGAGACGTCCGTCTTGAGGTACGGCCGTCTTCCTCCTGCAGTAACACGGGCGCCAATGCACCCGTGTCACTGAGCCCTTAGTATTGCTGCATCCATAAAAGTCTGATCTATCAAAGTAATGCATTATTTACCCAACACAATGAACGTCTTCAGAAAAAAAAAATAAGGAGCGCCGGAAATGTGTTTTTTTTGGTCACCCTGTCTCCAACAAAAAATGCAATAAAAAGCAAACAAAAAGTTGTATGTATTGCAAAATGGTAGCTACGCAAACTACAGGGTGTCCTTGCACAAGTATGTGGACGGAAAAATAATAAAGCTATTGCACGCAGAAGATGGCGGCAGAAAATAATTTTAAAACATGAAATAGCTTTGAAAAAAATACAAGTAGTACAGCAAAAAAAAAACATATAGGTTTGGTATCCTAGTAATCATACTGACTCATAGAATAAAGTTATTATGTCATTTTTGTTGCAGTTTGCACGTCGTAGAAACAAGACGTACCGAAAGATGGCAGAATTTCATTTTGTTTCCATTTCTCTCTATTTAGATTTCTTTTAACGTTTTTCAGTACATTATATGGTACATTACGTAGCATCAGTGAAAAATACAGCTCATCCTGCCAAAAATCAAGGCCTCATGCAGCGACATCGATGGATAAATAAAGGAGTTACTATTTTTTAAAAGGTTGGAGAAAAAAACTAAAATGGAAAAAAAAAAAAGCTTCGCCACTAAGGGGCTAAGTTGACTTTTTGATCACTTTTTTTTCTGCTTTTTGGTAAGAAAAAAATATGCAGAATTAGCTAGATTAGGCAAGTTTTTAATTTGGTGTTTACCGTATGGATTAAATACTGCCTATGGCTGGTCCTCATAGGCTACTGTGCATGGCTGACCCAGAGGCACCCTCCAGTCACTTCAGACAGCCAAACTCCTGTTCCTACTGACATAGATCATATTCTGATGGTTCATAAAAAGGCGTATGAATCGGAATAAGACCCCTTATTGACTAAAAAGTTATATTGGCAATCACTAAGAGGATAATATTACTAGCACTATTTACTTATGACTTATTCATGCCTCATGTATATGTAGAGGGAGCCACTATTTATTCAGTTTTAACTATAATCTTTATACATTGTGGCACATATATTACTAGTGTTATGCCAGAATTCTGGATTAAGTTACATAGTAACATAGTATGTAAGGCCGAATGAAGACAATGTCCATCTAGTCCAGCCTGTCTATCCTCCTGTGTTGATCCAGAGGAAGGCAAAAAAAACCAAGACGCAGGAGCCAATTAGCCCTTTTGGGGAAAAATTCCTTCTCGACTCCTTAATGGCAATCAGACTGATCCCTGGATCAACCCCTAATAGTTCCTACCTGCCTGTATACCCGGATTAACAATTGACCTAAGATTTATATCCTGTAATATCCTTCCGCTCCAAAAAGACATCAAATCCCCTTTTAAACTCCTCTATGGAGTTTGCCATCAAGTTGTCCCTTTTTCTTAGTGCAAATCATTTCTGATAAATATACACAGCGTTGGGTTTGAACCTCCCATGTTTCAGTCAATCAATATAAATAAAATTATGCTGACTGATGGATTGTAATCATCACTAGATAATTTATCAAACCTGTCTAATAGTAAAATTTACTTTGCACATAGCAGCCAATCACAGCACAGCTTTCATTTTACCAGAGCAGTGTAAGAAAAGAGAAGCTCTGCAGTCATTAGTTGCTGTGGGCAAAAATGATAGTTTAAATGCTATGGTTTTGATAAATAAGGACTTTTGTCTTACTCACTATGACTGCATGAAGCAAAATGGCATCTCTGCTACATCATGCACGGTGTGGTATGCCAAAACAAAATCAATAATTTCAGTGCCAAGAAATTACTAATGAGTTGTACAGAAGTGATGCACCCGTTGGAAAAACAATATTTGGTTCCAGAACTTTCTCGCAATGGGAAGTGTTCTAAAACAGTCTGGGGAGGCTCATCAAAGTGTTTCCAACATGAAAGTGGAAGAAATTCGAAGAGTTTCAGAGATGCCCAGGGAAATTAATTTGTCAAGCATCAATAGAGTTCAACGTACCACCAACAACAGTGCATTGAGAACATAAAGCATTAGCAGCTTCATATGTATCCTTATAAAGAGCAATTTGTCCAACAATTGAAGCCAGATGACAAGCAGCGTATACAGCAATTTCCAAACACACTGGATCGTCTCAACACTGACAGTTGCTTTCTTGGATCCATCTTGTTCTGACATGGAGCCAGATTTCATCTGTCAGGATATGTTGCTTGGCATAATGTGCAGATATGGCGTTCCAAAAATCCCAATGTCTACATAGACCATGTCCAAGGTAGCCCAAAACTGAATGTTTCATGTGGTGTAATGAGAGACAGAATTATCGGTCAGTGTTTTTGGTGAATGTAGAGTAACTGGCCCGGTATATCATGGCATTTTGGAATTGTTCCTGTAGCCCCAAGTAGCTGATCTGTAACCTACCATCATCTTCCAGCAAGATGGAGCTCCCCTACATTGGAATATGCATGTTTGGAGTCCCCTCAATAACACCTTTCCTGGTCGCTAGATTAGATGGGGTGGACCAAATTCATGGCCACCCCATTCACCAGATCTTAGTCCACTGGAATTCTTCCTCTGGGGTTATGTAAAAGATCATATATTTGTGACTACAGTGACCTGCAAGCCCCCATCCGTGATATGATTCGTACTGTAATAGGGGACATATTGGAGAGAACGCCGCAAGAAATGAAGCACAATATGAATTTACAAGTGCAAAATACTCGCACCTGCAAAAGATAGGATATGTGTGTGCTGGGAAGGTCCGTTCTGCCGTGACATCGTCTGATGTTATAGAGATTCCCCTCATCACTGAACACTGTGACAGCACTGTCACAATGTTCAGTGATTAGGGGACTCCCCGCGGGGACGAAAGAATCCCCTGCCACAGCTGTGGCGAGGATCCCGATGTTTTCCCATTGCTATCACTACTGCCACCCCATTGCATCACCTCTCTGCCGTTTGCCAGCTCCGGGGTATGTCTTGAATTCAATGAATGGCTGCCTGTGATTGGTCACAGCGCTCAGCCAATCAGACCCAGTGCTTTCAGGAGACAGGGATTTTTAAATCCCCAGCCAGGAGACAATGCTTTAGAAGAGTACCAGGGAGCCAGGGAGAAGACGAGCCGGAGCAGGACAGCAGCGGAGAGGTGATGTGTATATACATATATTTTTTTCCAGCAGCTAGTGATAATTTTCATGGAAGGGCTTATATTTCAAGCCCTTCCCCGAAAATCCATACAAGGGTTGCCTTCACCACACTGCTTTCAATGGGCAGCAGTAGCGCCAGCCCATTGAAAGCAAAGGGAGAACATTGTGTTCCTCTGCCACAGCTGTAACAGCTGTAGCAGGGAATTCCTTTGTCCCCGCTGCAGTCCCCTCATCACTGAACACTGCGGCAGTGTTTAGTGATGAGGGGACCTTTGCGGAGCTGCTGCGCTTCTACAAGCACAGCTGCTCCAGTAGCACGGAGCTTCGGTCACGTGCATTTTGCACATCCTTGCAGCGCATTTTTTGCGCACATAGGTGTGCAAAAAAAACTGCTTGTCTGACTGATCCCTTTGTGTGTGCCCCAAAAAATGTGGGGTTGTTCTTTCATTTTTCTACCATTTATGTTAAAAAAATGTGGGAGGTTTGAATGTAACACCCTGTACTGTTGATTTTCACCAAAAAGAAATGATGTTACGCCTTTCACTTCACATTTCAAAATGATCTTAAAAAGGGTGTGTGGCTTGCTGCTTGACCAGAATTTAGAGACATTTATGACATGCGACTTTATAAAAGTTGCAACATTTGTCACAATCTCTAAACAAATTTACTGACACAGTGCAACATTTGATAAATTTGTAATATTTCAAACTGTATTAAGCAAAATAACAATGCCAGAAAAGTGGCATCAAAAAGCCCCCCCTAATAAATTCCCCCGACTATTTATATACATTAAAGTTGTTTTTCCCAATTCATAAATTGTAATATCACATAACCTTGTGATATATGTAGCTTTTCTAGTTAGTTTTATTAATTAATATAAATGTATTTGTACTACATGATATATACTGCACATCTATGTATATAAAGTTTATTTAAAGGAGTTTTCCTGCATCTTAAACCTGTTTCACAACCTTTTTGTCCTTCTTGTTTGCTGTTGAACAGGACATGTGACCGCTGGAGCCAATCACTAGCCACAGCAGTGACTTTCTATAGTCAATAGCCCCGCTTCAGTAGTTATATGTCCTGATCAGCAGCAACTAGGAAGGGTTCTCCTCATCCTCTGCCTCCTGTCTAACGCCAAGTCCCCTTCTTCCTTCACTACTACTGAATTGCCTACGGATGCCACCTCAACCGCTCTGTTGGGGAGGCTGCTGCTATTATTGGCAAGTTCATTAGCGTGCTGTGCCGTTAGAACAACCACTTCATGTATGCTCGCTATTACTCCTTTGTCCTACTCTGCTATCCAGTGGAGCGCTGTTTTTACTTGTTTTGCAGAGTGGTAGTGAAGCAATTTTAAGTAATAGAAAAACCCCTTTAATGATGAAGCTCATTTCCACTAAAAATATTCTTATAGGGGTAGGCTACTTTATTAGTTATAGATCGAAATGTGTGTAAAAATGGATATGCGTCTCAATATTTTCAAGTCATACCCTATACACACAGCCAGACTTCTGCGCTCTCTGGACAGTGCTCCTATCCATAGAATGACAGCCTATGGTGGGTAGAATTGTCACCTTTGTCACCAAAAAATACCAGCCAAGGTAAAAAGGGTCCATAGTTTAAGGTATGGTTTATCATGACATATATGAATTTACCTTAATTATTCCAATGTCCCCAGTAGTAATACTGCCACCTGCAAGTGGCCCCTATAGTAATAGTGCCTCCTCTCAGTGGCCTCTGTAATAATAGCACCTCCTCAGTGGCCCTAACAGTAATAGTGGCCATAACAGTAACAGTGCTCTATTTCAGTGGCACCAATAGTAATAACGCCTCCATTAGTGGCCCCAATCAATAGTAATAAATCATAAGCAGGTAGCAACCACCCCTGCAAAGCACTTTAACTTACCAAATGCTCTATCTCCGACTTCAAGACGGATGCAACTATTGTATTCAGTAAAGGCCCTTTCCCCGGCATCTGCACTGTGTACATTACATGCAGGAATGCAGACACCAGGGCAAAGAAACAGGTCCTTCACTGAATACAGCAGCATCTAAACCAGAGAAGCCGTGGGGAGGAGTGACAGCCTTCACTGAATAGAAGAGGTGGCATCCAGATCGAAGCTGGAGCTTGGGTGAGTTGAAGTGCTGGCTGGTTAGGTTGCTGCCCAGCCAGAGGTGCTCACAGCTAAAAATTGTTTTTTTACCAGCCAATAACACAGCCAGTAAAATATTAATTCTGGCACTGGCTTCAAGAGCAAATTACCAGCCGTGCCGTTGGTTTACCGTCCGGATGGCAACCTGTAAGAGTGGGGCATATGATCAATATCTCATCACGCCTCCTCTATGGTATCATGCTTCTTCCTTGTAGTTCTTGTGGAAGGTCCACAGTCTTCTCATTTAACACATGCCTCTTAGAGATTTGCTTAAAGTTTTGAGTAACCACTTGTGGTGAACCTTGTATGTTCACTCAAAAACTTAGTTTCTTTAAAATATTTGCCCTGTCTTGACCAGTTATTTTTCATTTCACCTAAGGCATCCTGAGTATAAAAAATTTAATTGGTGAGTCCATCAGTTCACTACAATAGTGGGAAGAAGATACGTACAAGCCAAATAAACCTGGACTTGTAAAATCAAGAGGGAAAATCTGATGTTCCTCAGTTGGTTCCGTTTCCTTACCTGGCAGTGTTCACACATTTCGTAGAATCATATTATATTACTGTGGTAAGAAAAATGTGCCCACCCTAGACATATTAATGTAACACAACTCAACTAAGCTAAATTATTTAGTCCATAGGTGATGATGGGTTATAAGTGATATTACTGGAAATCTTGTGCTGATATCATTGGTTGTTAAAATGTAAAAAAATAAATAATTTTCACAAAAACTAGTGCATTTTGCTCAATGGATCCTTCCAGTTGATGCACTTTCGATGTGAAGTGCAACATTTAGTTGAAATTAAATATTGTTTACAAAGTGTTACAAATATGAGCCTATTCACTATGCTGTAAACTCAATAAAAGCTGATCAGTCCGTCTAGGGATTAGAATTAGCACCGATGAATGTTTAATTCATAATGTATCCTGACTCTGTATGTTTAGAGCCATTTTATTGCATTATTTAATATGGCAATAAAGCAGCATTTTGCTGACTAAAGCCTGTGTATTTAGTCGATCCAACACATTTTCAGGCTAATACTGTACGGCAGATGATCACAAATTAAAAACACATTTGGTGTCTAAA